>NC_056729.1:708737174-708792174 GCF_019279795.1 Protopterus annectens
TAATAATGCAGAAAAATAATGCTGAAGAAAAAAAAAACGAGTTATATTTTGTATCTAAGTATTCTCATTTTTGTAATATTTTAGAGAAAATGGGTATTATTGGTCTTATACACCGAAAGAAAAATCCTGCCTAAAATATCTCAAACTTTGTTTTTTCATATAAAAGAGGCAGGAGTTTTAAAGACATATTAGCACATGGACAATTTGAAAGACCAAAAAATAAAGAAATAGTGAGATATAGAACTTTTCCATGTGGCAATTGCACAGTATGCAAACATATAGTGGATAGTTTTGAAAGTATTAATGGAAAAAAATTGACAGAAGAGGCAGCTTCACTTGCAATAGTGAAAAGATTATATACAGTTTAAATGTCCTTGTGGATTATTTTATATTGGGGAAAGCAAGAGAAGCTTTGCTGCAAGATTAAAAGAGCACATAAGGGACATCAAGAAGCAAAGATTTCAGAGTCCTGTAGCTATGCACTTTAAGGAACTCCATAATGGAGACCCACAGAGGTTACAGGCAACTGTTTTAGAACAAGTGAATACTAGGTTTAGTACTGATGATAAAATTAAGGAACACTTAAGAAGGAATGAAGCAATATTTATTCTAAAATACAATACAATGTTTCCAAGAGGTTTGAATAGGGAATTCTCTTGGACACATTTAATATAAGTAGGTTAAAAAAAGAATATTAAAAGTTAACCTTTTTAGTTGGCTTTTTTAGTGAATTCTTAATTGGATGATTATTTAATTGATTAAATGCATGCATTTAAGTGTATTACTAGCAAAAAGATGTACTCTGAAAAAGGCTTTTCTGAAAGCTGAGGCACCAGAGAAGTGTTACTTGTTCTTAATGGTATTAGAGTTTGAAGTTTTTCTGTTAACTTTTACTGCAGAATTTATTTTTTTTAATAAATCAGTCTGTGTACTAAACTGAGTGAATTCATCTGGCCTGGAACTTGTGGTGTGAAGGCTGTGCGGCCCTTCCCCATATTGTTCCTGCTGCAGCTGTTTCCACAGGATCATATTGAGTAGCATGGCACATACTATGAACATGTGTGCACATGTGGCTGGAGAGTACTGCAAGGCTCCACCAGATATGTCAAGGCAGTGGAACCATGACTTGAGTATCCCAAACACATGCTCTATAATGATCCTGGTTTGTGCGTGTGCCTCATTATGGCATTCTTGTGTGGGTGTGTGTGAATTTCTGATGGGTGTCATCAGCCACGACTCCAGTGTGTAGCCAGCATCCCCCACCAGATGGCCATATGGGATGTCCCCACTGGCAAATGCCTGGTGCAGCTGTGACGAATGCCAGATGTGGGAATCGTGATAGCTTCCATGGCTGCCAGCACACACATTCATCCTAATGCCCTGGGCATTGCAAACAACTTGGCAGTTGATGGAGTGGAACCCCTTGTGGTTTAGGTAGACCCTACCCTGGTCACCAGGTGGTGTTTTGATGTGGATGTGTGTGCAGTCTATGGCACACAGTACCTCCGGGTAGTAAGCAACACAGTGGAGGAGATGCATATTGCCAATACTCTCCTCACAGGTGCTGGGGGATTTAATGTGCTCAGCAGTGAGTGGTTGCATGGCATCCAGGAACTGGTGGAGTATCCTGAATGCAGATGCCTGTGAGACCCCCATGATATCCCTAGTTAGTCTTTGGAAAGTACCTGTAGCTAGTATGCTTAGGGATACACATACGTTGGTATCAACTGGGATGGGTTCCTCTCTGTTGGCTCTGGGTCTGAGGCAGGGTCAGCACAGATCAATGATTTGCTGAAGTATGTCCCTGCCCACCCTGTAGTGCTCTACTATCTCCAGATCATGCAGCCCCTGGTAGGTTACACTGGGTCTGAACACTCTTCTCCTCCTCCTTGGTCTGAGGTGTTCATCAGCATTATCCTCCTCACTGCCTTCAGCCTCTAGCACATACTGATAGATCAATGCGACAGCAGCCCCTAACATTTTTTGTTAGTTTTGTCAGTTAAAATGACCCCGTATGTCTACACCTATGGTGCAGAGTTTGTGGGGAAAACAGACTGAAAGGCATTTGCACAATTTATAGTGGTGTACTGCAGATGCTGCTTGTGTGATTGGCTGAGTATGATACATTCCACCTGCCATCTATATTAGTTGCATTTAACTGGCTGTATTCTGCGATTTCCCTTTGTTTTATTTTCTTGTTTCACTTGGCATTTCCTCCCGTTTTAAGGCCTAAGGCGGGCCGCACAAACACAGTGCCCAAATGTCAACAGTGCTGCCATTTCCTGTTTTTTTTTTTGTATTTTTTAGTTTAAGTCCCGGTGGGCACTGCACACACCCATTTAGACAAGGCAAACAAGGCTATACAGCCTCAGACACACCCTCTTGCTTACATGTACACAGTGCTGCCATTTCCTGGTTTCTTTCTTTCTTTTTTTTATGACCTGGTGTGCATTGCGCATGCCCGTTTAGGCAATGTACACAAAGCTATACAGCATGAGATATACCCTCTCATTTAGCTGTGCTTAGCTAAGCACAAACACAGACCACAGAGCTCCAGTGTGCTTACAGCAAGCATGACACACCCCCTTTTCATGTTAGCTGCTCCTTCTGCCTACTCGATCATGCTCTAGCACATACACGGTTAGGTGCAGTATGTGGACTTAGAATATTTTGTGATTCAGTAAATTTCCCCTCATTTGCATACCCCACTGCCTTAGTCCATAGTTACTGCACTAACATGGGCCCTTTCCCCTTAACAACCACTGTTCCCTGGTATTGTTTTTATTATACATGCCATACACTATAATGGCAAAATGCAGATTTCACTTAAAATTGACTTTTCACAATATTTTTTTTCTACACCTTCACGTTTCCTTGTTGCTGCCCTATGCTTAAATGGCCGAGATCGGCCCAAAAAAAGAAACTTAAATTTTATAAAATTTAAACACTTTTCCATGCCAATGGCCATATATTTGGCTATTGGCATGTCTACAGATTATAATACATGCAATTATTTGAGCTGTCATGCCTCCATTTTGTTATTTGCAGAAATCATTTCTGCAACTAACACTGTTCTTGCACGGATACCTGCCTGCTTGCTGAATCACTAATTCACCTCATTTGCACAGTTTTCACCAGCAAATGTGGTAATTAGCATTCTGCACAGCTTTCCATGCAAGAACAATGTAGACAGGGTTATGCATGGCAGTTTCAGAGTTTACTGGCTCGCTCGGTGGCCAGACTCCATGCAAGAGCAGCTACACTCTTCTTGCACAGAGTTTGGTTCTTATTGAATCCCACCGATCAAAATTTCTTTTCTGAAAGATATCAACTGATTGGCAATTGAATGGCATATTTAAAATGTATAATGAGTATGTGTTTTGTTTACATATCTTGACTGCAGGATTTGTAGATAAGATTGTAGATAATTGGATTTAATCATTGGTCATGTAGCTGGTGTCATTTTATGGGGCTCAAGTATGTTACAGACAGGGAAAAGAGGGATACAAGACTTTCTGCTTTAACATAGACTGTTTGCACTACTCTTGACATGGCTTTTTGCATTCTGCCTAAAGCTTTTGAAGCCCTTATCATTCTTTTTTTAGGAAAAGTCTCTCTCTGCTGAACATTCTGTCCTACTAAGGTTTAATTTAGAACACAAATGGTGACTCTACTTACAAAACATGCCTGAAAGTAAAGTCCTTCTACAAACTGAATCTATTCATATATGTTTACCTAGACTGAGAGACATGGTTTCAAAGCACTGAAAGTGCTCTCTTTATTCCTGGTATTAGCAACTATCATGTCTTCAAATCTAATGGCCACTGTAGAAGCTTAGCAGTATTTGTCAAATATACCATCCCCTCTTAGCTGATTCCTTAGGACTCAGATTCGAATTTCTGGATTTCCAAATCTCCATGTACAAGATTAGTCATCATTTCATAGTTAGCCCCCTCAATGTCTCCTAGTGAACATAATAGCTATTTTAATAGCTTAGCCAAAATTACCATTAATCCCAGTACTTTTACAATGTAGACTTCAGCTATCTGTCATTAAATTAGCTGATCTGCATCACCAGTGAAAGGTATGGTAAGTTCTTCCTTGAAATTGTAAATGCTAATTCCCTTGTACAAATAGTTACCTTTCCTACCAAAAGCCCAAATATCCTTGAGCTTGTCCTAAAAAATGTGGACCCTTCTTGCATATATCAATATGTATCATCCTCCCTCATTAATTACAAGTATAAATCAATGATTTCTTCTTTTAAAACTGAAGGCACTTCTCTTCCAGAAACTACTTTATTCAGAATCTTTACAAAAGCAAAACTTTTTCCATTACTTGACTTAAATAAAAATGCATTTTGCTATTTTCTTCCTCCAATTCATTCCATTGTTAAAGTTGTTGTCTAGGCCTCTTAACTCCAACTTAAGTAGTTGTAATGGTATAATAGCTCTTATCCACATACATTTTAGTGGGATATTTAAAAACAAACTGTATGCTGTAAAAGACATAAATAAATAGCTCAGTGACAAGTATTCAGTGTGTTTCTGATTAGCTTATACAAGTATGGTCACATATGTTCAAAAGCTCATGGATGTGAATAGAATTTGCCTAAAAAGTATCAAAGGAAAAAATGAATTTTGCAGGATGGCAAGCCACCCCCCCCCCCCAAGTGGTAAGTGAGGCTGAAGTGCTACTTATATATATCAACTCCAATGTCACACCATGATGGGGAAAGAGAAGATCTCTGGCATGCTGGCAATTCATCAACACAGGAAAATTCAGCTGGTCTCACATCAGTGTTCACACAAAACGGCTTTGATAAAAAAAAATGTTTTAAAACAAGCCTGGCTCCCAAATAGGCTGTATAACAAGGGAAATAATTTACTTACTGCTTATGTCTGTGCATGCTACTCCTAAATGTTTGCAGCATGAACACAAAGATTGGTTAGGAAGGGAGCCAGTGAATGGGAGATACTCAGACTAGAAGTGCCCAGGGGGCCCTCAATATGATATTCGCTGGGGGCCCCCAAAATGACAACACCGGCCCTGATCAGACCTTTTCTAATCTGAACCTCACACTTCATGATTGAAGATTTGATAGCAATTAAAATGCTAACCAGAAACCACTTCAATAAGATCTTAATAAACTATTAATCTTATTTGCAGTTAATGACCTCCAAGACACTGTTGTAAATACAAATAATGACATTTTCTGTACCATACAAACTAAATAATCCTATTCTCCTCCAACTGATTGACCCATGGGGCATCAATCTATGCCAAATTCATACTTACTACTATTTATACCTCACTTTAGAAACTTGTCTTAACGTTTGTAATCACATTTCTTTCACAGATTGACAAAATTTCATCAAAGTTAAACAAGCCTACAAGACTGCCACATTTCTCACCCTAAAAGTTATACCTCAATAGCAATGAATATCAAAGAATGGTCTTATTCCAAATTGCAATACACTATCCTTGTTGTAGGTTCAGGTAATTGGCCTGACAGTCAGTCTGCAAAATGCCATTCATAAGACATGCAGATATCTTAGCTTAACTGACAGTCTGTCTCATCTTTGTATATATCTAAGCACAATAAGTTTTCTACCTTTTACTAGCAGATCCACATTTTGCTCAATAATGATGCAGAAGCCTAAGTGACAGTGATTTCTGTTTTCTTCTTGTTATCAGCTTCCAGCTTCAAATTATTTAATGCATCCTCAGATTAAAAACACTGGGGCCTCTTTCTTTATTGGACACCTTGACATTTCTTCACAAAAAAGCCTTCACCAAACTAACTTCAGCTGTTTGGAACTCAGTCTCCACTGATTTTAGATCCATTCCATCTACCAGCCATTTAGGGCCTTCATTCTATATCATCTTTTTAACTTTACTCAATGCTAGAGTTTCAGAAAACAAATTTACATAATTATTTCTTGTACTGTGTCTTACTCTGTCCTCTCCTATCACAGTGCCTCAATTTCTTATTTCCAAATGTTCTACCTCTATTTGCTTTCAGACTGTTCTCCTTGCAGCTTCTGCCTTGAACTCTCTCATACATTTCATTTTTGATGTATGAATTGTTTCATAATATTTTTGTAAATAAGTAATCTGATGATTTTCTTGGAACATATCTGCACTATGGATTGATTGTTTCTACAGCATAAGAATGTTGCCATCCTATTCTTGCATTGTTGTATTTTTTTATGAAAAATTCAGCGATTTTTCTCTGTCTTGTAATTATCTTAATTTGTTTGCTTTAACTGACATGTATTCTTCTTGTTAACTAATATTTAACAATAATCCAGAAGTACATGTGAACAATGTTACTGAGGGTAATGCTAATTAGTACATGGTTGGATAAGCTAATCATGGGCAACCTGGAATTACTTGCTTAGAGGAGTAGGTTATTTATGTTATACAATGTCATTATTAAAAATATGCTTACCTTTTTGAATAATAGATTGTAGCTGTTATCTTTTTTCATGCTCTTTAAAGTATCATAAGATATTACAAACAGAATACAACACAGAGCTGGTTATATGTCAGTACTTGTAAAACTATATAGGCACAGAATCCAATATGGCAATTGAAGTGTGATTACTAACATATCATAAAAGATGGATGATAATATGACAACATCTGTAACATATAACACAGATATACAAATGGTTCTATGTATAGTTTGTTTGTCACAAATGCTTTGGATCATAGGGAAGTATTAGACTAGCTGCCCTTGCAGGCCATTTTAAGCCTCACCCATTTCCCATTGAAGGTGGGAATCAAACCCTATACTTTGTGTATTTCAGGTAAACACCTTGTCCATTATGCCAACCCCCAACCATATAATAATAGAAAAGACAATTTTAAGTGAAATCTGCATTTTGCCTTTATAGTCTATGGCATGTAGAATCAAAACAATAGCAGGGAGCAGTAGTTGCTAAGGGGAAAGCCTCTGTTGTAGTGTTGTAATTAGAGACTAAGGCAGTGAGGTATGCTAATGAGGGAAATTTACTGACTCACAAAAAGGAGACAAGTGCCAAACTGCATCTAACCATGTAGGAGCTTTAAGGCAGTGGTGTAAGCAGGAGAAGTAGCTGTTATGAAAAGGGTGTGTGTCATGTTTGTTGTAAGCACACTGGAGCTCCATGTATTACTGACTTATTTCATGAAATGAAGAGCGTGTTTGTGCCCAGGGGAGGGCCATTTCTCATTGTTTACCTTAGTTAAGCAGGTTTGTGCAGTGAGTATTGGGTCTAAAACAAACAAACAAAAAAAAAAAAAATGGAAATAGCAGGACTGTTTACATTTAGGCATCGAGTTTGTGCGGCATGCCTCGGGGCTTAAAAGAGGTGGAAATGGGAAGGGGAAAAAGGGAAATAGCAGAATAAAAGCAATCAAGTGCTAATAAAATAGCAAGCATGTGGAATGTATCATAGCCAGCCAAGCATGCAGGCAGCATCTGCAGCACAGCAGTATA
Source organism: Protopterus annectens (assembly GCF_019279795.1). Lineage (NCBI taxonomy): Eukaryota > Metazoa > Chordata > Ceratodontiformes > Protopteridae > Protopterus > Protopterus annectens. Next base: position 708,744,661 of record NC_056729.1, read on the forward strand.
AACTGTGCAAACACCTTTCAATCTGGTTTTCCCACAAACCTTACACCATTGGTGTACACATGTGGGGGGATTTTAACCAAAAAAATATTAGGGGCTGCTGCTGCTTTAATCTATCAGTATGTGCTATAGGCTGACTGCAGTGAGGAGGATAATGCTGACAACCACCCCAGACCGAGGAGGAGGAGGAGGAGAAGAGTGCTCAGACCCAGGGTAACCTACCAGGGGCTGCATGATCTGGAGATAATAGAGTGCTACAAGGTGGGAAGAGACATACTTCAGCAAATGATGAGATGTGCCAGCCTCAACTCAGACCGAGAGTCAACAGTGGGGAACCCATCCCAGTAGATACCAAGGTATGTGTAGCCTTATGAATACTAGCTACAGGTACTTTCCAAAGACCTACTGGGGACATGATGGGGGTCTCACAGGCATCTGCATCCAGGGTACTCCACCAGTTCCTAGATGCCATGCTACCACATGCTGGTGAGCACATTTACTTCCCCAACACCCATGAGGAGAGGACCAGCAATATGTGTCGCTTCCAGCATATAACAGAATACCCGGAGATACTGGGTCCAATAGACTGCACACACATCCACATCAAAGCACCACCCGGTGAACAGGGTAGGGTCTACATAAACCGCAAGGGCTTCCTCTCCATCACTTGCTAGATCATGTGCAATACCCAGGGCATTATCATGAATGTGTGCTGTCATCCCTGGAAGCTATCACAACTCCCACATCTGGCATTCATCACAGCTCTACCAGGCATTTGCCAGTGGGGACATTCCATATGGCTATCTGGTGGGAGATGCTGGCTATGCACTGGAGCTGAGAATGATGACACCCATCAGAAATGCACACACAGCCACTTAAGAATGCCATAATGAAGCACACCCACAAACCAAGATCATTATAGAGTGTGTGTTTAGGATGCTCAAGTCATGGTTTCACTGCCTTGACATATCTGGTGGATCCTCGCAGTACTCTTCAGCTACATGTGCACACATGTTCATAGTATGCGCCATGCTACACAATATGATCCTGTTGAAACAGCTACAGCAGGAACAGCACAAGGAAGGGCCACACAGCCCCCCACCATTGCCAAGGTCCCCACAGGCATAGAGGGGCTCAGAGGAGGAAGCCCCTGAGCCTGCTCCTGTAGGCAGATGGAGACATCCCCAGTATGCCCAGGCCTTGGCAAAGAGGCAATGCATAGCACACACACTAACACTGTAGGCACCCAGGGACTGACACTTCTCTCTGACTCATGCACCCAGTAAAATGGATGGCAAACACATTACACTACCTGTAGCTTACCCTGTACAGGCAGTGTACTGCGTGCATCCGACAGATTCAGCCCTCACCCACCGTCCCCACAACTGCCACAGGCACAAGGTAAGTCAGTCTTCTAAACAATAAATGAAAGGGGTAGTATGTCCTGGTAGCATATCTATGATATCACTGCATGCATGCAAGGAAATGGGTGGCCTACTGGGGTAGCAGCAGACAACTTACAACTATGTGGGACACCAGGAAATGTCTGCCCAATACTGGCTTCCTCACACTACGCAGTATTATCCAAGGTGACAAATCCCACTGCAGTATGTGAAGGGGGCCATCTAAGGAGGTCATAGGTCACATGCATGGATGTCATTGTGGGGATCCCATACTCACCCAGCAAGTCAGCCATGGAAAACCATAAAGGAATGTCTGGCAAATGCCCACAAATGGTGACAATGATGGAATACCCCCCTACAGACTTACACAGTGATATCACAGCATGCCTTCCAGTTGCAGTAAGGCTCTGAAGGGCAAGAAGTCTGAAACTCGATTGTATACCATCACAATCTAGCCTGTGGCCTCTAGTGATATGCCTCTATTCTCCAAGACAGGGCACACTACTATGCTAAATGGAACCAAAATGTAAAGCCAATATCAAACAGTATGTGCAAATGTGTACTGTTGACAGGTGCACCCCCCACACCCATATTCCCATAGAAATGCAGTAACATGTAGTTAGTAGGGTAATAGCAGCAGAGCACATATTGCCAGGGTTGTCCCAATCAACATGATATCTGGGTGCATGTCCACAATATGCAGGGGTCAATGATCTATGTATATGCTTGGGAAATACTGTCAGGATGAAGCAAGCACTTACTCCTGGCTGTTGTGTCTTATTGGCCTTGTAGTGTCTAAGACTTCATACCCTATAGAAAATGCATGTTAATGCAAAATCTGTTATTGTATCATACTTCTAGGTTTGTAAGGCCAATAATTAAAATGGTCCCTATAGTTAGGCCTTTGTCACCTAATTACTTAAGGCTTTGCCAGATGTCTGGCTGTCATACGTAGACAGGTATGGTGCCTAGTAGCACAGCAGGTACCTGAAGGTCAGTGTACTGGCAGGTCATAAAAGGCTGCCACCTTACTGTGTTAGCACTGCAACATGTCACTGGCCAACATCCATAACCCTGGAATGGCATGTTGTCACAGAAGGTGCACAAGTATGCCTTGTTGCTTGTTCCAACACTGCATTTACCTGCAAGGTATTTGCAAAACAAGAAAAAGTATTTGCAAAACAAGAAAAATTCATGTCAAAACACCAATGGCAGACAGTGGAGAAGCAGTCATCACACCCATAACAAAAAGCAAGCAAGTAACAAACTGGTCCCCCAACTGTCTATATATGGCAGAACAGTATCAACACCCTGTCCTCATGTGTGGTACTTCATCTGACTGTCATATGTGGGCTTGACCAGAAAAAACAAACGTTGAGAGCAAAAACCTTTATCAAAAACAAAGCTTTCAGGCCAAAACCCTTTTTCAATGCTTAACAAAAGGTACAATAAAATCACATGTTTAAATACAAGCCCAGGACATCACATGACCCGCAGCCAAGGTCATATGACATGAAGTAATACAAACTTACAATAAACAAATAAAAAAGACATATTATAATAAAACTACATAAAAATGTGCTTACTCAATAAAATATCATATCATTCAACATATTCAGAGTATATACTTGCTAATATATGTTATTATTTTAACCTTGTGTGCTGTATTTTAGTCAAAACAGGCTTTAATGAAACACTTGCATTCAATCCTGGTGCCACATCTGCTGCTAGTCTTACAATCCAATCATATTCTCTATTATCTAACATGTGGGCTTGCCCAGATGTCAGAGTCAGTGAGAGTTTGACAGCTAGGCCAACATGTAGCCGCATAATAACATAGTAACACAAACTGTCTGAGGACCTCAGCAGATGCAGTGGTGCAATGATGGACAACCTGCCAAATAGGCATGCTTAGAGGTGTGTACTAATGTACAAATACATAATAGCAGCCACTGTTGGCAAAGCCTGTGACCAGACTAAAGAAGGATAAAGAGACACACAGAAGGGAGAGGGGAACCACTGGCCAGACAATGGAGAACATGCACACCACAGCACATTTTGCAGTAACATAGGTGCCCTGCAATGTATTGAGTCAGGAAGCATCACCTGCAAATACACAACACACACTCACATAAGTGGAGGTCTACAACAATTAAACCCCAAGTAAAGGACATCTCAGAGGCAAAAACACATGAAAACTTCCTAAACCTATACACCACAGACCATGCAAACTCCACACACCAGGGTCCTGCAGACACTAAAGACTTACAGTACACACAACATATTACTCATAGAAGACTCCACTGTGAGACACACAGCTGTGCCACACAACAGGCAGGATAAGAAGAAAGTCACAATTACTTGTTTGGCAGGTGCCATAATCTGCCATATCACACATGCACTCAAGTCATCCTACAACAGGTACAGATATCACACTAGCCTGGTCCATGGAGGTGTGGATGATGTCAAAAGTACCTCACAGACTATAGAAAGACAGGCATGATACAGCATGCTGAATATGTGCCCCATGCAGGTATTTCCCTAGCCATAAGCACCATCCTGCTATCACTCAGAGTGATGGATCAATATGAACAGAAAGTGATTGTCAGTAACATCTGACTTGCTTACCATTGTTACCCCAGGGGGAACAACTGCCTGGCAGCCTGGGAACATATGAGTGACAGAACACACTGCCTTGCTATAGGTGTCCTGCAGCAGTCTCACATGGCCTACAGTCTCATCCCTCATCCATAGTGCAATTGTAGGAAATGTCATGAGCTCCACACTAAATGCAAATGAAGGGCTGTGCTGCTAAATGCTAATAGCATACCTCTCAACCTTGTAGAGCAAGAAAACTGGAGAAAGCCATATGTGATGGTGGGGTAAATGCCCAACTATAGGGACACTTTTGAAATAATGCTCTCATAATGTTAGAAAAGTGATAGAATAACAGAGGGGGTGTGTAGTAGCATGGATGTCATGAAGGGTGTGAAGTCTGAAACTCTAAGGTTCAGTCATTATTCCCTGACTGCAACCCTGAGTGATTTGCAGCAAACTTGCTAGAAAACCACAATATGAAGAGAATCTGACCAGATATGTGAGGCATGAATCTGGATAATCTGTGAGAATCTGTACAGTTGAGAGGTATGGCCACACCAGGCTATGACCTTTCAGGTAAGAAGAATACCCCACAACCAGGAAATCCCCAGCCAGTATATCGCAAAGGTGCTGGACATTTTACACAGCTTCATCAGTCAACTGGCTGCATCCACACCTCCCAACTGGCTGGTTTGTGCAAGAAAGTCTAGCCTTTGCCTCATAATACTGGTTTGTGCATCATTCATCTCATATTTATCTGGTAAATAACTGTAATGATCTGATAATATCTGTCAATAGGTAATGACACAATACATTACAGTGTTAAACATTGCATAAGTCAGAAAATGTCTGCTAAAACAAACCCTGTAACTCAAGCAACTCATACATTAATAAGAGCAATAGTGACAGTATCCCCCTATGTCTGGGCCATTGTTTCCCCATATTGGCAGCCTATCTCCACATATCATGCACAAATGGGTTGCAAGGTATGGCTGTAGCACACTCCACCCTGGATTGGAGTTACAGCTATTCCTGGAATGGATTCCCACACTTACTATAGAAGGTCATACTGGGCATGCTCCTACACTTAGAGAAATAAAGCCCATGTCTGAAACCACAACAAACTATATATATATTTGTATTGTGCAGATGTCTTTGCATACACACAGCTCTCCACACACACACCCATCAGACAGGATTACCCACAGCCATCTGTAGGTGGCCGTAGTTGGCCCATATGTGGTATATCTACATCTGTTCCATGTGATACACACACACACACACACACACACACATATATATATATATATATATATATATATATATATATATATATATATATATATATATATATATATATATATGAGCAACATATTACAATATGTCAAGCATACACACACATAGACATGAGGAAGAGAGAGAGAGACAGACAGTAATAGAGTGAGACACACAGGGAGAAACACACAGAGAGGGAATCATACACAGGGATGCCCTGAATGGCAGAGAGTAATGTCTTGCTGCAGACAGTTGCATACCAGTTGTAACCCCTGGCACATGCCATCATGAAGATGAGAATCAGTGTATGATGGTACTGAGGTAGGGGTTTTAATATCACATCACCTACCTTTGTGTGTGTGTGTGTGTGTGTGTGTGTGTGTGTGTGTGTGTGTGTGTGTGTGTGTGTGTGTGTGTGTGTGTGTGTGTGTGTGTTTGTAGATTAAAGATTTTGAGCCCATTCACACTCAGTACACTTCCCATTGCCCTACTTTAGCAGTCCTGCCAATTTCAGTCACCTTAGAAGTACCTTTGAGCAGCCCTCAGCCCTATAAGCTCTGTGTTGCATGTGAAAACTGTGTAACACTATAATACAAATAACTAGATAGGTAGGGGTTCTAATCACAGTTTTGATATAAGTAAATGTGGTTGTGTGTAGGTGTGTGTGTAGGGATAAGTGTTTTAGTCCTTTCCCACCCAGTACATTTCCCATTGCCTTATTTTAGCAGTCCTGTCAATGTCAGTCACCTTAGAAGTACCTTTGGGCAACCCTCAGCCCTATAAGCTCTGTGGCATGTGTGATAACTGTATAAGACTATAGTGCAAACAACTAGTTAGGTATGGGTTCTAATCTCATTCCTGGCAAATGTTAGGGTGTGTGTTTGTAGGTTAAAGATTTTTGAGCCCGTTCACACCCAGTACACTTTCCATTGTGCTACTTTAGCAGTCCTGCTGATGTCAGTCATTTTAGAAATACCTTTGGGCAGCCCTCAGCCCTATAAGCTCTGTGCTGCATGTAATAACTGCATAACACTATAGTACAAATAAATAGTTAGGTACCGGTTCTAATTTCCATCCTGGCAAATGTAAAAGTGTGTGTGTGTGTGTGTGTGTGTGTGTGTGTTTTTTTGAAGGTTAAATATTTTGAACCCACTCCCACCAGTACACTTTCCATTGCCATACTTTAGCAGTCCTGCTGCCAGTCACCTTAGAAGTACCTTTGAGCAGCCCTCAGCCCTATAAGCTCTGTGGTGCATGTGAAATCTGTGTAACACTATAGTACAGCTAACTAGATAGGTAGGGTTTCTAATCTCAGTCCTGGCAAATATGTGTGTGAGGGGATTTGTGTTTGTAAGTGTGCATAGCTGTCAGTTAAGGTATTTTGTGGCCTTTCTCACCAAGTACCTCTTCCATTGCCATACTTTACAAGGGCTGGTGATGTTCCTCACCTTAGAAGAAACTTGGGACACCCTTTACCCTATAAGCTTTGTAGCATGTGCAATAAATGTTTAACACTGTAGTAGAAATAACTAGATAGGTAGGGGTTCTAATCTCATCCCTGGCTAGTGTGTGTGTGTGTGTGTGTGTGTGTGTGTGTGTGTGTGTGTGTGTGTGTGTGTGTGTATGTGTGTGTGTGTGTGTGTGTGTGTGTGTGTGTGTATGTGTGTGTTTTGTGGTCCACCCACTACACATCCCATCTACTTTATAAGGCCTACTGTTGTCCTTCACTGTAGAGGTAGATGTACACACCCTGCAGCCCTATAAGCTCTGTACCACATGAAATAACTATGTACCAGTATGGAATAAATAACAAGATAAGTGGATCTTCAAATCCTTTGATACCATTCCCCACTCAGGAATCATAGACTAGCACACTCAGCTAGGCATCAACCCCTATATCACTAGGTGGCTTGCAAACAGGCTCATAGATAGAACCCACAGTGTGAAAGCAGTAGACTCCAAGTTAGACTGCTGACCAGTCATGGGTGACCAGTCACGACTGGAGTACCATAGGGTCTTGTCCTGGGTCCTGTCATGTTGGTATCTATGCCTCTGAAATCCAGCCCAATATGAGGGGACACTGGCTGACAATGTTTGCAGACAAATGCAAGGTGGATGCTATTTTTACCTCCCTAAGTGATGTTGACATGCTGCCAAAAGGCCTTAATGAGACCTACAACTGTTGTCCAAACCCTGGACTTAAGCTCAATGCCAGATAATGTGTCACCATCCCCTTTGGAAACAGCTTGGTTCCCATGAATCACCACATTGATGGTAGTCCACTGAGCACAGAAGTCTTTATGAGAGAACTGTGAACACAGGTTTACAGTGACCTCTTTGTTGACCACCACAGTGCCACAGTGGCCAGAAAGTCCTTCTATGTGGCACAACTCATTACTAAGAGTGTTATATCCAGGAAGAAAGAAGTAATTGTCTCCCTCTACTCTTCCCTCATTAGACCAATCATCGAGTACAATGGCCCATTTGGAATGTACCTCACTACACACCTGCAACAACTGGAGAGGCTGCAAAAGTACATCACAAAGAGGATCCTAGGCCTTAAAAACTTGTCTTATATGGACAGACTCCAATAGCACCAACTATTCTCTGTCTCATATTGGCTACTTAGAGGTGATCTCTGCTTGACTTACAAAGCCATGTCTGACCAAGCTCTATTAGGCATGCTACATCTAAAAAAACCAATCCGTCAACACCACATGCCCCAGAGACCTCAACACCATTTCTGCAATCAACAGAGCATGCTGGAGGGACATGTTCATAACCAAGAGACTGGCCACCCTATAGAATAGACTTCACATACATGTCAAGCAAGGCACCTCACTGGCCCTCTGCAAGAGAAATCTGGATGAGTGGATGGGGAATAAAAATCTCAACCCAGGGATCACTCCAGTGGCTATACTCGATAGACACACTGGGGAGTAACATCAGGTGACACAATGCCAGGGTAATCCTATGGGCTAGGCTTGTAAAGGCTCCATGGCCATTTGCCTAGTACACACCTACAAGTGTTTGTAAGTGTGTAAACATGTAGGTGAAAGTAGTTTGAGGTCCTTCTCACCCAGTACACCTCCCACTGCCATACGTTACAAGGGCTGGTGATGTTATTCCCTTTACAGTACTTTGGGACACTCTTCACCCTACAAGCCCCATGGTGTGTGTGTGTGGTACCTCCATAACTATAGTACCAATAACTCGATAGGTAGGGGTTCTCATCTGAGTCCTGGCAAATGTGAGAAAATGTGTGTGTCTGTGTGTGTGTGTGTGTGTGTGTGTGTGTGTGTGTGTGTGTGTGTGTGTGTGTGTGTGTGTGTGTGTAAGTGCTTGTATGGGTATATAGGTTCATAGGTTCATAGGTAGGTACTAGGCTATCTGCCCGAGGGCATTTATAAGCCTAGCCAGAGTGTGTCAGCTTTCGCCGCCCCATTGATTAATTAACTAAGCCTCTGTCAAGCAGAGCCAATGAAGTGATCCCAAGGGTGTACTTTTCTGTTACCCATCCACTTGTCAAGGCTTCTCTTAAAGAGTGTGAGTGAGGGGCTCTGCCTAATGTAGTTAGGAATTTTGTTCCAAAGCATGGGGAGTCTCTGTGACAGGAATCTATCCCTCCAGCATGTTTCATTTATTGTTGTGGTGAGGTTTAGCTCACGAGAGTGCGTGACTCGCAGTGACTTGGATTTCTTTAGGTGGAGCAAGTCCATCAATTCTGTGTTGGACATGGCTTTGTAAGTCAGGCAGAGATCACCACTGAGTAAGCGATATGCCACTGAGTACAGCCAGAGTTTTTTCAGTCGGGCTACATAGGACATATGTTTGAGGCCAGTAATCCTCTTGGTGAGGCGATTTTATGGTCTTTCAAGCTGTTGGAAGTGTCTTGTGAGGTACATCTCAAATGGGGCACTGTACTCTATGATGGGTCTGCTGAGTGACGAGTAAAGAGGCACTATAACCTCTTTATTTCTAGATGTGATCCCCTTAGTAATTAGATGGGCCACATAGAAGGATTTCCTAACTACTCTGGCAATATGTTTGTCATAGGAGAGATTACTATCTACCTGGGTCCCCATATCTCTTATTACCTCTTCTGTATTAAGGGGGCTGCTGCCTATGTGGTAATTTGTGGGTGTTTTGTTTTTCCCATATGGGATGACTATGCATTTTTTGGCATTTAGCTTGAGGCCATGACTTTGACACCAGGTGTCTGTCTCAGTAAGGCATTTTTGGAGCATGTCCGTGTCAGCCGGAGAGTCAATTATGGCTCACAGTTTGTAGTCATCAGCGAACTTGGTTAGCTGTAGTCTTCCTGTGTTTGCCTGTACTTCTGAGAAATATATGCCGAACAGTAGGGGTCCCAGAACTGAGCCTTGCGGGACAGCACTTGTGACTGGTTTAGAGTCAGACCTAGAGCCTGCTATTCTTACCGTGTGAGATCTGTTTGTAAGCCAGTTAGCAACCCATCTTGTGATGTAGGGGTTTATGTTCAGGCTGGTGAGTTTTTCTATAATACCCGAGTGAGGAATGGTGTCGAACACCTTGATGAGATCAAGGTATGCTGTGTGAACCACCTTTACCTCATCTATGGCCTTGGTAACTGTCTCAAAGAAGTCAACCAGGTTTAGTAGGCATGATCTGCCCTTAACAAAGCTGAACTGGGTCGGATCAAGTGTTTGGAGGTTCCTAATGTGTTTGTTAATGAGTTCCATGATGATGCGCTCCATAGCCTTGCAGACCAGGCTAGTCAGGCTTACCAGGTTCAGTTGTGGCCCCTCCTTTATGGAGTGGAATAACCCTTGCTGTGCACCATTCTATGGGCACGTAGCCTGTGGAGAGGCTGAGGTTGAACAGCATGTTTAGTTGGGGGGTTAGTTCGTTCTGTAGTTCGTGCAAGACACAGCCTGGGACACCATCTGGCCCCACTGATGCTGTGTTTTTGGCTTTTGAAAGGGCTGTTTTCACCTGTGCTTCTGTGATTTCCGGGACACTACACTTTTCCGGTATTGTTGTGGGCCCTTTTGAAGGTGAGAGGGAAGTGAAGTTTGCACTGAATCTATCTGCTAGTATGTTGGCAATATCATTAGGTTCAGTATATTCTGTGCTATTGTGCACTATCTCAGAGCATATCTGCGAGTTGCCACTTAGCTTCTTGACATAGCTGAAGAAGGCCTTGTGGTTATCTTTTGAATCCTTGGCTATTTTCCTTTCGAAGTTAACCTTGGATGATTTTATGAGGAACCTTAGTTTCTTACTGATACTGATCAGGATGTCTTTCCTTCTTGGGATTTGCTTTTTTTCTGAACTAGTTTACTCCTTTTGTTGTATAACCTGCTTATGGCAGGGGTCCACCAAACTGGTTTCCCTCTCTTAGGGGAGTGAGTCTTGGTTTTGCTAGGGATGGTGCGATCCATGCATCCTTGTAGGTGCTCATAGAGTGCAATTGTAAAGGATTCTGCATCTTGGGCAGTGTTATCCTTTAGCATAGGGCCCGTGAAACTTACCACCTCTGCCTTAAGTAAGGTAAAGTTTGCTTTAGAAAAGTTTTTCACTGTGGTTTCTTTGGTTGGGGGTGGTGGTGAGGTGTGAACATCCAGGATGATTAGTTTATGGTCTGATCTAACCAGTGACGGGTTGACCTCCAGTGCGGAGCACCTGTCGTCCATGTTGGTGATGACCACGTCCAATATGTTGTGGCCTCTGGTAGGGGAGTTTACCAGCTGATCCAGGGCATTTGAGTTGATAAATTCCAGGAAGCGATGAGCCTGGGAGTTTGTACACAAGTAGTTTTCCCAGTTAATGGTAGGGTAATTGAAATCTCCCAAGATCAGGGTGTTCAGTAGGACCTTCATGTTTTCCAGTGTCTCCAGAAAGGTGGAGTGGTGGTCCTGGGTCATGGAGGGTGATCTGTAGCAGGCCACAATTTGCACTGCAGATTTGCCCGATGTTAGTTGCACATGGATGATCTCAGAGGTATCATGCTGCGCCAGTAACCTAGAGGTGTGAGTATCCTTGATGAATCTGGATACACCCCTTCCTTTTGTGTTTCGGTCCGTGTTCTGTGGCCGAAATGTGTGGTATGAGTTGTAGCCTAGTAGTGCTGGAGTGCTGTCTGGAGCCTTGAACCAGGTTTCAGTTACTGCACAGATGTCGACTTAGGAGTGCAATGAGCGCATGCATTTTGAGATTTAAACTCCTGGCGTTGAGTAGCATAACCCTCAATTTTTTACTTGTGGTGTTTACGGAGGTGGGTTTGATTTTTGAGCCTTGCCTGAAAAAGGCACTAAGGGGGCAGCAAGAGCCTTGGCCAGTATTCGAAAGCCAAGGGGTGACAGGTGCAAGCCGTCTCTTGCGAAGCAATGTGGCTCGTCGAGCATGTCATCCCAAGCTGACAGACACTGGATCCCCTTTGAATGACATCAGAAGCTTAGCCAATTGTTGAAATTGATCATTTTTTCTTTATACTGAGGTATCAATCTTGGTGAGGGCAGGATGTTGCTCAGGGTCAGGGTCATACCCGCCTGGGCTACATGATCAGAGAGCTCTTCCATGTCTCTTTTCATGTAGTCCAGGGTGGTATGGCTCAGGTCATTCACACCAACATGAATAATGACAGAGTCATATTTGTACTTGTTCTGGAGTGTCCTGAGTGCTTGTGTTATGTGGCGGATTCTGGCTCCTGACAGGCAGCTAACAGTAACCTTCTCCTTATCCAGCCTAGCGAGTGGAACGTCAATGTGCCTGACTATTGAGTCACCTATTACTAGTGTGTTAGGTATGTTATTTCACCTTAAGGGCTGTGATTGTGTGGCACATTGATTTTGTGTTTTATGTGTTGTCTGGTTTGTGACGGGAGGTGCAGATTTTGTGGGTGTCTGCTTTGGAGCTCTCTGATGCTTTTGCAGGTTTTTATTTAGAGCCTCCGAGTATGATTTTGTGCATTTATGTGTATTTTTTGCCAGTGCTGGTTTAGTAAATCTATGTGAGGCTGGAGGTGTGGTGCAAGTGTTAACCTTCTCCTCATGACTGTCTGTTCTAGTCTTGGGTGGAGATACCTTAGCCTCCAGTTTGGCTGTATAATTGCATCTCTCACATATGTTAGTGTTTTGTGGTAGGAGGAGTGGGCTGTCTGTGTACATGAGGCAGTTGTAACATTGCCTCAGGATATCCAGATTCACCAGCTGGACTGGAGAGTACACCTGAAATTTCACTTTTGTCATGCCTGAATAGTAGGGTGAGCTGCTTAGTCGCTTGGTTGGTGAGGGGTGGATAAAAAGCCTTGCCCTGCTGACAGTCAAGTGTCAGGTATATTAGTGCTTGCTATTAGGTCTCAGCAAGTGCTGGACTGTAGGATGCTTTTTGAGTGCTTAGGTTGAGAGTTAGACTAGTTTCAAGTGAAAAACTGAAGAGGAGACTTAGTGGAGCTGGGAATAATTTAACCCTAGCTAACTGGTGCTGCCCAGTGCACAAAACCATGCAACGCATTTTTTTAAACTACTAACTTCTGTGTTGGAACTACTCCTCCAGGGACAGATGGCTGCTCAAAGTTCCCCTCTCTCACAGGTGAACAAAGAAACTTCCCTCTATCTAAGTAAGGTATGGGCAAGTCAGTAACTTGTAACACAGCCCTAAATTCAGCACTAGCCTGAAAACTGGACTATACTAGCTTAGAAGGTGGGAAACAAGAAATGTATTTATTTATTTATTTATTTTTTTTTTTTTGAAAAGATAAGGCAAAAACAGCAAAAAGTACACTTAAAACAGCTTTAAATGACTACAAGCAATCAGAAAAGGCTATCACACTTTAGTGTGTAGCCTACAACAGTTAAACAATTTATTTAAACAAAAAACAACTTTTTAAAAGTGCAGGCAGTCAAATAAGTGCAATATATGAAAAAACAAGCTTTTAAATCACAATAAGTGCTGGAAAATCAGCGTTTAGGCAGAAAACAGTTAAGTACAGCAAGAAAATACAGAAAACTGATATTCAATCACTCCAAAGTCTCTCTTTTATAGGTTCATAGATTAGTACTAAGATAACTGTCCTTGCGAGTCATTTTAAGCCTAGCCAATTATCTCTTGTGAGACTCAAACCCTGCACCTTGTGTTTGTAAGGCAAACACCTTAAACATTAGGCCACTCTCCAAACCCCTATAAGGCTTATATCAGTTTAAGGCTTTCTAGTGCTTTCCAGGAAAGATGGGAAACAAGGACAGATGTGGTATTTTATACCAGAAAGTTGAAAGAGATGGACAACTTCCCGAATGGTCAATAAACTATGCTTCCTGGGCCAAGAAGCACTTTTCTTGTGGTAGACAGGCTACCTAGTACTTACCACTCCCACTGATAAGCTAGAAGGCTGCACTCCAACACAAAGACTTGGGGGGCTCAGAAGCTTACAAAGAGTCCTGGATACAGCAAATCTGTACCTGGACTAGACTAGTAACAGGAAAGGCAGGAGACAAGCACAAACACAGGCTTTTGAATCAGAAGGTTGAAAGAGATGGATTAACTTTCCAAACGGCCAATAAACTATAATTTCTGGGCCAGAAACCTCTTCTTCTGTGGTAGATAGACTACCTAGTGCTTACCACTCCCACTGATAAGCTAGAAGGCTTCCCTCCAACACAGAAAGGCTTGGGGGGGGGGGGCTCAGAAGCTTACAAAGAGTCCTGGATACAGCAAATCGGTACCTGGACTAGATAAGTTACAGGAAAGGCAGGAAACAAGCTAGGATTTTTTTTTTACAGAAAAGCAGCTAAAACAGCAGTAAATACAATTCAAATGCAGTGCAGGCTAGCACACATATATCAATATTATGACAAATACAGTTTAATTAAATGCAATTAAATTAACAAATGACTAAAAAACAAGTGCAGAAGGCATTAAATTAACAACAACAGTAAGAATGGGAGATACTTTAATCTCAGTCCCTCAGAATTCAATAGCTTGAATTATCTTAAGCAAGACTCTAGAATAGTAATAAAGCCAGCTGACAAGGGAGGATGGGTTGTTGTGTTAGATAGGGAAGAATATTTAAGAGGCATGCAAATCATGCTCTCGGAAGAAGACACATATACAACTATTACTCATAAGGAGGTGCTTCAGACTATTAGTAGGGTGCAGGATACTCTTTATGATCTAGTTATGTGCCGTCAGGTTAGTCAAGAGATTTACAACTTTTTATACATAGAGTTTCCTACGATACCCATCATCAAGGGCCTCCCTAAAATACACAAGGAGGTCACCCCGATTCCTTATAGACCCATAGTATCAGGTGATAACTGGGTGACAGCTCACATATCTGAGTTTGTGGAGGACATGTTGAGACCAGTTGTCAGTCAGTTTCCCACCATATTAAGAGATACTTATGATCTCTTAGATACTATCAAGGACATTAAGTTAGATATCAGTCAGCAACATATATTCATTGCCTTAGATGTCAAAAGCTTGTTTACGTCAATACCTAATACTGAAGGGATTGAGAGTATTAGACAGCTTCTGAGTAAAGAGACCTTCTATAGTAATGATAGAAACATCTTGATAAGTCAACTATTAGAACTCATTTTGTACAATAATGTGTTCCTATTTGGAGATAGGTATTATCTACAGAAATGGGGGGTAGCCATGGGCACCCCCTGTGCTAATACCTATGCTAACTTGGTTGTCTTATGGTGGGAAAAGCAGTTCCTTTTTACTCATGAAAGCTTCAAGCATATTAAATTATATAGGCGTTTTGTAGACGATATTATTATCATATGGGAAGGTACCCAGGCATTGTTTGATGCTTTCCTGAATTATTTAGAAACTACAAGCAGCTTTCTAAGATTCACTCTTGAGTCCTCCACTACTCACATTAATTTCTTAGATGTGACACTCAGTTTTACACCTGAAGGAGGTATCATTTCATCTTTATATAGGAAACCTTTGTGGCGTAATTCGCTACTCACCTTTGACAGCATGCACCCTAGACATGTGTTCCAGGGGATAATTAAAAGCCAGTTCCTGAGGATCATGAAACTTTGTAGTAGAGATGCTGACATTATTAGAGAGGCCCAAGTCTTAGAAGAATTGTTTGTAAACAGAGGCTATGATCCTGCAATGGTTGGTGATATCAAATATAATACATTGAGTCATAGAATACCTATGGAACCATCTAGATTAGAACCAATAACTCAGGTGGCCTGGAATTATAATAAAATGAGATCTTTTCACAGTAATGTGGTTAAATATGTGACCACGTATACTAGTGACATTAATAAGTTACAGCAGGTCGTCCGAGATAATTGGCATATACTGACCATAGATGCCACTACAAGAGAGTTGATAGGTAAGAATCCAGTTTTTCTATACAAGAACAGTAAAAACCTAAAGAGGATTTTATGTGGTGATATACACACCATAATAGAAGGTCATAAAGTGACTTCCCTCATTTCCTATAAACAAGGTACGTTTCCATGTTACAATTGTAATAGATGCAACTATATTACCAAGGAACAATTATTTAAACATCCTACCATGGATTACGTCTTTACACCACACTTTTTTGCTAATTGCAACACCAATAATGTCATATATCTTGCTACCTGCATTAAATGTCAAGCGTTCTATGTAGGCCTAACTAAAAGGAAACTGCATGAGCGCATATACAATCATATATATGACATTAGGAAGAAGGCAGAAGCTAATGCATTAGCGAAACATGTTATGGATCATCCATCACACTCCTTCACCTTTAGAGTTTTGCAAATGGTAACTGATAATGTTAGGGGAGGAAACAAGGAGAATAATTTGGCCATTAATGAATTATACTGGATTCTGAAGTTAGGAGCCCACCTAACACCAGGGATTAATAGTTCTATATCCCTAAAGCCAGTTTTGTTATCTAGATAGAACTTTTTATTATCAGCCATATGGCCTGGATAGACAGAGACTCTTACATTTGGCCATTATTGGTTGGTTATGTATGCCACACAGGGCTCTTTACCATCCTATTTCCATATATATTTACGTCTGCATTCATTTTGTCATCTATTTAGGTATTTTTATTAAGGATTCAGGCATTTATATCCTTATACCTTTGCGCTTTAGTGACAGTCATGGTATGAACTGTTTGCATACAATTATTCATTGATTTTGATGTTTGAGACAAGTAATATATTTTATGGTATACACACACGCTTCATATTGCGTAGATGTAGGTACGATCAAGGACTTGAGTTTTGCTATGCAAAAGGATCATAAGCCCTATGTATAATTGTGGCTTACTAATTTGTCCACAAAAAATTTTATATATAAAAAATCTTTTATATTAGTGACATATTCATAAACTAGGGAGCAGTTTTCTAAAAAAATGTTGCTTAATGAAATGTTACAGTTTGTTTGTTCAAGTCTTTTTCCTCTTTAGTTAGATCATGTGTTCGTATATAGGCTAATCAAGTTTTTTCTGCTATTTTTTATTTTTTCAAGGTAGAATTAAATACGTACACATTAATATGAAGGAATATCTAAATCAAATATTGCATGAACAGGGCCTTTGTAGCGGTTCTGTATTTATTGAAGATATATATTATTATCATTTTTTGTAGGAACGTTTTGATCCATACAGCTGTTTCGAACATTATGCTCTTTTTGAGCTAGGTTTGTTTTAATGGTTTTTTAGCATTATTATACTATTTAGGAGCCTTGATTTTGGGCTAGCTTTTTTAGCTGTTATTAATGAAAGTCAACGTTATGTGTGTATAAAGAGAATATTAACATGAGATTTGATCGAAAGAAATATGGTACGATTTTACGGTTTTTAGCTAATGTTTATGTTGCTATTCATGTTTTTTATGATATACATACATATAGTATTGAGGTGTTTGTAGCATAATGGAAATTGCTGATGCTTAGCAACGTATACTAAATTCAATTAACCTTGTAAGTGTTTAGTTAATTGATTGATTTCCCGCGCTTGGTAGTATAAATAATAATGTTTGTACACTGAATAAATGAAATCTGAAGAAGCGTGGTTTTACCACGTGAAAGTGCTTATTTTCTGTTCACAAATAAAAGATTGCCTGGATTTTATTACGGAGCATTATTTCTCTACTTTACTGGAGGCATTGCAGTCTCTTGTGCAGTTCTATGAACAGTTTTGTTCAACGCATCAGGTGACATTTTACAATTAACTACAGCTATCACAGCTACGAGAATAGTTTTGCTGAATGGTCCTGGTGGTTGGTTCACTACTTCTGTCTTTACTCCCACTGATAAGCTAGAAGGCTGCACTCCAACACAAAGACTTGGGGGGCTCAGAAGCTTACAAAGAGTCCTGGATACAGCAAATCTGTACCTGGACTAGACTAGTAACAGGAAAGGCAGGAGACAAGCACAAACACAGGCTTTTGAATCAGAAGGTTGAAAGAGATGGATTAACTTTCCAAACGGCCAATAAACTATAATTTCTGGGCCAGAAACCTCTTCTTCTGTGGTAGATAGACTACCTAGTGCTTACCACTCCCACTGATAAGCTAGAAGGCTTCCCTCCAACACAGAAAGGCTTGGGGGGGGGCTCAGAAGCTTACAAAGAGTCCTGGATACAGCAAATCGGTACCTGGACTAGATAAGTTACAGGAAAGGCAGGAAACAAGCTAGGATTTTTTTTTACAGAAAAGCAGCTAAAACAGCAGTAAATACAATTCAAATGAAGTGCAGGCTAGCACACATATATCAATATTATGACAAATACAGTTTAATTAAATGCAATTAAATTAACAAATGACTAAAAAACAAGTGCAGAAGGCATTAAATTAGAAGACTACTAACAAGCAGTAATAAGTGCAGGGTAAGGACAACTGAACAGATAACAGCCCACAGAACAGCAACTAAAACAGTTACAGTAAGAGCAGCTGGATATATATATATATATATATATATATATATATATATATATATATATATATATATATTTATTTATTTATTTATTTATTTATTTATTTTTTTTTTTGAGAGAGGGAACACAGCAGGATTAAGAGGCTACAGGGATTGTCCTTCTCAAATGCTCTCTTTGTACACAGTAGGAGTGCCTGGAATCAAAATATGATCTCACTGCATTCAGTTGACTGAGCAAATGAGATAGGCCCAGAAGGAGTATCCAAATACAAACTTACAAGAGGGGCGGGCAGTTTCAAAGCCACCAAGATTAACACCAAGACAAGAACAGGGAGGGTGGATGGGAGAAACAGTGGAGACACAAGAGACAGAACCAGAAACAATACAGCACCACTATAAATAATAGGCAAGTGTATAAATACAACACAGTGCAAGTTAAAGTGGCAAAATGTTTACTTATCAGTTTGAAATACATTCCAACTCTGCACAGCAAGTCTATCAGCTTTCCAACAGTTCACTGAAATGCAATCTGTATTGGAATTACAATGAAATACACCTCAGGCAATGACTAACAACTAGGATGTGGGCTGGCTCAACAACCCCCTCCCTGAAACTAGCCTGAGCTACCCTGAGAAAAAAACACAGTGGAGACACAAGAGACAGAAACAGAAACAATACAGCACCACTACAAATAATAGGTAAGTGTATAAATACAACACAGTGCAAGTTAAAGTAGCAAAATGTTTACTTATCAGTTTAAAATAGATTCCAACTCTGCACAGCAAGTCTATCAGCTTTCCAACAGTTCACCGAAATGCAATCTGTATTGGAATTACAATGGAGTATACCTCAGGCAATGACTAACAGCTAGGATGTGGGCTGGCTCAACAATCCCCTCCCTGAACTAGCCTGAGCTACCCTGAGAAAAAAACACAGTGGAGACACAAGAGACAGAAACAGAAACAATACAGCACCACTACAAATAATAGGTAAGTGTATAAATACAACACAGTGCAAGTTAAAGTAGCAAAATGTTTACTTGTCAGTTTGAAATAGATTCCAACTCTGCACAGCAAGTCTATAAGCTTTCCAACAGTTCACTGAAATGCAATATGTACTGGAATTACAATGAAATACACCTCAGGCAATGATTAACAGCTAGGATGTGAGCTGGCTCAACAACCCCCTCCCCGAAACTAGCCTGAGCTACCCTGAGAAAAAAAACACAGTGGAGACACAACAGACAGAAACAATACAGAAACAATACATATATGTAACATACAGCATTTTGAGACCTCACTCTCACAGTACAGTGTCCTTTGCCATACTTTACAATAGCTGGTGATGTTGTTCACCTTAGAAGAACCATGAGACACTCTTCATTCTACAAGCTCTGTTGTGCATGCAATAAATGTATGACACTGTAGTAGCAATAACTAGATAGGTAGGAGTTCTAATCTCAGTCCTGACAAAGTGTGTGTGTGTGTGTGTGTGTGTGTGTGTGTGTGTGTGTGTGTGTGTGTGTGTGTGTGTGTGTGTGTGTGTGTGTCTGTGTGTGTGTGTGTGTGTGTGTGTATCCTGTGTATGTGTTTGAGTGAGACCTATATCCATGAGGGATGGGTTTTATATGTTTAGGCCATGGTACTCCCAGTACACATCCTAAAGTCCACTTTACAACACCCGCTATCTTCATCAACCATAGAGGTGTCTGTTGACAGCCTTCAGCCCAATAAGCCCTGTGCGGCATGCAGGAACTATGGAACGATATGGACTGATTAACAAGATGGGCAGGACTGCTAATCTCAGTCCTGGCAAATGTGTATATGAGTGTATTTGTGTTTGTAAGTTTGCATAACTGTAGGTTAAAGTATTTTGAGTCCATTCTCACCCAGTGCATCTCCCATTGCCATACTTTACAAGGTCTGGTGATGTTGTTCACCTTAGAATTACCTTGGGACACTCTTCACCCTGTAAGCTTCATGGTGCCTGTGATAAATGCATAACACTGTAGTAGCAATAACAAGATAGGTAGGGGTTCTAATCTCAGTCCTGGAAAATGTGTGTGTGTGTTTGAGTGAGAACTATACCCATTGGGGGGACAATTTTAGGCCATGGTACTCCAAGTAAATGTCCCAAGGTCCACCTTACAAAGCCCACTGTTTACATGTACTGTAGAGGTATATGTAGACACTCTTCAGCCCTATAAGCTCAGTGCCAAGTGCAACAGCTATATAACAGTACAGAATGAATAACATGATAGACAGGGCTGATAATGTCAGTACTGGTAAATGTGTGTGTGTGCAGTGGTGTGTATAGCAGTGTTTGTGAGTGAGTAGATGCATAGGTGACAGTATTATGCATCCTTTCCCAACCAGTACACCCCCCATTGCCATACCTGACAAGGGCACGTGATGTTATTCACTTTACAGGTACCTTGGTACACTCGTCACACTATTAGTTCCATGCCACCTGCAATAACCGCATGACATGGTACTACCACCAATTAGATGGGTAGGGGTTCAAACCAAACACTGTCAACTGTGATCCAGTGTGAGTGTGTGTGTGTGTGTGTGTGTGTGTGTGTGTGTGTGTGTGTGTGTGTGTGTGTGTGTGTGTGTGTGTGTGGGTGTGTGCGGGTGTGTGTGGGTGTGTGTGTGTGTGTGTGAGACTGTGTGCATGGGAACAGTATTCTCTGTGTGTTTGTTTGACACAATATCCTCTGGGGTGTGGGTTTTACCAATCTAAGATGTGTTCCATGCACTACACTTACCATTGTCCACTTTACAAGAGCTGCTGATGTCAGCAACTACAGACTAACCTGTATACACCCCTCAGCCCTATAAGCTCTGTGGCACATGCAATAACTGTTACACAGACCTGGTAAATGTGTACATATACAGCTTCACCTCAGCTATAACACAGCTGATGTGTTACCCCTCTGCCATACTCCACATTGGCAATGTCAGCAGGGCCACATCCTGCTGAAACACAGACATCTAGAACACAAACAGACAACAGCATGTGAGACTACAGTCAGTCTGCATGACCAATACCAATAATGCATCATGGCTGAAAAGGTACATACACTCTGAAATGTACCCTTTACAAATGCCAGCTAACAGCACCTTACACAGCATTACATAGCTAAACTGTACTTAATTTACCTTGTGCATCAGAACCATAGTAGCATGTCCCTGCATCAGTGGTAAGGATGACAGGGATGTGGCACAGGTATCAACATATGTACAGGGTGTTGTGCGGCTTTGCCAGAGGCCTAGGCTGGGCCATATGGTTGACATGTGCGTGTGTTTGGATGGGTGTTTTATGAATGGACCATGCAGATGTGGTGTGTGTGTGCCCGGAGGTGACCTGGCCATGATGGTGATGTGTGTGTGTTTGTATGCTCACAGTCATGCCATGTGGCTGCCCTGCACAGGGGTATGTAGGACAGCTATGGACAGTACATCGCAGGGTATACAGTTCATCAACTCTGGCCATGGACATGTGAACTGGTCCTACCAGGGGTCTCACTGGCACCACCATGCCCAAGGCCAGAGGCAGTACTACTCCACAATGGTGACTGCTGTCTGCTGGATCCATGTCCCTGATGGTACCAGCCAGGACCACGTGCCCATGGTCTACTGCGGTGTGGTGTGGACAGCACCCCTCCCTTCGGTAGTGCTGGTGGTACTGTGTAGGACCTCACCTGCACTTTGGCTATGGCAAGTGCCTACACTCACACTTGCCATAGTCACCAAACTAGCCTGTTCCATGCCACCACCCACCTACTGTCCATTATCTGTGGCCACTAGGGAATGGGTATGTGTGGGCACAGTGACTGTGTGGGAATGTTGTGGACAACAGTG
The DNA here is from genome assembly GCF_019279795.1 of Protopterus annectens. Classification (NCBI taxonomy): domain Eukaryota; kingdom Metazoa; phylum Chordata; order Ceratodontiformes; family Protopteridae; genus Protopterus; species Protopterus annectens. The sequence continues at coordinate 708,766,685 of NC_056729.1, forward strand.
GGATGCCAACTGATGGCACAGATTCTGCCCCTGACAACACCACCTGTGCCTCACTATGACTATCATCATTGTCAGAGTCTGCAGAGACACTGATGTCAGGTTCTGTGCAGGAGGAACCACCACCACCCTTGTCACCTGTGAGGGGAAGACAACATATGTAAATTAATACCTGCACTACAAGGTTGGCTGGTACACACACACCCACACACACACACACACACACACACACACACACACACACACACACACACGCACACACACGCACACACACACACACACACACACACACACACACACACACACACACACACGCACACACACGCACACACACACACACAGACGCACACACACACATGCACACTCCTGGTACACTCTGGCATGGCTGTGACACTTATGGGCCCTTCAGGGCAGACCTTACAGTAGTTCTACCTGCCGCAATCCATCTCTATCACTGCTAATATCCAGCCCACAACAAAGGGTGACAAATCCTACTGTGTGATGGGCCTAGCAGCAGAATGGTTATTGTGGTCAAGACCAAGGCTATTGGAGTGAGCTACACAGTATAATCAAGTGCATATGCATGTACTGTAAGAGCTGATGTACTGCTATACAGACCACACATACTGACAAGGTGTAACGATATGTGATGATAACTGATGAGGGGACAGGACTTTACACTATCACTGCAGTATATACACAGTTCAGACTCAGAGGGATTCATTTCACACAACACTTCAGGACAGTCTGCAATACATACAGGACACATGTAAAGTACTAGGTGCATAGCCTCATAAGATGATACGAGGCTATTGACCCTGATGCCCTCATAAGCCTGGCCCAGACTTTCACCCATGCCTCGTCCAAGTCATCATCTGTTTCCTCTGTCCATCTGGGACACACACAGGATCCCAGGGGTGTCTCATCCATTTCCCATGCAGTCATCCAGCTTCCTCTTCCAGAGGGCTATACACGTACTTTGCTAGACATGGAGAGGGTGTGTATTTTACAGACAATGTATTGTGTGGAGCACCACACTATCCCACCAACAAGTACTATACATGTCACATACCAGGTGAGGACCTTGCATGCATGATGTGTGAGTGCAATATGTCTTTCCAGATATGCAAAAATGCCATCAAGGCTGGCTTGGACATGGCCTGGTATGCCAGACACAGATCACCTATGATCAGTCTGTGAGAGACTGAGTACAGGGGCAGGGCTTTCAGCCTACCTGGGGTCTATATTATAATCTTGAATGTTTAATAGTTCGAATGCATAAACATCGAACTTTATGCATCGAACTATTAAACAATTGAAATGCAATAAAAATATTTGTAGAACAAAAAAAACTAACAAGTATAGGCAGGGGTCAAGCCCCCCTGCACCCCCACACCCCCCACTACTTAAATATACCAACTCCGAGATTGCGCTACAGTGTAGGAAAGGGAAATCTTCCCTTTCTGCACCATACTACATTAAATGCGATCTCGGAGTTGGTATATTTAAGTAGTGGGGGGTAGGGGGTGCAGGGGGGATTTCCTCCCTGCTTAAACCCGTTAGGGTAAGTATTTGATGTTTAATTTTTTTTTTTTTAAGTGACGGAACTTCAGTAATATGGTGTCGACCATACTGTATTCGATGTTCTGTAACTTGGAGGTTATAATATAGACCTCCTACCTGTATAGCGTAGGTGTTGCAGACCCTGGAATTACCTGGTCAGGAACTTCTGTGGTCTCTGCAACTGCTGCATTTGCTTATCAAGGTACATGCGAAAGGAGCCATTGTACTTGGTAATGCGCCTGGTAAGTGTGGAGTACAGAGATGTTGTGGCCTCCCCGTTCCTGGATGACATACCCATATTTGTGAGGTGGGACATGTAGACAGCCTTCCATACAATGGTGCCCACATGGTGGGAAACTGTCAGGTTGCTACCAACCTCAGTGCACAACTCTCCTCACACCTGATTGTATGCTCAGTACATTTTTACTGTCATACTTAGGGTGGATGACATCTGCCACAGCAGGGGGAATGCTGCCTCTCCTGGCATTCAGTTTGTGGTAGTGCTTCTTGCACCAGTCAGTAATTGGGTGAGTGCCTCTTGGGACATGCTCACATCAGTAGGGGAATGTAAGACAGTGGCCAGCTTGCAAGCATCTGTACACCTAGTCAGCCACAGACCCCTGCTTTTGTCCTGTACCTCTGATACGTATATCTCAAACAGTAGAGGACTCCAGACTGGTCTTTGGTTACACCGTTGTTGAAGAATCTACTACTAGAGGTGGGTTCCACTATTTTGACTGAGGGGGTACTATCATTGGGCCATTTAGCTACCCATCTGGTAACCTACAGGTTGGTGCCTAGCTGTGTAGGCCTATATATCCTGGCCACCTGGGTATTAGTGTGATTGGACTGGGCTGGGTGAAGGTAGGCACTGTTCACCATCTTACCCTCTTCCCTGGGTTTGTTGACCACTTCAGAGAGGTTGACCAGGTTTAACAGGCCTGATCTCCGTTTGACAATATCATGGTGTGCGGGCTCAGACATTTTGATATTGCTGATGTCCCTGTTCATAATGTCCTTGATATTGCCTTCCACACCCTTACAGAGCAGGCTAGTTAGGCTGATGTACATGATATTGGCCGGGTCAGTGGATTGCTCTACCTTTGTGTATAAGGATGACAGTGGCTGTCCTCTGTGCAGGTGGGATGACAATGGTGCTCAGGCTGTTGACTACAGTGTGGAATGGATTAGAGAGCCCATGCCTGTGTTCATGTAGGATGCAGCCAGGGATGGTATCAGGCCTATGGAGACCGCTGTGTGTTGCCTTTCAGAGGGCATTACAGACATGCTTCCTGATGATGAGGGGAGTGGGGTAGGTGCTGTACATGCACATGTGTACCAATGGGGGGACAGGGGGTGATGTTTACACTTCACCTGTCTGCAGCTGGTTGCCTATATGCCATATGTGTATGCAGTGTTATTGACCACTACTACAGAGCAGATTAGTGTGTTTCCTCTGGAAATGTAGACACATGTGGAAGGCCTAGTGAATGACCTTAGTGACTGTGTCCAATTTGCACTCAAAGACAACCTTAGGGTAAATCACCTGTGACCTTATTTGCTTGTGCAGACCAAGGTGACATTGCTTCCAATAAGGCACCTGTTCCTTCTTGGCATGTCCAGAAATTGTTTCCACCTATTATGGTGTTTGCTGAGGTCCAACACAGACATTTACCTTGCTTTGAGGTAGATGATATTGTCCTGTCTGGTATTGCTGAGGCCATACAGCTATGCAGGTGCCAACTTAGTATTGTGGTGTGGATATGGACACTGTTGCTAGTTCCAACAAATGGGGCGTTGGCTGTACAGCTACTTCTACCTGTTCTGAGGGGATTTATAGCCATTTGCGTACAGTTCCTTCTGTTTGACACTGTAAACAGGGGGCCGGGGAGATGGTGATCTGAACAGTGATGGCTATGTGGTCAGATATTACCAAGGAGGATGGTACTGTAGGAGTGCTACAGTGGCTACTCATGTTGGTTAGGACCAGGTACTGGATATTTCCACCTTTCATAGGAGTGTTGACTGGCTGATCTACCGCATTGCCAATGACAAAGCCAAGGAATCTATGTTCATTCATGTTCAGGTGCCATAGGTCATGCACACTATGGTTGGGTATTTGAAGTCACACAGGAGCAGGGAAGACAGCTGAATCTTGACAGATTCCAGCAGGTCTCAATAGGTGTGGTGGGTGTGCATAGTCATAGTTGAAGGCCTGTAGCTAATTATGATTTCAGTAGTTGTTTTGTTAACTATTAACTGCACTCGGGATGTCACCCATGTGTCATACTGTTTGATCAGCTTGGAGGTGTATATGTGTATGTGTATGATAATGTTCAACAATCCACTTCCTCTGGCTTTGCAGGCCTCCATTTGGGGTCTAAACGTATGATGGAATGAGTGACCTGGCAAGGCTGGTGTGCTCTCCACAGCTACAAAGCAGGTGTTAGTGACTGCACAAATGTCGGCATCCTACAAGACAAAGTACACTTGTATTGACATGGGTTTCATGGTAAGACATCTAGCTTCTGTTAGAGCAAGACATCTGTACAAAGACACACATCAGTAGTGGGCAAAGGCCAGTAAATAGTGTAACTTTATGGATCTAGCTGAAACACACTTAGTTGCCAGCAAAGACGGTGTCGCATTCACAGGTCTACTTTGCAGGATATGACATTGACAATCATATTTATGCTAATATGTTATGACTTCAGTCTTTAATGAGTTGCCAGTGATGTGCCAGACAATACACAATTGTCTGAGGCATTGACTGCAAATATGAGGCAGACATGTGGTCAGTCTGCAAAACTCTGGACAGTTGTCAAGTATGGGCTCAGTATATCACTTACAGTTCAACACACACATCTGTACCTGTTGTGTAGTATGCACATACCCTATATACATCTCTTACATTTGTAATACAGGCATATGTATCACAATAGCATTACCAGGTGACATATGAATAATTACAACTTCCCAGGTAAGTGGCCTAGCAGTGCCACACTCAGTATTGGACAACAGACACTCCAGTAGTAGTCATACATGAGCTGACCTTTGTTGGGGTGACTCAGGGACCAGAGATGTGCTCCATGTCAATGCAGACAGGGCAAGCGGGAATGGCCATAGGTGCCAGACAGCAACATGTGAGTCCATCAGGTCTTGTTGCAGCCTTGTGTTTAATGTCCCATGTGACATCATTGCATCCCCCCCTTCTGCATTCCATTACAACCTTACATGATTGACATATCTGTTATAGTGCTGAAGAGTTTCCTCACAACAATGCAAATGGTTAGGTTTGTGTAGTCACAGTCTGCCTTTGTGTAGATGGGTTAAGACCTGTGTTGTATAGGCAGCAGCTTGTCTTTTGTAGGTACTGCTCATAAGCAGGTTATGACCTGTGCACCAATCGGTGTTTCCCACTTGCTACTTGCATCCAGAGCAGCTGTGTTTTCTTTCCATTTGCCAATGCTATAATTACATCCTTCATGTGGGCCTTGCCCCTTTTCCTTGTCTGTGTGGAGGACATTATGGAGGTGTGGGGGCTTGATTAACAGTGTTTGTCTGGACGTGCATTTTCTCTGTGACTTGACATCTGACAGTGATATGTCTCTGACATATCTCTCAACTGTCCTGATGTACACAGACTGCCAAGAGGCTTACCTGTTATGTTTGATCTGTTCCTCAGACAGCATCTGTATTTGTGGAATCAGTAGGATAATGTGAGGCTTGTAGTCAGTAACTGTTGACATCCATTGGTGTTTCAGACATCATATCCATCAGAGATGTTATGTCACAAGAAAGCCTGTGACACCAGCAACTGTTTCAATTTGTAACAACATTATGTGAGATATATCCCTCTTTACAGCCCCTGTCCCCCAAGTATGTTATGCTTTGTCCAGATGTCTTGCAGTAAGAGGTTTAGTATATCATTATTTAGTGAATGCATTCCAGGTATCATCCCACTGACTTAGCAGACTCCTGGAAGTGGTATGCGGCAGTGACCATGAATATAGTCTCACACCCTGGATATTCTGTGGAAATCTGTACATATGAGAATTATGTATATCTGGCCATTGTGAACAAACTGCCAAGATTGTGTAACAGTGTTGTGTGTAGATGTTTGTTGGACTGAGTAGGGAGAGTAGTAGATGTGAGTGTCACAGATCCTTTTTCTATCTGACTGTGCATGCTTTTATGGCTGCTGGTGGTCTATCAGGTGTGTATGTTTGTAGGAGCAGACTGAGAAATGTCCAGTAACAGCTCAGGATTCCCAGTACAATGTGAGTTGGGCCAGTATATGTCTGTGCAGTGGGTGACTGGCAATCAGGATATGTTTGTTCAAACAGTCATTCTACTCTAGAGTTCATTTGGAGTACTTGTATGCTGCTGTGACTGTGGTGCAAATGGTTATGGATGGACATTTTTGCACCACTATCTGCTTTTCCCTACAGTTCCATCCCTGTAGTACATGATATATTTGGATATACATGGGTAATTGCCCAGAGCTGATTTGCAGTAGTGTCATGTTGGTCTTACTGTGGTTCAGAAGGTGCTGAGTGACATGGTTGGCAGCTGTCATTTTTTTCCATTCTATTACATGAATACAGTCATACCTCTCCACTGTTGAGATGTCTAGACACTGTCCAGATGCATCGCTCATATGTTTGTTCTGTTGCCCATAGCAGCTATGGGTTTCTGAGAAATCACTGGGATGATTTGAGCATTGACATCAGTAAATAATGACATTAATTTGTGTTTCAGACCTGGACTCTGGAATTGTATGCTAAACCAAACCATGCCACTCTAACAGACTTCAATGTGTATGACAGACATATTTCAAAGATGTCACTATTGTTTGCCCTTTATCCCTCCACTTTGTCAGACTTTTTGCATATGTCTTGCAGTACGAGGTTGGTTATCTAGATGTATATATATCTATGTATGAATATATATACATATCTCTCTCTATATATATAAATATATATATATATATATATATATATATATATATATATATATATATATAAGAGTGCTACGGATATATAATTTCCCCTTATGTTAAATGACTGTTGTGCATGATATGTTTGTAAAAAACATTACAATTTCCTCCAGTTCAGATGGTGTAGGGGTATGTTGCTGTGACTGTAATGCACAGTGTCCTGGTTTCCAGACTTGGAAATGATGACTTTTCTTAATGTTAAATGACCAGAATGCATGATATGTTTGTAAAAGCATTGCAGATTCTCACAGCTCAGGTGGTGTAGTGGTACGTTCCTGTAATTGTAGTGCACAGCATCCTGGGTTTGAGAATTGGCAGGCCTGATTATTTTGTTGTGGGGCACAAAAAGGGTTGATGGAGACAGAGTGATTAAGGCACTTTTAAGCAGTTGTAAGCAGGTTTGTGCAGTTTTGCGTGGAGCTAAGTGATGCTAACAGATGGTTAAGTCCTCTTAGCTTCACTTAGCACCACTTACTCTCGCTTACACCCATGCTAATTTCCATTAATGAAAAGAAAAATGGGTGATAGGAAAGTGGTGAAATGGGGGAAAGAAGGGAGTAAAACATTAGAAAAAACAGCTAGGTATGTGCAGGATGGGTGTAGGGAAGGACCATTGCTCTACATTTCTTCTGCAGCAACAGCTGTGAATAATGTGTAGAATTTGGAAGTTACAGCCTCACACCCCACAGGGAGGGGTGTTCCTGAAAGACATTTGCAGAATAATCTCTGGGTTGATTGATTAGTTTCACTGTACATGGGGACATAATGTAGAGCTATGTATGGGGCAATGTTTTTTTGTGGGGAAAAATGCCCTTTTTTTAAGGTGAGAGTGGGATGTTGGGGAAGGGCTCTAGGTATGTTTGGGGAGGTAGGTTGAGTAGGATAGGTTGCATGTGCAGACAGACAAGACAGAGAAGACAGCAGACAGGGGCAGTATATGACACATGAGGAGGGTAAACACCTTTGACAGGGAGGGTGGTTGGGAATGCGAAGCCCATAAGCCCCCAAATAGATACAGTGGGACTGAGTTCCCCCATGAGCAGTCGGCACTGCACATTCATGGCCCAGAAGGTGGCTGTGGTGGGAGCTGGACAGGAGGGGCAGCCTGTTCCACGAGGTGCACCAGGCGGCCCTGAATCTGGTGCAGCTTCCCACCCAACTCTGCTCAGATGGTGGTCCTCACCAAACCATGGAATTGACTGCAGGTGACAGGCTCCTGTCTGTGCCCGCTCCTGGGGGAGGTAGGCCCTGTCCCCTGAGGCGATTCCACCCAAAGGTGGTGCAGGACAAATGGATGAGGAAGTATTGGGTTGCAATCCAGATGTGCTGCAGACCAGTGCCACAGCCAGATGAGGCGGGACAGGTGGATCCACCAGGATCTGCCTTCCCAAACGTGCTATGGTGTTGAGGTTTTACAAAATAAGCTGGTTAGTCATGAACAACACATTTCAAGATTAGTTATAACAGAATGCGTGGGTGCTCCAATTAACCCCATAAAACAGATTTGAAACAGTTGCATAGGAAACAGAACACATGCATAAATGGAACAACAGTATGCATCGTAACAGCATGCCAGTAACATTGATGGCAACAGGCCACCAACAATGATATTTGAATAAGGTATGCTAACATGCAACAAATCAAATGTATAAACAATAATAGAACATAAGTCCCAACATTAGAATTGGTGAGCAACATACCCATAGTGTATGAATAATAATTATTGATCAGATGATGGGTGGGGAGAGAGACAAAAAGTCCATTAACTGTTCATGCTTCTATTTTCCACAATAGTACTGCTAAATACTCTGTGGGTCTGCCCTTACTTTACATCTACCAATGGCCCATAGCTTCTGTAGCACAAACATACCTATTAAACTGTCAGCCTGGAATGGTAGGGGCAAACTATGACAACTCTGGGTACATGAATAGAGGGGACTCATACATGTCAGGTTTACATATCTGGCATAGGAGGGGTACCCCGATCTGTTGTTATGTGAGTGTGCTATTGGCATACTTCAACTGGTTTCCTATCTGTGTCCAGGGTTATTGGCAGCAGTGACCACTAGCCATGACAGTGTGACACTTGAGAGACATGTATTGGGAAGTGTGCATGTTGTATGTACCTATCCTGCTGTTATTTGCAGGCATATAGTGAGACAGTTGAACAGTTGTACACAGTTTATTAGTATAACATTCATACAGCTACTACCAATATTTCCTTACCTATAGAACCTGTGGAGAAAATATCTGTTAACACTACCTGACCGTTTTTCCATATATTCCTGATTCCTTGTGTGTAGATATGCACACATCTTAGTACCACTTCCTAGATTTTAACCGTGTCTGGGTGTACAAAATAACAACTAAGATATTTCTCATCACACTGAGCTACTTGGGAACTGCTGTATCTTGTTTCACTGGTTTCTATCTATTAGTCTCTTGGTTAGATAGTCTGAACTTGTAATCCTGTGCTGCATGCATGACAGATAGTTGAGTACTTTGCATTAATCATTTCAGTTACTACAATCTGGAAAGCAAAGGTTAACACAGGGCATTTATATCTTGCTTTACAGCTCGAGTCTAAATCTACAACAACATACAAGAGTAAACACAACAATTTGTGTTTTAGATGTTTATTTCAGATCAATATTAGTCAGACATGCTTTATTTATTCAGTTAACACAGCAAGTGCACGGAGTGCTGTAAGGTCTTCTTAACGCAAGATTTATTTAAAATAACAATAAAACAGCGTTTTCGCTATCACCAAATGTAGTAGCTTCTTCAGAGAAAGTATAATCAACAATGCAGAATACTAGTAAAAGTACTAGCATTTGGCGCCAAAATGCAGAGTACAATTAAAACAATTAATTAACAAGAATGCGTCATTTCCTGCCCTGCTGAACTGACACAAGTAACTTAACGTTATGCCATAAATATGATAAGACTTGATCTTACTTACTTACTTCCACATCTACAACTTTTCTAGTTTCATTATTGAACAAGAATTAATTGACTTGTTGGCCTTTGGTAATACTTTTGTACCTAGCTGCCATTTCAGTTTGTCTGACACTATTATTGACTTAAAATGTTTTACACGTAAGCTTAATTTAGGTCTACTATTCTCGGCTCCTATGCAACAAGAGTTAAGCAACCTGAAACTATTGAGTGTATATAATCCTCCATTACACCCTGAATTATCTCTCTTTGAAAGAGCTTGTGAATTTGACTTGAGATACCTTGACGCGCACTATAAATCTTTAGCTAGACAGCAGAAATTTAACATCTCTAAGGGACAACAACTACTTTTGAGTGAACTCTGTAACTTACCAGTAAGAGATCTTAAACCAGATAAAGGGGGTGGGCTGGTCATTTTTGACAACATGGACTATTCTACAAGAATGTCACGTATCCTTGATAGTCCAGCTTACAAATCTTCTTCTCTCAATGAAATGAATACAGCCCTTTCCAGAAATAGGGGTTACTTTAGGGACTTATTTCTTTCAGGTAAAATTAATAGTGATATTTATCACTTTATTGACATCACAACACCAAAGACCCCTATCATTTTTGGAATCCCCAAAATACATAAAGACCTTCATAATCCACCAATGAGAGCCCTCATAGATGGCAGGTCTTCTATGACACATCCTTGTGCACGTCTAGTGGACAGTATTTTGTCCAGGTACCTCCAATCAATCCCTGGTATCTGTAAGGACTCATGGTCCTTTCTTTCTGATATCAATCAGTTTAATTTGGATTCTACTTGTAATTTTCTCACCATAGATGTGGTGGATCTTTACACCTCTATCCCACACGTGGAAGCCACAGAATGGATTGCCAATGTTCTCACTAACTTAGGTGCACCTAAAAATGACATTGACACAGTGACTGAGCTCTTAGAGATTATTTTAACATCTAATTTCTTCATTTTTGAAAAGCAATACTTTTTACAAACACAAGGTATTGCAATGGGCTCACCCTGTGGCACTTCTGTGGCTAACATGTTTGTTGCCTATTGGGAGAAAAAATTCATTCTTAACAATTCTAACTTTTCACACCAGATAGCATACTATACCAGATACCTGGATGATATTTTTATCTTATTCAGGGGTTCAGAACAGGATGCTTCTTTGCTTATTGAATACATGAACAATACCACCTCATTTTTTAAGTTCACATATCATTTCTCAACAAATTCCATTGACTATTTGGATGTCAGGCTTGAAAAAAACATGTTGGACGGTTCTCTGTCTTCCTCCATCTACAGAAAGCCAACCTACTGTAATTCATTTCTCCACTTCTCTAGCCAGCATCCATTTAAGCAAAAAAGATCCATAGTCAAAGGCCAGCTCATTAGAGCAGCTAAGATGTGTAGCACTGAAGCTTACTTTGATAGTGAATGCCAATTATTATTTGAAATGTTCAGTAGTCAATTTTATCCAGTGTCATTAATTCATGAGTTAACATCAGAAGTTAGAAATAAGAGAGCAGGAGGGTTTTATAAACCTCTTCTCTATAACATCAATACGGGACTTACTGAAACCCCCTCTTTGTCCGAATTACCTTCACCATCCAGTTTAACTATCCCTCCACTGCACACTCTCAAGGAGGCTCATAAGTACTCTTCCAGTTTCATTACAACATACAGCATTGATTCTAGACATGTTTGTTCCATCATACTTAAAAACTGGTATTTCATTACGAGTAACAGTTTTCTATTAGAGAAACTGGGTGACAAGCCCTTGATAGTTTATCGGAGAGGACAACATTTGAAAGCCTTGTTGGAGAGGAATAAGCATTTTGATATGCTTTCACAACAAAAAGGGACATATATGTGTGGCCATTGCAACTGGTGCAGTTGCCTTAGAACAGGTAACTCTTTTCAATTGAATGGTAAAAAATTCAGCATTCACTATAAAATAAACTGTGACACGAAGTCTATTGTTTATTTGGCCACTTGTGACAGCTGCCCCGCGTACTATGTTGGCAAAACAGAGCATAAATTTAAAGAAAGAATTTACCAACATAAGTACGCTATTAAAAAATGTAAGGATGATAATGCTTTGGTGAAACACATCACCCATAACATTGGACATAAGTTTCGCTTTATTGCTATTGACCACATTCCATATAATATAAGGGGTTGTCCTACATCTATTTTTTTGGAAACCAAAGAATTGGAATGGCAGATAAAACGCATTTCATCCACCTGGTTTAAATGAAAACTGTAATATATCATGTCTTCTTAAACTTAAAAGTTACTTAAGATAAACTTATATTTAACTTTTGCCTTCTGCATTGCTATATTTATTACACATTGTCCCCTTTTTTCATTACATTTTTCACTTACCAGTTTGAGCCTCAACTCTTTCACTTTTACATATTTATTAGTAGTACCTTTCACATTTATACACATTTCCTAGACATCTTATTTACAATATTTATATTTTTATTTTGCAGGACAGCATTTTTATGTACTTTTGTAGGTATATTTTGCGCATTGGGTGCTTCATGTTAGCTTAAATGCGTACAGATTTTTTAGTGTTCATCCATACACTGTGGTTTTATCTGTAAAGGCACCTTATTAATTGTATTTATTTTGTATGGTTCCTTATGCTTGGTTCTACTTGTACATTTGAGCAATGTGATGCTTTGCAGCTGTAGACAACTTCCATTGACAATATTCACAGTTTTCTCTATTTCGGAGGATAGCTTTCTAATGCATTTATGTAAGGTATATTTTGCGCATTGGGTGCCTTATGTTATTTTTAAGTGTGTATACATTTTTTTAAGGCATATTCACATACTGCAGTTTAAATCTGTAAAGGCATTCTTTTCATTGCATTTATTTTGCATGGTTCTCTATGTTTGACTTTACAACTCGTATATTTGCAGTAATGTGATGCCTCGTAAGTGTAAGATCAAGTCTTGTCATATTTATGGCATAACGTTAAGTTACTTGTGTCAGTTCAGCAGGGCAGGAAATGACGCATTCTTGTTAATTAATTGTTTCAATTGTACTCTGCATTTTGGCGCCAAATGCTAGTACTTTTACTAGTATTCTGCATTGTTGATTATACTTTCTCTGAAGAATCTACCACATTTGGTGATAGCGAAAACGCCGTTTTATTGTTATTTTAAATAAATCTTGCGTTAAGAAGACCTTACAGCACTCCGTGCACTTGCTTTCCTTTGGTTTTCCTGAGCCTGTTTGCTTCATTGGTTTTTTTGCTGCTTACCAGTTTGTGAGTTATTCAGTTAACACAGTAACAGTATACCTACTAGCACTACACAATGTACTCCTTCTTAGTTATTTGCGCAATATACTGCAAAATAGATTTTTTTTCTCATCAGCTGGTCAGCACAGACTCAGCAGTCTGTTGGTATGGGCTTTGATGTTAGTAGCCCTCTCTGCTGCCACTGTAGGGGAGAAAAACAAGCATTGTGCATACCTGTCTATCACATCCTCAGGCTAGAATTTGGTACACCTATATCTGTGATACTTACAAACTGCTGGAGCATAGTTGCCCTGGCGTCTTTGATCCACTGGTCCAAGAGTGCCCCCTTCCTCTGCTTTAGGTTGGCATAGTGGTGCTGGAGCTGCTCACCAGTTCGTGGGATGCCAGTAGCATTGATGAGATCATGGGTGAGATGGTCCCAGGCCTCTACTTTATATTGTGAGCCCTGGTACTGGCCCTGCAGCAGTCTCTTGTCATGGTTACTTATGAGGAGTCCAGCCATGACCCTGGACTCCATGATGCCCCAGCGTTGTACCCTAAAGTGCAAACCTTCACTTACGCCAGCCATGGTTCCTGCACATGTTGAACTATAACAGGTTCTGGCTGTGTTCCCACCTCTGTGGTTTAAATAAGGCCATATTCCTGCCCATTGCCATCATTGGTCGATTTTGGAAATGTTGAGCACAGCTTAGCAGTGCACACACCCGCTAAGCCAATTTTAGTAATTGTTAAAGTGGAAATTGTTGAGCACTGCTTAACAATTTGCAAATCTGCTTAGCTGAGCTGACTGTTGCTTAGCATACATGTCTAAGCATTGCTTAAACTGGCTAAGCATATCTGAGCACTGCTAATGATTGCTCACTTTTAATTTTTAGATATACTATAATAATGACTTAATTTAGTAAGTGTATATGATTTAATTTACATGACGTCCATCTATGTGCTTTTTTTACATTACCAAGGGGTGTGACTATACTGTATGGGATACTTGTGTATACATGGGTGGTTTCACATATTATATACACTCACACTTCCATTTTAGACCAACTACACTACCCTGGTTGACAAATATCACTTACTACATCGTTTACAAAAATAAATAAATAAATAAATAATGTTAACACTGCTTTCCTATATAAAATAGAAGTGCTTGTTTTGGTACTCGAACCAAGAACACCTGCTTACAAAACTGGGACTCTAACCACTGCACTATCCCAGCATTAGGATTCCAGCTGTATATTTTTATTTATCTCCTCTGGGGTGTTTAAGCAATGTTGGGCAGAGGGCCATAAAATGCACACCCCTTCAGCTTGCTTAAACATACCTTAGTAGGGAAAAGAAAGTTTTTTTTAATTATTTATGGCCTTGGACAGCTTTGTTACTCTAGGAGGTTAACAGGTATGTTGGCAGGCATCTGGGTATTCTGCAGACACCTGTACAGTTGAAGTGTATGGCCATATTGCACTTTCAGATGGCAGACATTTATGTTTCAGTGTTCATACCCTTCAGGAAGTCTGTGCTAATGTTAACCTTTTATTCTCTCAGATTTCGGGTTTGTCAGTGCAATGTTTAAAACATGTCCATATTTTCTTTGGCTTTCCCCCCCATTATTTATGGCTTTATACTGCTTTATTCCACTGGGAGGGTGAGATGTATGTGAGACAGGCTTGTAGGTATTCTGCAGCAACCTGTACAGTTAAAAGCTATGGCCATACAGCACTTTCACATGGCAGACATTTGTGTTTCAGTCTTCATACCCTGCAGGAAGTCCATGCTACTGAAAACCTTTTCTTCTATCAGCTTTCAGATTTGTTAGGGCATTATTTCAAATGTGTCCCTATTTTTGTGGCTTTGTTCCCATATTATTTATGGCTTTGTAGTGATTTATTGCTCTGGAAGGGTGAGATGTATGTGGGGCAGGCATCTAGGCATTCTGTAGAAACTTGTACAGATAACTTATGGCTGTACGGCACTTTTACAATACAGGGGGTGTGTGACAGAACCTGTCACACACCCCTGCATTGTTTCTTGCTCCCCTAGCTATTTCAGTGTCCGTGGACACTGAAATGCTCTTTAAAATTCATTTCATTGTCTGCGGACACTGAAATACTGTTTGAAAATGCAGTGCGGCACTTTCTGAGTGCAGGGGGCATGTTCGTTGTCTGTGTACTTAAATATGCCCCCTGCACTCGTTCACTGTTCGTGTCCATTTAGCATTAACAGCAGTGCACCTTCATAAATACGCAAGATGCGCTGCTTTTAAAGTCAAGGCTAAACTGACAGAGAGTTTATTGGATCCAGGGGTAGTCTTTTCAGCAGGTTCAAAGATTTACTTCACTACTCAGAGGTCTGTAGATCTGGAGTTTAGAATCTGAAACCCAAATATTAACAGGGTAATGGACATGGAATACTTCATTTTCTTGTAGCTGATTTCCATTGTCTTCCTGTTTCCCTACCTGCCCTAGCCTTAAAAGCAGAATGCCAGAGTTCTCCCTATACTTCTTATGGATACACAGACACACACACACGCACACACACAAACACACATACACACACACACACACACACACACACACACACACACACACACACACACACACACACACACACACACACACACATCTTTGTGTGCCTGTGAGCATGTGTGTGCATGTAGACAGATGGCTATAGATATAGATAAAATATAACTATTTATATATGTATACATATATGGACCTACTTTTAAAGAACAGAACCTCACATGATAGAAAACCAAAAGATCGAGACCAGAAAACTGAAATCTTATAATACTGACACTACACAGCAAGGAAGCCCAAAATACTGAACCCATATGCACAAACTGGACATACAACCAACTTCACCAAAGCAATACCATACAAAATAAAACACAACACTATATACCTCATAATGTAAACAAAATCTGTTTACATTAAATAACTACTAACTAACCTTCCCCTCAACAAACTAGACTATCTAAAATCAATCTAAGTGGGAGGGCTACACTTAACACCCCCCCCCAACATGAAGGCTTGTACACCCCCACACCTCCCTAACTACATATACCAAATCTGGGATCACATTACAGTGGGGTGGGGGACAAGTGCATATACATTTTTCTTACCTTGCAGTACAGCACATACATCCACTACTGCCAGGAGCATACAAAATGTCCGCCATATTTGCTCACATACTTCCTATACAAATTTAAAGGGACATACTGCATTTACAGACAATAACTACAGCTTTTCTACAACAATAACAGTATTAAGAAATTGGTGGTTTTAATTTCAATCTTCTGGCACTTGGCATTCTGAACATTCAGTCTTCTGACCTTCGATCTTCTATACTTTCAGTAATGAAAATTTCAGGTTTCTGGTCTCGAACTCTTGGCCTTAGATCATGAGGAATTTCAATATTTAATAGAGGATCCATATATATGTATATATATATATATATATATATATATATATATATATATATATATATATATAAATGGGTCCCCTTCAGAATGCCGAAATTCAAAACTTCAAAACCCATATGATCGCAGACCATATGTTCGAAATTTTGAAATATTGACATTCTGAATGGGAAATTGCATACTGCGAGACCGGGAGATTTCCCTTGTTCTCGCTGTAGTGCGATCTCGGAGTTGATATATTTAAGTGGGGGGGGGTGCAGGGGGGCAAAGCCCCCCTGCTATACACAGTTTAATGTGTTTTTTTTATTTTTTACGGGTCTAGTTCACATTTTCAAATTACATTTAGTTGGGTGGGTGGGGGACACAGTCTCCCATTTGGGTAGGTTTGATATGCTTAGGTGTGTTTGTTTATTAGATTTGGACAAGTGTCTCCATTCCCAGAGTAAAATTGCAATGATCCAAATATTTATTAAGGCAGACTTTGGCAAACTCGTCTCATGATTTTAAAGTTTGGCAAAGTGAAATTTTGATGATGTAAATGTAATCCAGATATATATACATACATATATATATATATATATATATATATATATATATATATATATATATATATATATATATCTATATATATGTATATATATATATATATATATATATATATATATATATATATATATATATATATATATGGGATCCGTACTACTGAGCGAACGCTTTTTACCGAAAAAAACACTTTCACGTAAGTGTGGTTAAGTAAGGGTGAAAATGTGGGGAGATGGCTGTTGTTGAGATCATAGCACAGTGGGGATAAGGGAATATTCCCTTTTCCCCACTGTAGCGCAATCTCAGCGTGAGAATATAAAAGTAGTGGGGTGGGTGACACAGCCCTCCACATAGCGGGTGCAGGTGGGCTTGCCCCCCTGCGTAAACGTGAGTTTTGTGTTTTTTTACATATATATATATATATATATATATATATATATATATGTATGTATATATATATATATATATATATATATATATATATATATATATATATATATATACATATATATATATATATATATATATATATATAAAGTGCTTTCCACCAAAAAAGCACTATCACGAAAGTGCGATTAAGTAAGGGTGAAAATGTGGAGAGATGGCTGTTGTTGAGATCATCGCACAGTGGGGATAAGGGAATATTCCCTTTTACCCACTGTAGCGTGATCTTGGAGTGAGAATATAAAAGTAGTGGGGTTGGTAGCGCCGCCCTCCACATGGGGGGGTGCAGGAGGGCTTGCCCCCCCGCATAAACGTGAGTTCTGTGTTTATATATATATATATATATATATATGTATATATATATATATATATATATATATATATATATACACACACACACACACACACACACACACACACACACACACACACAAACACACACACACATGACCAGCATTAGCAATTTTTGCACCCAAGTTGGACAATTTTGGTGCATCACCCTATGCTGACTCCACATCTAACACCCCATCTACACCCTCTCCAACACCCTTCTACTTTTTGACTCCTGGACTTTAAGGTTATTTTAAATTAAGGATCAGAAATCTATGCTATTAATGTATCTTAAAATCAAAACATTGTATTTATTTATTAGTTTATGTTTTGTCAAAAAGCATGTCAAAATAGAAATAAACTATCAATCTCTGTTTGTCCTGGTACAGTGTCCTCTGCAGACACCACCGTCTTTCAGAGGAACTGCAGACAATACCAGCCAGAACATGCTACTCCATAGTAAGCTCATTAGAAGTACGAAATCTGGAAATATCTTCCATGTCATCCCAGTCCCCAACACCAACCCCCCCAAAAATCTCCAAGACCAATGGCCTCAGATATAAGGAAATTTGGAACAGATGAGTTAGAAAGAATGGGCTTAATTTTCGGGGATCTAGGTGGAAAGAAATAGAGTATGAGTACTTTCTAAACTAAACTATAAATTGTCATTTCATATTATTCCTATCTTCCTTCATGAGCTTCTAATCACCTCTGGCATCTGCACTGAATTATTGGTCCCTCGCCAATTCTCATAACTTGTTACAGCCAGTGTATTTCCACAAAGATCCATACGACAGTAGAACTACCTCAGAAAGTGAAGACTGACACACTTTACATACTAATGTACATATTGTATATTACTCTCTGCTTGATTGTTAATCTCACTGCACTTGTTCACTGCAGTGTATATACACAGTTTTTTCTAAGTAATTAATCTTAACTACTCTTTTATTGCTTATATTTCTGTACTTTCTGTTTGTGAAATGTTTTGTACATTACCCAGGCTGAGGCTGAAATTTGTCAGTATTGATCAGTGTACTTACCTGGTAAACAAATATAAATATGTTCAACAGCAACAACAATAGCGGCAATAACAACAGTAACAACAATGGTAATAATAATAATAATAATAATAATAATAATAATAATAATAATAATAATAATAATAATAATAATAATATCATCCTCTCATGTTTTTGCCTTGAAATGGTATTCTTCACATAACATACCTCTTATAACTCTGCAAAGTGTATTTTTATTTATTTGATTATTTTCTAATATGGGTAAATAGACTGATGCTCGCAGATCATTTCTCACTATAGCCCAGGTCACAAAGGTAACAGTAAATAGTACATGTAAAGATAATTTATAGTAGCCACTAAACTGCATGTTTTGGCAGGATGAAGGAAATCAGAATGTCTTAAAGAAACATGCATAGATATGGGGAGAATATGCAAAAACACACATAAAGGCAGATCCAATAAACCCTGCATGATCTGCTAACACTACGCACACATGGCAGCACATTGTTTTGTATTCAGTAAGCAGTTCTACACTGTGTGTAGAGCTGTGCAACCACGGTAAACACCATGCCATGCTAATTACAGCATAAGCAGCTGAATTTTATGCTAATAAACCAATCCAAGATGGAGGAGCTATTCGACAAGCTGTAAAGCAATGGCGTAGACTCAGTGCTAGTTTTCCCTACGAATTCCAAAGCCTATTAGAATACAACCACAGATAGGAGTCTATACAGAAAGTATGTTAAGGACTACTGTTGCTTTAATTC
Source organism: Protopterus annectens (assembly GCF_019279795.1). Taxonomy (NCBI): domain Eukaryota; kingdom Metazoa; phylum Chordata; order Ceratodontiformes; family Protopteridae; genus Protopterus; species Protopterus annectens. Next base: position 708,786,010 of record NC_056729.1, read on the forward strand.
ATGTGCACATGTAACAGGCTGAAGTCTATGCTCTTGCAGCTGCTAATAGACCACGGCCAAGAAGGAGAAGAGTTTTCAGACCCTGGTTAACTTATCACAATCTGCATGAGGTGGAAATTGTAGAGCACTACAAGGTAGATAGCGGCACACTACAGGAACTCGGCAAGTCTATCATGCACAACTCAGACCCATGGCAAACCGAGGGGAACCCATACCAGTGGAGACAAAGGTATGTGTAGCTCTTAGAATTTTAACTACAGGAACCTTTTAGAGAACAACAGAGGACATGGTGGGGGTGTTACAGGCATCAGCAACCAGGATCCTCCATCAGTTCCTGAATACTATGGTCCAACATGCCAGTGACCATATATATTTCCCCCATACTCCAGAGGACAGGGCCACATGTATGCAGGAGTTCTACCGTATAACACACTACCCTGAAGTACTTGGTGCCATAGATTGTGCACATATAGAAATTAAGGCACCACCTAGGGAACAGGGAGGGGTCTACATAAACAGAAGGATCTTCCACTCTAACTGCCAAGTCATGTATAATGCTAAGGGAATCATCATGAATGTGTGTGCTGGCAACTCAGTCAGTTACCACATCTGAAATATTTGGCACACCTCCCAGTGGTATCAGATATTTATTAAAGGTGATATCCCACAGGGTCATCTACTGGGGGCTGCAGGTTATGCACTTGAACCATGGCTGATGATGGCCATCAGAAATGCATACACACCCACTGAAGTATGCCATAATGAGGCACATGCTCAAACCACAGATATTATAGAGCATGTGTTTGGGCTGCTGAAGTCGCGGTTCCACTGCCTAGATACATTTGAGAGAGCATTGCAGTACAATCCACATACATGTATTGACATTTTCGTCTGTGCCATATTTCACAACACCATCCTGAGAAAGCATCTTCAGCAGGATTAACAAGGGGAAGGGACACACATCCCACCACAAATGACAAGGTCACCACAGCCACAGGTGAGGAGTCTGAGGGGTAACACCTGCTGTAGGCAGACATAAGCATGGTCAATATGCCCCCGCATTGGCTTAGAGGCAACACACTTACCACATAAGGGACTAATACCTTCATCCTACGCATCTACATATAGTAACATTGATGCCAGGCAATGCTCTCAACCTTTACCTACCCATGTAATGGCCGTGTACTCCTAGCATCAGACAGATTCAACCCTGAACTAAAACTGGAGCAACTGCTGGATTTACAAGTTAACCCTAGAAGCTGCAGCGTTAAAACAGAATTGTGTAATAATACAAGTGAATGGCATATCCTTGCATGTTGTTACTTGGTAATGTAAGGAAGTGAAAGGTGGGTGATTTGTACACAAATGAATTGAACATGTGACAGCAGAGACTTATGTGAATACATGTCCTCTATCAAGTAACAGGCTTAGGCATCAAAGCTTCACACATTCATACCTCTCAAAAGTACTGATGGTCAGTGAATGTCTTCAGTTTGGCCTCATACTTTTGTAATGGAAAATCATTAAAGAGAGAAGCTAGAAAGTAATGAAACACATTTCAGTTTCAGACTTCACAACCCTAAGAAGATTATTAATAATACTGATGCAAAAAACTGTTTTGATTCTATCAACAGTCTAATGTTCTAAAACCAAAATATGTCAAAAGTACAATTAGCAAAATAACATCACAAAAAATGATACACTAAGTCAGCTATGCACCCTGAGCATCAGACATAAATCTTATGCCTCCCTGAATCCAAAAGATAGAAAACAAGGATATGGCATAGTTATCATCACTTGCACAGGGTGTTTTGAGTGTGTGTCTGTGTTGGGGATGGGGGAGCTTAGGCTGACACAAAAGGTAAGTGAGTGCATATGAGTAAGAAGGACAAGCAGGAAGACATTCAGGTAAAATAATGAATGGCCAGTGAGATGGAATGAGCTTTAAGCTTCATGGCTAAACCATGTAACTGTTGTGTGTGTGTATCTGTATGGGTCCTGCGGGTGAAACTGGTGTGTGAGTGTTTGCAGGAACACAGCCAAACTCTATATTAGCTCTATGTCTTAGTATGTCAGACAGGTGCGAGCCATGCATGGTAGAGGTGGGAGTTCATTGTTATTGTACCTGACCCCAATAACTGGTTCTGCCAGCAGTTGCACTGGCACCTCCACACCCACGGTCAAATGCACTGCTGCTACCTGAAAGTGACTGATGTCTGATGGACAAGTTCCCATCACCAGGACACCCAGGACCATGACTTCATGACCTGCCAGGTCTGGGTGTGGACACCTCAGCCACTAACAGAGTAGTGGAAGAAGTGCCGCTATGGGAGCATGCTGCTGCTATGGGAGCATGATCATACATGGTCATGTTGGGTAACATCAGATAATGTGGCAGACCTATGCCCACATGGATGCTGTCCCCTCCCAGCAGTGATTTTATCATAAATATCGACTGTCCCAATGAGTCATTCATCCATTAATCGAATAAGCAACACGGTGGAGGCAGTCATGCATGCCAGCCTGTGCCACATCTACAAATCTAAGTATTTCTCTGGAGGACCTATTGGAATGTACTTGCACCTCCATGATGGCCCTAAACATATGTTGAGTGGCATGGGAAGACACAAGTGGAAGGTGGTGTATGGACTGCAGACCTCCTCTAAGCACACGTAACAATCCTACTGCATGGCACATTGCCCACATGTTGGCTACAGCCAGAGTCAACAGGCACTGAAGACACAGTAACCACACCATCCTGATCGAGTTTCTCACCCTTCACCTGTCCAATATTTGAGGGCTTACTGGAATGGTATGGGTTGGTTTTGGCCTACTGGCTGTATCCAATGGAATTATAGGGAATGGCTGAATGCCAACCTCAGATTCAAACTCTGCACCCCCAACTGTGCCTCTGTTTGGCCACCATCATCATCAGAGTCTGCTGATACTCTGACATCAAGTGGTGAAAGTCCTATACTTCCACTGTCATTATCACTTGTGATAATAAACAACAAACATGGGAAAAAATTAATACCTACACTACTATAGTCCAATATATGCTAACAAACTAACAGTGGATCATGTGACCCAGGCAGGTATGACCATAGCCCTGAGTAGCATCCTGTCTTCGCCCAGAATGATACCACAGTATAAGGACAAAATGATTGACTTCAACAATTGGCTAAGCTTCTGGTGTCATTCAAAGGGGATCCAATATTTATCTGCCTGGGAAGACATGATCGACAAACCACGATGCTTTGCCAGAGATGGTCTGCACCTGTCACCCCTGGGATTCAGGTTACTGGCTAAAGCTCTTGCCACCCCTACAGTGCCTTTTTTAGGCAAGGTTCAAAGGATAAAACCACCACTGTAACAGATACAAGCATGCAAAATCTGAAGGTAATGCTGCTAGAAGTCTAAACCTCAAAATGCACTCTCTCGAGGCACTCCTAAAAATGGAGAACATCGATATCTGTGCAGTGACTGAGACCTGGTTCAAGACTCCAGAGAGCACCCCTGCAATACCAGGCTACAATTCTTACCACACTTTTTGGCCACAAAACCAAGACCAAAACACTAAAGGCGGAGGAGTGTCCATATTCACCAAGGATATTCACACCTTCAGACTAGTTGCCCAACACAATACATCTAAAATTCTCCAGGTGCAACTAACACTAGGTAAGACTGCAATTCAAATTGTAGCTTGCTACAGATCCCCCACCATACCCCAGGATTCTCACTACACCTTTCTAACCATACTGGAAAATATTAAGATACAACCAAGCACCCTAATACTGGGTGATTTCAACTACCCTGCCATTAATTGGGAAAACTACTCGGGTACCAACTCCTTTTCCAAACGGTTCTTGGAATTCATAAATTCCAATGCCCTGGATCAACTAATCCATTGTCCCACTAGGGTCTCCAATATCCTAGACCTGGTCATTACCAACATGGGAGATAGATGCTCCACACCAGTGGTCACCCCCTCATTGGTCAGGCCTGACCATAAGCAAATCACCCTTGACATCCACATCCCACTCCCAGCCTCCAGTAAGAAAACCTCCTTAAAAAAACTTCTCCAAAGCCAACTTCATGCTACTCAAGTCAGAAGTGACAAATGTCACAACACCCACGCAGACGGGATCTGGAAGTTCGACTGCAGAATCCTATACTAAGGCACTGTACGAGCACATCCACTCGTGCATGAATCATGCCATCCCAAATAGAACCAAGATGCTCTTCTCCAAAAAAAGGAAGCCAATCTGGTGGTCCCCTGCTATAAACAAACTATACAACGGAAGGAAGAAACTGTTGCAGAAAAGAGGAAAATCCCAGGATGCAAAAAACTCCCTCACCAGCCTCAGTAAGAAGCTGAGATCCCTCACAAAATCCTAAAAAACTAGTTACGAAAATAAAATTGCCAAAGATTCCAAAGACAACCACAAGGCATTCTATAGTTATGTCAAGAATCTAAATGGCAATGCTCAGATCTGCTCTGAGCTACAACAGAATGGCATTAAATATACTGACCCCAAGGATATTGCCAATATCCTGGCAGATCGATTTAGTGCCAAATTCACCCCCCTCTCACCCCCTAAATGGCCCATCTCAATACCTAAAGATTGCCAAATTCTGATAATCACAGCCACACAGGTAGAAACAGCACTCTCCAAAGCTAAGAATACAGCATCCATGGGATCAGATGACATCCCAGGCTGTGTACTACATGAACTACAAAATGAACTGGCACCCCACCTAAGTGTATGTTTAATAAAATCTCACCTCAGGCTTCGTGCTCACTGAGTGGTGCACAGTTACAGTTATCCTGCTCCACAAGGGAGGATCCGCCTTGGATCCTGGGAACTACTGTCCCATCAGTCTGACAAGCCTGATCTGCAAGGGCATGGAATGCATTATCATGGAACTTATAAACAAAGACATTGGCAACCTTCAAACACTGGACCCCACCCAGTTTGGGTTTGTGAAGGGCCGATCTTGTCTCCTGAATCTGATTAACTTCTTCGAATTGGTCTCCAGAGCTTTGGACAAGGGTAAGGCAGTCCACACAGCCTATCTGGACCTCGCCAAGGCCTTCAACACCATCCCCCACTCTGGAATCATAGATAAACTTACTAAGCTGGGCATAAATCCTGACGTCACTCAATGGGTAGCCAACTGGCTTACTGACAGAACACAGACTGTAAAAGTAGCTGACTCCAAATCCAGCTCCAGACAAGTGACACGTGGAGTACCTCAGGGTTCAACCCTGGGACCACTGTTGTTTGGCATCTACTTCTCTGAAGTACAGGCCAACACTAAGGGCCTCTGGCTAACAAAGTTTGCAGATGTCTGCAAACTGGGAGCCATTATTGAATCCCCAAATGATGTGGATATTCTACAAGAGGGCCTTACAGAAACAGATGCCTGGTGCCAGAGCCATGGGCTCAAGCTTAATGCCAAGAAATGTATAGTTATCCCCTTTGGAAAATAACATGTACCTATGAACTACCACATAGGTGACAGGACAATAAACATTGAAAGTGTGATGAGAGACTTAGGGACACAAGTGGACAGTGATCTCACGTTCGATAACCACATCGCCACAACAGTCAGGAAATCCTTCTATGTGGCACACCTCATCACTAAGGGCTTTTCATCCAGAAAAAAGGAGGTCATTGTCACACTGTACTCATCCCTCATTAGACCCATAATAGAGTATAATGCCCCATTTGGTAGGTACCTCACAAGACATCTGCAACAGCTGGAAAGGCCACAGAAATACCTCGCTAAAAGAATCACAGGCCTAAAGCAGATGCCATATGCTGACCATCTAAAAAAACTCCAGCTATACCCTGTGGCATATTGTCTACTCAGAGGCAATCTCTGCTTAACACACAAGGCCATGTCAAACCCTGAGCTGTTGGACATGCTCCACTTAAAGAAATCCCAATCCCGCAGAGCCACATGCTCTAGGGATCTAAACCTTATCATCACAATGAACAAAACATGCTGGAGGGATAAGCTCTTGACCCAGAGACTCCCCATATTCTGGAATAGACTGCCCATACATTTCAAGCAGAGCGCCTCATTGGCCCTCTTCAAAAGCAACCTTGATGACTGGATAGGAGATAGGAAATTCACCCCGGGGATCATGTCAGTCAC
>NC_056729.1:708797174-708914674 GCF_019279795.1 Protopterus annectens
ATGTTTTCTTAGGTTAAATACTGTATTAAAAGTATATCATTTAAATCACCAAAGTTAGGTGAACATGTGACTTTTAGAGGGATATTTAAATGCCTGATTTTTTAATTTGTATTTTTATCTGATGAAGTCCTGTAGGTAATGGGATGGAAGCCCTTATTCTATGGTATTAAAGTAATTTATGCAGAGTTTTTTTCCAATGGTTGTGGCATTGTTTTGTAGAGTTACTTGGTTGCTTGGTCCTTATAAATTTTGTAATGTTTATTTAATAGACTGCTTTTCTTTATTTCACCTAATTTTCTTTTTTTAATTTTTTTTCCCTTTTTTTAATGCCAGTGCTTGTACTGTGAATGGCTTAGCCCAAACTTTTAGGCTAAGATTACATATGAAATATAGTAGTGATATAAATGGGATATGTAATATTATACGTAACAAATGGAAAATTCTATTGAGGGATGATGTCATCAGTAATATTGTTGGCAATAGTCCAAGGTTTACTTTTGGGAGCAATAAGAATTTGAAACAACTCCTTTGCATGAACAGAAATTTACCAACTCCAGCAGATATAGCTTCAAGGAGAATTGGTACTTTTCCTTGTAGGCACTGTAAAGCCTGCTCATTTATATCTAGTGTTAATATTTTTGTACATCCTATTAATCACAAACAATATTCTCATAGGTTATATGCTGATTGTCAAACAAGTATTGTTATTTACCTGGCTAGTTGTGTTTCATGTACTTCATTTTACGTGGGTAAAATTAATTGCAAGTTGAAAGAAAGGATTTTACAACATCTTTCAGCCATATGCTTAAAATCAGAACATTTTGCTTTATACCAACATATTAGAGATATTAAAATCCAAAACGAAAACCACAGGATACACCACGAGAATTAGGAGCACAATCTTCTTTATTGCAACAAGAAATAAAACATGGATAAGCGCTTTCACGTGCTCAGGGCACGCTTCATCAGATCACAATTACTCTACTGAAACTGCTATGCTTAAATAATGGTAAACATCCAATGGCAAGGCTTAACCAATAAAACAATTAAATTCAAGTCGTCATCCAGTAATTCAACTTCTACATACACTTGCAAGCTTTGATGTAAACACTCTAAATTACTCAAACTGCTCTTCATTAAGTAAGCAGCGTACAAAACAGCGTACAAAAAACAGACATTGATTCATCTCTGAGTATGAAATGCATATACTTATCCAAAACATTCCTTTTCAGTCTTTTTTTTAAAAAACTTTTAGTAAAATGCATAGATCAATTAAATGTTTAAGCTGTATAAAAAATATTCAACTTGCGTCACAGAGTTCTGTGCTTTTTAGTTAAAATTCACTGTATATAGTCCAGACATCAGTCTGTAAAACAATCCAAGTTAGTATAAAGCAAGGCTTACAGAAAAATCAGTATTTCTGTTTCCTTACCTTTTAAGAAGCAATAAACTGCGACTTATTATAAAAAATCCTGAGGTTAACAAAGGACTTAAAGCATTTAAAAACCTTCCGATCATCGTGTTTAAGTGAAAATATGCATTTGTTAACCTCAGGATTTTTTATAATAAGTCGCAGTTTATTGCTTCTTAAAAGGTAAGGAAACAGAAATACTGATTTTTCTGTAAGCCTGCTATACTAACTTGGATTGTTTTACAGACTGATGTCTGGACTATATACAGTGAATTTTAACTAAAAAGCACAGAACTCTGTGACGCAAGTTGAATATTTTTTATACAGCTTAAACATTTAATTGATCTATGCATTTTACTAAAAGTTTTTTAAAAAAAAGACTGAAAAGGAATGTTTTGGATAAGTATATGCATTTCATACTCAGAGATGAATCAATGTCTGTTTTTTGTACGCTGTTTTGTACGCTGCTTAATGAAGAGCAGTTTGAGTAATTTAGTGTTTATCAAAGCTTGCAAGTGTATGTAGAAGTTGAATACTGATGACTAATTGAATTTAATTGTTTTATTGGTTAAGCCTTGCCATTGGATGTTTACCATTATTTAAGCATAGCAGTTTCAGTAGAGTAATTGTGATCTGATGAAGCGTGCCCTGAGCACGTGAAAGCGCTTATCCATGTTTTATTTCTTGTTGCAATAAAGAAGATTGTGCTCCTAATTCTCGTGGTGTATCCTGTGGTTTTCGTTTTGGATTTTGAAGCTGTTTTTTTGCCTTGGGATACTTTAGAGAACGGTGATATTATTTCTTCAGTTCATATTAGAGATATTACTGGACATTTCTTTCTGTTTTTTGTATTACAAGTAGTTAATGAAAATCCTAGAGGGGAGATCTTGTTAATTATACAGAGTATTGTGAAGTACACTGGATTATAGCATTACAGGCTGATAGATGCCCTGGCTTGAAAGGGGTTGTTCCACTCAAATCTATCCTAAAGGGGCAGAGGCCCTTTACTTATATTTTAATTGGTTGCTTATATTTTTAAATTGTACACTTCTGTCATATTAGTTTGTCTGATGAAGGAATTTTTCCTGAAATTGCTAAACCTGTATGCACTTGTTTTATTGAAGTATTTTATGTTTTAGCCTGGTGGTTCGAGTAGTTTTTCTTCTTTTTTGGATTTTTGTGTTTGTACTATGTATGGACCTTTAGTGCCTGCTCATCTGTTTTATCATTGCACTTTTGGAATTAGACATGTCTGGTATTAGAGGGGAAGGTACCTAATTTAGGGCACAGAGGTGGGTGTTCAGGACTGCAGAATAGTTATTGGACTCCAGGTAAAGCGCCACAGCCAAAGACTTCTGCAGAAGGGACTATTCTGGATCCTAGTATAACTCTGAGACTTGGAATAATCTGGGCAAGGCTGTATCCAGTGCAGCTGTCCCACACACTGGAGAACAGTGGGCATCACTTCAATGACCTAAAAATGCAGAAGAGAGATATATTCAATGAGTGGTTGGATGAGGCTCAAACTAGCGACATCCCACAGTTGTCTATGTATGATAATAAAGAGAATTTAAAATACACAGAAAGCCTCGCATTTGCATGCTACTTAAATATACAAAAACAGGGAAAGCGGTAGAAATGTGTATCTCACATGCACAAAGAATTTGCCAGCCATCATGCAAACCTGCTGCTCACTATTGCAATTTCTAAAGTAAATAATAGCATGTATTATTTTTGTTTATTGCCCATGTAGTCTTCCTGTCATGAAACTACATGTGGAAATATAAACATGAAGGCCCCATCTAAGAAAATGTCACATGTTTACACTCTAGCAATGTGTTACCTCCCCTATGCACTGTAATTCTGGTCACTCAGTACATATTCACACATATATCAACTATACTAAATAAATTAATAACATATGTTGTGTGAATATGTACTTTGTGACCAGAGTTGCAGTGCATGGGGGAGGAAACACAGTGCAACTCTGGTCACTCAGTACATATTCACACATATATCAACTATACTAAATAAATTAATAACATATGTTGTGTTATATACCATGCACATCTTTAGAATGACAATGCACAATCGGATGTTTAAATACTTGAGTAATGCAGCCACCTATTTGCATATAGTTTGCAAAGTTGTCTCTTAAAGTATACCTACACATTGGAACAAAACCACTACATACTACACATTGCAGACTCATCAGACTGGAAACATGCAGAACTTGAAATATCTGGACAGTTGAACATGCCTACACATCCATTTCATGCAGGCCTCCCAACATTTTCTCTCCAAAAATCTAGTGCTGATGTCATCCACCGTAAGTTGTCCTGCAGTCTTGTAAAAGTCAGACTTGTGCCATGATGTTTGCATACAGTACTGACTTCTCTAGTCTGTGTGCATAGATAGGGGTTCTGTTCTCACTGCAGTCAACTAGGTGCTGTGTGCGTGTGTGTGTGTGTGTGTGTGTGTGTGTATGTGTGTGTGTGTGTGTGTGTGTGTGTGTGTGTGTGTGTGTGTGTGTGTGTGTGTGTGTGTGTGTGTGTATGTGTTTGTATATGTCTATCTAGTCAGAGGAGTATAAGTGTGTATCTAACAGTTACCACTCCAATTCCATGGATTGACAATATTTTGACAGTTGCACATACATGCACATCCATTTCATGCAGACCTCCCAACACCTTCTCTCCAAACATTCAGCACTGATGTCATCCACCATAAGTTGACCTGCAGCCTTGTAAAAGTCATACTTGTGCTTTTCTGCTTGTGTAAAGTTTTGAGTTCTCTAGTCTGTGTACTTAGGTATTTCTGTTCTCACTGCAGTCAACTACGGTATATGTGCGTGATTGTGCACTTGCTTGACATGAGAGAGAGCATTTTTCATCAGCATGTGGATACACCATTAGCATTTTCTCTGGCCAGACAAAGCTGATGTCATCACCAATAAACTGTTGTCTGACACTCTCCAAGTCAGACTTGAGCTGTGGTGCTTGCCTTAAATATAGAGTTCTCTAGTCTGTGTATTTAATTAGGTAGGGGTTCTGTTCTCACTGCAGCCACATGGGGTATTTGTGTGTTTGTGCACTTGCTTGACATTACAGAGAGCATTTTACTTCAACATGTTGGACACTGCTATTAGCATTTTCTTCTCACTAGACATTGCTGATGTCATTAGCTATAGCTGATTTGCAGATGTGCAGTATTCCCATCAGGGCAGGCTCAGAGACTGGCCTGTAGGCCAAGCACAAGTCACTTCAACTTACAGAATACAGATTACAATGACAGGGCTATCACTCTATCCACATATGTCAAGGTATGGTTTTTGGAGCCCATAATTTTTTGGCGAGAACTCATAGACCTTTTCTATATGCACACTGGTAATATCCAGTCTGTGTGCAACAAACAGATGTGGGTTGTTAATGCTACATCCATTTCTGTTACATCTGTTAGATGTCCTGAAAGAGATCATCTAGGGCATGCATGATGATAACACTATCATCCTGTGGAACTTGACCAGGCTAAGGCATTTGACACAAATCCACAGTGAGGTATTCATTTAACACTGTCAGATGTGGCCATAAACACCTATATCATCAAACGGGTAAACCAATGGATTACATATGTGGCATATAAATATGTTGAAATGTGTGAAGTGATGTAAATCTCTAGTCCAGTGATTAGGTCTGTACATCAGGATTGTCTTCTAGGCCTGTTCCTGTCCATTATTTAAGTCACAGACATCAGGAATGACATGCATGTACTATGTCAAAACATCTTTCTGAAGGACTACAGATTGTGGACAATCACTGACTCCAGCTGTGATATGAGTATAATGCAGACATTATCAATGCACACCAAAGATTGCTGCCACAGCCATGACAACACATGAGATGAAAGAAACATCTGGGGATTTGTTATGTTATGAAAGCAAATGCACAAACAAACGATAATGTAGACATCACACCCTATAAGCCGACCAACTGGTATGTGACCTTTGTCTTTTGGTAGATGATATGTGGATTATCTACCAGAATGTGGCCACAGCAGTGAGTACTCCCTTGTGTGTAACACTACTACTGAGTATGTGCAGGACATCCACATCAAAGACCATACTTCCACGGTTCACAGCCTTCATCACACCAGTAACTGAGTACAATGCACCCTTCTTCATGTACTGCCCTACACATCTTCCAGTGATATATAACTAAAGCGTAACACCTTTGCCACAGTGAGATGTCACATATCTTATTGGCTATAACAAGGTATTATTTTTGTTGCATAAACATTACTGTCTGATGTTACAGAATATCCATCAAGGTGTTGCACCAGATGTATGTGTGATACCTCTTCTAGTGATGCATGCAGTAAATACACAGCTGTTTGACACAATTGATGGTATAGCAGTGTCCTTCCTAACACCTCCAACAGATGTTACAGTGTCAGGATGGTGTGCTTGATTATCTTCATAGACTACTGTCATAATAGTTGTACAAGTGTGTTCATGCAGAACCATCTATGATCACTTAGAATCACATATGCTGTGTTAGAAACTTGGGATTACTGGTGGTATTATTCTGATATTGTCCATGATTGTGCATGCATCTTTTACTGTTGTCTGTGAGTTTGTAACTGTTGACACTGCACTGATATTTAGACATATCTGTTTGCACAGCTTCACAATGTGCACCTAACACCAATTGTACATAACATCCATAACAGATGCCCTCTCCATTGTTCATGTCACGATGCTTATCTCACAAAGGCATCCTCTCTAGTGTTATGTCACCTTGTCTAACAGTCGCACAATATATAATAACTGTGCAGTCCATACTGTATCATGTCAGCATGTGATTACCATTCATGCTACAACTAGTCTTTGCATACATTTTGCAATTACCTTTAACCAACTAAAATCCCCTAGATCATGGCTTTAGTGTGAACTGTCTGATGCCCCACAACATATACTCTGAAATGAGAGAGTTAGTTGGAACCAAGCCACTGATACCCACAAGTCCATTAAAATGCAACACAATAAAATAAAATCGTCCTTACTGATGTGATTTGCTGTAAGCTGGACGTGTTTAATTTCATTAGTTTTACCATTACGAAAAGACTGTTTTGCTTGAAAATTTTTAAAAAAACTTTCAACAGCTTGGCTCCAACTAACACAATCATTTCAGAGTTCATGCTACAACTGTTTTCATTGACATGCCCTCAACTGCTGTACATGATCTTGTTTCACCTTTCCTCTTTCCCTGTGTTCATACCTACAATTTATCTGCGTGTCGCTATACAATACACACACTTCCCCGACTATTTATTTGAAATGGCAATCCATGTACCCTTACAGATCATTTACACAACTTTTGTACAGAATGCCCGGAATGGGATTTCACAATACACTGCACTATATACACTGTCCTGGACCAGGCACATTACTATATGATATACTTTGGTAATCATTGTGACATTCTGTGCAATCCTGCTAGCCTAGTTTACTCTCCTGTAAACAGATTTGATATTTGTGTTGTTTTACACAGTTTCCTGGCCAGCAACACTGTTGCCAGCCACAAAATCACACTTGTCAATGTCTGAACTCAGTGCGAGGCATGAATATGTAATTAGAGCTGCTGTTCTCTGTGCAAACAGATAAACTCCATGTAGGCTTTGCACAAAGCCTACGTGGAGTTTATTGAATCCCACCTAATGTTTATTCAGCTTTCTTCAATACACCCCCCAAAAACTTTTCAGTCCACTCCAACCAGTTTTTTATATTTAAGTTTCTACTTTTCTTTTTCTCATTTTATATGTGACTCTATCTATGGTACGTGTGCAGTACCTTTATGGTACTACATATTTATTTTATTCTTTTATTCAGGTGGAATCATTTACCTATCCACTTCTGTATACCTCCACTGAATACATTCACATCATATTTCACTTACCTGGCATTATATGCAACTGCAGTAAGTGTCTCTCTGATGTAGTATTGAAATGATAAAATTCTATCACAAGTCTTGGAGATCATATTTTTTTAGTCAAAGCAATACAAAACTCTTCTGGTCCTTCATAAACCACTGTTTAAGGTCTGGTCATGTCACACTCACAAACCTATAGAATCACTACCCAATTCAGTTTATAGAAACAGTAGCTACTCTTCTGAACAACCCAGGTTCTTCTGTTATGCCACTCTCGTAGTCCCCATAAGCCACCATAAAACTCTATCCTTCACACCATTTCCCACCACTATCAAAACAAGTTTCTTTGTGCCATTCTGGTAGCATACAGGCATAAACCCTGGCTGCAGCCCAGCAGACCCATGTTCAATTAATGGCTCAGATGACTGATGGACTGATAAGGAGGGATGGTACATAGAGGGGAGTTGCCGTCAGATGTGGTGAATGATTGTGGGGTACACAGAAAAAAAATTGGGTAGGATACATAAAGGAACCCCCCCCTGATGGAAACAAAGATGTCTGTGCCCCCAGGATTTACATCAGTTCATAGATAGTTATCAGTTGTGTAGCCCAGGAGACCATTGAACAACTTACCCCAATTTCCCAGTTGCCCAAGAGCACTGTTTAGTTAAATGAGTTTTTCTGAGCATCAGAGTAAGCAAATGGAGGACTGAAGTATCAAAACTCAGATAACACAAAACATCTTAATCCTTTACATTAACTGGTAGACTTCACTAAGAAAATGAAATGTGCAATTTAATGTATGCACTGCTAATCCTATTTTTTCCTTATATTGTGGGGGAGCAATCAGGCCTAGGTAAGCAGTAACTACAAGATGAATTATATTTTTCTCCCCTTTCTGAGATGGGATGGCTAGGCAGATGCAGCTGTTTTTCCAGATAAATCTGCATGGTAGAACATATATTATAACTGATACCAGTGATAAAAGAGGAGGTATTTTTTTATGGAATCATACATTGTCTGATGAAACCCTACAATGAGGATCACTTTCTAACTTTGTACTGATTATTTGCCTACTTTCACCTCTGCAATACATGAATAAATAAATGCATGCATACATAAGGACAGACAGGATAAATGGGTTTGATTCTTCTGCTGTCTTCACTTGCGCTGACATATACAAGCATGCGTACATACACACACACACACACACACACACACACACACACACACACACACACACACACACACACTCACAAGCAGATGCATGCACATAATCACATAATGTACATGCATGCATAATAGCACAGACTAACATTGCCAGTATAGAATACCAGAATTATTCAGTTATATTAATTAATACAATGGTACAGAAAATACAATTATTTTATTTCTCTGTTTGCCTGCAAAGTCTGCTGCATCACTTCTCCTATCCTATCGGCACGTTCTTCTTCTAATGGAGCACTTTTATTTCCAGCTAACAAGTACAAAAGTCATCCAAGTTAGTGAGACCAGATCGTGTAAAAGGATTACCGTACTTCATTGAGGGTTAATAAGAGTAAATTAGCCATATTTCAAAACTTTAAAGAAAATGTTGTTAAGTTTACAAAGTGTCAAAAGTATGCAGATAATTTTAATAGGCATTATTTGAAATATTGACACATTCTAGAACCTAATTAATATGAATAGTAGGGGACTGTATTAATACTGGATTGCAAGGCTTCCAGAAAGTAATATGATTTTGACATAAATGTGAATTCGTAAATAAGGTAGCAAGATTGTCAATATATAAAATGCTATTTGAAAAATGTGGATGACAGAGATAAGGATATTATCCCAGTATGCATATGCATCTGAGGAAAATGAAAGAAAGAAGCATATTTTTGATTGCATGTGTATGCAAATATGCTTATTACAAACTATGAAAGCTACTGATTTGCATACTGTTTGCTCGGTACAGTTGTGCTAAATGGCCATTTATAAACAGATTAGTAACAGTTAATGTACATAGAGCAGAAGTGCTTCCTCACTGGCTATGCTCGGCTGCTCAGCTTTTCTGCTGGATACCTTCCAAATGGCAGTGATGTGCTTTCAGCAAAAGAATACTGGAGTTGTGCATGAGCACTACACAATGCCATATTCAGTTATCCACATCATTACACAGAGTCAGCATACTGAACATAAACAGCCTGTCCTTTCACACTCTCATCTGTTTGCAAAAAGAAGAAAATGACTATTTCATGCATGCCTGAACATTATTCAGGTATTTAATAGAGGCATAGCTCAAACAATATGTAAGTAATTGTTATTTATAAGCACAACAGAGAAAACAAACAATTAGATAAATAAAATATATCGGTTTACCTATCTCTCTCTCTCTATCTATATATATATATATATATATATATATATATATATATATATATATATTTGTTTGGGTCTTTCGGCTTTTCCTGGTTAGGAGTCGCCACAGTAGAACTCCGGTCTGCTAATGACTGGCAGTTGATTTTTACGTACCGGCTTGCCAGGCCTGATGCACAACCTTCAACGAAGGTACGCCCATTCACGCATGTCTCCACGCAGAAAATGCTCTAGCTGAGAATCGAACTGGACAGCGTCTTACTGTGAGGCGACAATGCTACCGCAGCACCACCACCACGGGTATATATATATATATATATATATATATATATATATATATATATATATATATATATAGGTATAGATGGATATAGATATAGATATAGATATGTATTTCATTCAGTGACAATGCTATATCCCAAGGTATTTGATGGATAAGGACTGAACTAGTCTTGGAATGCATTTATCTTTGCCCTTGTGGCTGAGGTAAGGCTGGAAAGTGTCCATGATGACCACTTCACTTATCTAGTTAAGAAATGAAAACCTACATAAAAAAACATGCATGACACAGGGCTTCTGCTTATTTTTAAAATTTGATTTAAATACCATAATCTCATTGATATTCACCTATGAAAATGTATGTTCTAAGCAAAATGGGTTTGCCTCTAGCAGACATGAATGCTTGCAGGTAGATTTTTCCTTTAAGTTAGTGACAGTTTGCCATGTGTTAGAAGAGGTGGGGAGGATGAGGTGGTATCAATAGTGGGTGGAGATGAGTACATACTGATTGATGGAGCAGAATGCAAGGTGATTTGTTGGTAGGGGTTATATATGGATATTTAAATTTGGGTGGGAGCTCAGAAAGTTGCCTTGCCACAGGCTTTCAAAGAGCCCTTCCTCATGTCCTTCCCAATCTTCAAAGGGCAGCTGAGACGTTGTCTTTGGAAGCTGAGTCTGCTAATATCCCATTCCATTTCCTGGGTTTGTTTGAGAGGTGTGTGAGTGAGTGAGGGAGGTAACACTGCTCTATGGAATTACAGTGAGTGTTTAAGATTATGTTGTTTATTAGTGGGTTTGTATTGGTTAGCAGTGTCATGAGCTACTGAGGTTATATTGCAGCAGGTGAGCTGTCATATGCATCTGCTGGTGTTCCATGATTATTGGTTGTTGTGGTTTTCTTCATTTGTTTAACTATTATTATTAGTATAAAGTTGATCAATGATGCAATTTTAGTGTGGTCCTTGTGTTGTGGGAGAATGGGATTCATAGACAAAACTTTCACACTCATTTTACCCATGAAGTCGCAAATACATTAAACAGAAATCATGACATCATACCGGGAAGAAATGGCCATTTAAGGCATACAATAAGGAAACATAGATTTTCACTGCCTCTGTTGTCATTTTTGTCTTATTTTTAGACCTTATCTCACACATAACGGAAGAAGATATTAAATATATTTTATTCCACTTGTTTTGATTTCTTTCCTATTGTTTTGCCTCAGAATGTACTGTATAGACTTGGAAAAATATATTACAGCAGGAAAGATAGATATCAGCCATCCTTACAAATTGAAGTATTGCTGACATTACGATGTCATTTATTGATATCTGCACACTGCTGTGTTATATTTTAAAGCTAACTCTATCTCCTTCTCCTTGCACAGTCTAGCCCAGCTATTTTCTACAGTTAGAAAAAACATTGTCATAATATTATGTAGACTCCAAAATGCATAATTCTGTATGTTGTAAAGCCTTTTGTCTAGTAGAATGTATACAGTACCTCCTCTTGCATAATACTCAACCCTCATCTATCATTCACCATCTCTACACCAACGATCATCTTAGCAATGTAATATTTGTATTACATTACCTATGTCTATTAGACTCACTGATACTAACAGACTCATTACCAGACTGATAGGTTAATGAACACACACACACAAGTTGACTGTTGTCAGATTAGAACCCATAACTCTCACATAAGTTGACTTTTGTGAGGTTAGAACCCATAACTCTCTGATTAAACAAGCAAGAGAACCTGGTTCTTATTGCTCTCACTACCACAGAAGACTATTACATGCTTTTCTACCCACTGCCTCAGGCACGTTTTAGTTATTTCCTTTATCTGCTCCTCCTATGTCTGTCCTCTAACTTATCCCTAACGTATTCCTAACATGCTAATCCATCTTCCTCCCCTTCATTTAACTGCAGCTCTTTAACTCAAATATCTTTCCTTCTACCCACAAATCTTTCTTCCTTACTTCTGACTGTAAGTATTGATCATTCTCTTTTCTGTCACTCCAAGGTCTTGCCTTTAAATCTCAACCTTGGTTTTTATTTACCTTCAACTAACTTATTTTAACATCTACAAATGTTTTTCCTCTCACTTCACATGCACATCTATTAGTCTCAGCTTTTACCCCTAAAACTCTCTTTCTATCATTTCTCACTCACATTTACCCACTAGTCTCATTTCATATCCTAGACTAACTCAACCCCCAATACTCAAAGCCTACCTCTTCAGTTTCACAAAACTTCCCACCCCCTCCTATCAAATCTAATTTCTCATTCTCATATTCATATCCACCTTCATCCTTTTCCTAACACCATCAGTCTTCCTTCTTATCTTAAAATATGGTTCTCCAGCTCCTCTTAATTCTTATACTCCTGATACTATCACCCTTAACATCCTGCTACTATAGTCTGGCTCTAACTCGCTACCATCAGCTGGATCATATACAAAATCTATGCATTTCACTGTATCTTCAACATTGCTGCCCACCTATTCAAAACTTCCTTTATCCTTCTCTTTACATACAAACATCTTCAGCAAAACTATATTTTCCTTAAAACAGGCCTATGTGCTAGATTCAAATGGAAATGGCTTTGCCCCACCTCATTTCCCATCAAAGCTTATAGCTTTCTGGTGACCTTTATCCAAATTCAGGTTCATAAAATCCTCCAAAGTTTGCATCCTCTTCTCCAACTCAGTTCCCACATTTGACGTCTATTACCAAACTAAATCTACTGGACATCATCTTTATAACATAAACCTCAGAAACATTTGTAATAAACTACCAGAGTCCCACACCTGTATAGCTCATCTTCTCTCTGACATCATTATAGTCACAAAAATGTGGCTGAAACCAGATATTAGGGATGGAGAAATTCTTCCTCCAGGTTACAACATAGTTATTTTGGACATGAAATCAAAAAAGGCAGATAGAGTGACTATTATCTATCAAAATAGTTACAACCTCTCTATTGTCCCCATATGCTCTCTCCTATGTCAGAACACAGAAATTCTTATTTCATCACTCGAACAAAACAAACACAAGAGTCTAATTGTGAGTGCTATATACATACCTGTAGACAATAATAGCAATGTAATTGAAGAATTCTTAGATTGGTCCTCTACCAATATTACTCACGAAACAATCACAATAGGAGATGTCAGTATTGACTGGAAATAAACAGTCCCTCTATCAACAGTAGCCATAACCTATATAGCTCTATTCAGCTTATTTCTTGCCTTACCCAGTATAATAAACTTAGTGATAGGCATTCTACTGTTGACTGGAAACTCACTAAAGCAAACAAAACTGCTTCATTTGGTACCCTTTCTAATACTTTAAGTGATCACTTATCAATCTTCACTATTA
This sequence comes from Protopterus annectens, assembly GCF_019279795.1. Classification (NCBI taxonomy): domain Eukaryota; kingdom Metazoa; phylum Chordata; order Ceratodontiformes; family Protopteridae; genus Protopterus; species Protopterus annectens. The sequence continues at coordinate 708,810,538 of NC_056729.1, forward strand.
GAAACTAAACTTGTAACAAAAATAGCACTGATACAACCGCGTGTGCAACCTTTCCTCTTTTCAAAAAAAAAAACACCTTTGGCTATAGGTTAAAATCCTTTAACTTTGCAGTTTTACATTCTCTCCTACTAGTACAACAATTTAACTCCACATTCCTCAGTATTCTAAGTAAGTATGCCCTTTTAAGGACAAAATAGAGTCAAAGCCAACCCAACTCCCCGGCTATGTAAAGAAACAAAACAGCTTATCAGTCAGAGGGACATAGCCCCAAAAACATGAGTACACAATAGAACCGAGCCAAACCTTCAGGCATTGTAAACATCTCAAAACATCACTAAAACCATTATTAAACTAGACAATAAATCTTACTACACAATACCTCAGTGTTTGAATCCTAACAATGTCAATGCCTTCTGGTCATCTATTAACTGTCTCCTACGCCCTGACCAAAACACACAACCAACCCCATCCACAGAAAAAACTTTCACGCTACTTCTGTTTTTTTCAACAACCACATCATACAATCTGCATTATCCCTAATGACTAATACTACCCTTACTAACACATCAGCCCTATCAAAAATAACATAACTCAAAAATATTCTGCCTAATGCCTGTTCCCACTGACACATTAAAGAGACTCCTTCTCAAATTAAAGTCAAACACACTTGCCCTTGATAACTTATCATCAGAAAATATTAAAATGGATGCTGATGCCCTAACTAGCTGCTCAAATCTGCCAAAGCAAACTCTAAGGCAAAGATAGCCTCCCAGGTGAAAGATAACCATAAGACTTTTTTTAATTGTGTTCGTAACCTCAGGAGAAATGCTTAGCAATGTGCTGAGTTAATCATGAATGACAACACTTACATCCATCCTGAAACTATAGCAAACCTGCTGGGCAATAAGTTCAATTCAAACTTCTCCCCATATCACCTCCTACCACACCCAAAGAAATACCCACAGCCATCCTCCTACTAGTCTTTACAAGGGAATAGGTCCTTACTGCGATTGCTAAAACCAAAAACACAGCCTTTATGGGCCCTGACTATGTCCCAGGATGCTTTGTAAATAGCTTAAAACAGAATCTATTAGGGCCAGTAAAAACCCTCTTTAACCACAGCCTCCAGATGGGCTTTGTCCCAGAGGAGTAGAAGATTGCTACAGTCATCCCTCTGCACAAATGTGGCCCATCAACTGACCCAAGGAACTGCAGACTCATAAGCTTGACCAATCTTATCTGCAAGGCCTTGGACAGAATTATCATGAACCTGATCAATAACAACATAGAAACTTTCCAAAAGCTGGATCAGACCCAATTTGGCTTTGTCAAAGGGAGATCTTGTTTGCTCAATCTGGTGGGATTCTTTGAGAAAGTCACCAGGCCCATAAATGAGTATAAAATGGTACACAACACTTATCTAGACCTGTCCAAAGCTTTCAACACAACCCCCCACTCAGGGATCATAGATACTGAGCTAGGCATAAACCCTTACATCATCAGATGGATAGCCAACTGGCTCACTGACAGGACACATATTGTCTAGATAGGTGAATCCACTATGGATAAGAAACCTGTAAATAGTGGTGTCCCACATGGAGTCCTCCTGTTGGGTATATGTTGAGGGCCTCTGGTTCACCAAGTTCACTGAGAACTGTAAGCTGGGAGTGATCATTGAATCTCCAAATGATGTTAACATCCTACAAATAGGCCTAAAAAATGACAAATGACTGGTGCTAAAACCATGATCTGAGACTAAATGCTAAAAAAAATTAGTAATAATACCCTTTGGTAAGTCAGATATCCCAAAAATTGTAATATTGATAGCACACCCCTGAAAGTAGACACAGTGGTGAGGGACCTAGGAACACAGACAGTAAACTAAACATTGACCACTAGATAGCTGCAGAAGTGAGGAAATCCTGTGTGTCTCAACTTATAAGTAAAGGCATGGCATCAAGATCAAAGGAAGTCATAGTGCGATTGTACTCGGCCTTCATCCGGCCCATAATCAAGTACAATGGTCCCTTCTGCATGTACTTAGCCAGGCACTTACACCAAGTGGTGCGACTCAGAGGTTTCTCACTAAGAAAATGCGAAGTGTAAGACATGTCTTATGCAGACCGACTAAAGGCCCTATCCCTTTCTTCCATCTCATATCATTTATTGAGAGGGGACTTGTCCCTGATCTATAAGGCATTCTCTGATCCAGCCCTGGAGAAAATGTTAAATATTCACAAGAAAAATGACACAAGGGTTGCGTGTTTCATGGATCTGACCCTTATTTGTGATTGTGACTCTAACAAAACTTGCAAGAGTGACAGATTTGTATTCCAAAGGTTACCTCATCTATGGAATGAACTTCCAATTTTCATAAAGCAAAGCCAATCCCTCACTTTCTTCAAAAATAATTTGGATAAATGGATGGGAAACCATAAATTCACTCCCAGGGTACTGGCCATGTCCTTTATGGACAGAGGCAGTCGGTAAAATTACTCAGGGCTCCAACACTTAAAGACCCACTACCCTGATACAACCCCATCCCATATTTGGGGAAGTAAGATATAATACTGTCATATCCTGGGTATTATTGGCTAGGCTAGTAAAAGATCTTGTGCCATTAGTCTACTAATCACCTAGGAACTCTACCAGTCTCCATTTCAATAAACTGTTTCATCATGGAAGCTTATGTCCCTGCCCTCTGGATGAAATCATATATATTTACCGTCACAAAAAGGCAGCCATGCCACAGACCAATAGTAATACTATTACCTTGATCAAAAGTCCTGGAAAAATGCTTTCATTCTAACTTCTCCCACTCATTACTAACAGCAGCCTCATGTACTCTAACCAGAAAGGTCTCTGATTCACACAGCACTCCTACTGTACTGCATACCTTCATCACCACTATTAACAAAAACTAAAATGGTGTCAAATTAGTGTAAGCCATTTTCCTTGACTTGTCAAAAGCCTTTGACACAGTTCCTCATCAACTACTCCTACAACATTTAAATACCTTTTGTCTACTCCCTTTTCAGTCTCTTTCTTTTCAAACATTCTCAACAGGCACACTTCAGGGTTCTATCCTTGGCCGTGTTCTCTTTAACATATTTGTAAATGGCCTGCATACAACTAGAAGACATACCACTATTGTCTAATATGCAGACAATGTCACACTCATCTGCTATGCTAAAACTCTAAACAAACTTCAACAGCTTACTTAGGAATCCTTCTCTTAAACTGAATCATGGCATTTCTAGTTCTCAGCTGCTCCTCAACATGTAAAGAGTCCAAGTTTATACTATTCACACCTAACAAATTTCATATAAAAGAACTCACTATTACCTCCTCCAAATGCACCAAAACTGAACCAGTTTCACACTGAATTTCTAGGTGTCATTATTGATGAGCACTGAAATTCAACTACCATATTTATTTATTTATTTTATTTATTTCACATTTGTTAACTGGGTTAGTTCAACTAAGTTTGCAAACAAACCCATTTTCAGTGGAGACCCAAGGGGAAAAGCCCCAGCAAACATAAGCAAAGATGAACATGCAGGACAAAAACTATTAAAAATAATGCAAATACGGAATTAATTATAAAGAGAAAAACAAAAGAAAAAATATGAACATTAAGGGTTGCACTGACAGCAGTGGTCTAAATTTATTACATAAAAGAGTAAAAACAAAAAGAAAATTGTTCAAATGAAGGAAAGTGTACAGACTAATAGGAAGTGGGGGGGGATAAATAGTGTGGAGAATAGGAGGAATAGGAGAGGGGAGAAAAAGGAGGGGACTATAGTAGTAGAGCTGAGGATTTAGGAAGTTAGTTTAAGCAGAAGTTACTAACAGAGAAAGAAAGTTAGAAGATGCAACAGGTTATTCAGTAGGACAGACTAAACTACTGTATCAAAGAAACAGTAAAAAACACAAACAAACTACAAGCTCTTTACAGGACCAAATACTTCCTCAGTGACTCCACTACAAAACATTTAGCCTCATCCTTTCTTCTTCCACTTTTCAATGCTGCCCCTAAACACATCAGCCTTGATATGACCTAAATCAACTTACAGGAGCAGTGCTACAACAAAGAGACAAGTTTCACAGCATTGACTGATATGGAAACTAACCATTTGAGAATCTATCATGTGCAGTTGCCCAAAGCTTGTGAATTATTTAATAGAAATAACTAGGTCTTAAAGATATATTTGGGGAAAAACTTTTCTAATTTCAGTCCAAACCTATTTGGCAGGACTGGTTCTAAAACCAGTAAATGATATCTAAAAAGGATGTAGTTTTTTACCTTTAGAAAGGATGACAGTTCACAAATAGATTGCCAGAAGATAGGAATATGCATCCCTCCATGTGGTGTAGCAGTCCTGGGACACTATAGAACTTATATGTTAATCTGAGGTCAGAGTCAGAAATAGTCCCTAGTCAAAGGACATAGTAAGACTTAAACAGCTCCATAAAACAGAGAAAGCAGATTTACAAGCGATCTCATCTAAAATATTCTACTGATCACGGTGGTGGTTAAACTAGATGTTTTTACTGTATCATTTGTGTCCCTTGCCTATCGACAATCTAGCTTCTAAAGGGTCATCACGCATGCAGCCTTTAGGTTGCTTTGGGCTGTTGCTTGCATCCTGAAAATGAAAATATAATTAATTTATGATCCTAATACCTGCTTCTAGTGATGATGTGAGTATCTGCATCACTGCAAGGTCTGACTATGCTGCTCTCATAGGCAACTCCATGTGTGCTCTTCTAGATGCACTGACAGGGGCTGTCATTACCAGCTTGGGGAGCAATGCCCATGTCATCCCTACCCAGTCTCCCACTGCATGATGAGCATCCACTTCTGAGAGGGTCCCTGTACTTGGATCCATGTTATCAGCATGCCCTGCCTCCCTTTCTAGTTCATCAAGCACCTGAAACACCAGTCATACTTGGGTTATATGGGTGGTAGTTAGCTCATTATCCCTCTGCATCACCATTGCAGGCATTTATGCTGCCTGTTTAGCTTGTGTTAAGCCACACAATAATATCTGCCTTAAAAGGTGCCCTGTTAAAGCTGCACCCATATTTGCTATAGTGCTTTAATTCTCCCCATTAATAAGATACAAAGCAGATGGATGAGGTACCTGAGTGCAGTTCCTTGTTGATCCCCTGCTATTTCTCCCTTCCTCTCTTCACTGTGGATTAAAAGACCACGAAATCTAATGTTAGCATCTTTCAAATTACACAGATACTTTCTCTAAAAGAACGTGTATTAATTATAGAGTTAAAACATGGATATTTTATGTCAACCAGTTAGCTTCCTTAACCACGGTGGTGCAGTGGTTAGCATTGCTGCCTCACAGCAAGAGGTTCTCCAGTTCGATTCTCAGCTGGGGTGCCTTCTGTGCGGAGTCTGCATGTACTCCCTGTGGTCATGTGGGTTTCCTCTGGGTGCTCCGGTTTCCTCCCAAAGACATGCAGTAGGTGAACTGGACACTCTAAATTTGCCCTAGGTGTGAGTGTGTGGGTGCGCCTTCTGTGGAAGGTTGGGCACCGGGCTGGCAACTCGACACCGTAAAACTCCACTGCCAATCATGAGCGACAGATGATCCACTGTGCCGACCCCTAAATGGGAAAGAAGAAAGAAAAGAAAACCTACTTTGATTGTGTCATTAACCACCTCTCCCTTCACACTCAATTTTCTGTGATGTAAAGCACAAAAATATTAATAATTTATAAAATTTTGGAACTTATATAAGGCACAGTGATCTATTGCCCCATTTTTAGTGAATAATTTGGATAGCAGCATCTAGAAATACAATAGAACCAATTAAATTGTGTTTCTAAAAGCTTTGTGTAGTAACAAAAAAACCTTTTTATTTTGTGTAGCACACAAAATTCTTACATATATGATCTGTTTTACTTCTTGGTTTTAAGCAAAAACAAATTCTTATTTATTCTGCTGAAGCAGTTTATTGACAGTCTGTTACAGGCATTCCTAATTATAAATTACAGAACTGGAAAAGTAAGTAAAGAAAAAGGAAGTCTTAAAGGAGATGGAATACTATATAAAGATAGTCATTCAGGAAAGAAATTCAGGTAGGGTAGAGGGCCTGTGCAGTGATACATTAAAGGGCTAAACTTTCCACAGATTAGAAAACAAAATGTAAAATAACAGGCTTAAAGGCTTTGTAGTCACCTCACTGTACTGCCCAATTAGTCAGCGTTCATTACATTCAGGCTGAAAGAATGATGGCAGTATGTGCAGTTGTCACATGGTATGGAGACAGTGGCAGAATGTTTTAAGTATTATCTACAGCAGGTCAGGGAAGAGGAAAAGATTGGATATTGTTCAGGCTAGCCTCATCAGGAGTGGAGAAATGCTTTAATCAAACAGCAAAATTGTGGCGAGGTGAAAGGAGTACTTTGTAAATACAATGCTCTCCTCTGGAGAAGCAGGACTAGTGGCAGATACATATAGTAGACCTAGATCAAGTTTAGTAAATTATATCATTAGAATGATTAAACAGCTCCACTGTAGAAAGGCTGTATAGAAGAGGAAATTTGGCCATAAAGTAAGAGCCCACCAGGCACTGCTAGGATGTTAATTATTAACATTCCTCTTCAAGGCCATGTGGACGGTTGGTGCAGTCACTCTGGGTTAGCTGACTGATGGACAGGAGAATGGGTTTCACTTACAGAAGGAGTAAGCTCTTCAGCTTTATTGCTACAATACTTGAAAGGAGATTTCTTCCAACAGCTGAATCTTCCAAGGAAGGTCAGTGCAGATTCCTTCCTAGATGCAGAGCAGTAGATCAGCTATTTGACCTTGTACAGATATTGGAAGAGTCATGCTAGTTTCTGAATACTGTCTGCATGTCTTCTGCAAACATGGAGAAGGCATGTGCCAACCTATCCTGGTATTTTTATGGGAAGTACTACAATGGTATTTGGTCCATGGTCAATGATGCATGTCAGTCAGTCCTTATATTTGAATAGTGAGAGCTATATCTGCACTCTCATTACTAAGCTGAAAATGTTCAAAGTAGGCATAGGTCTCCATAAGGAATATGGCGTGGCTACCCTCCTGCTTGTGACTTCTATAAGGAAGAATTCAAGGCACTTCCAAATGTGGATAGTGTCCTGTTTTTTGACTGCCTAAAGATGATACTGTTACCTTAGTCTCAAGTTACTGCAATTTCCAATGTGCACTGAATTGTGGTTGATGAAGATTACTGATGACTGCTAGCTGGATGCTGATATCTGCTCATCCACTGATAAAAAACAGATCTAGCAAAGGTTGGAATGTGCACATATTATGGTCTAAAGTTAGATACAAAAATGCAGATTAGTAGAGTTTGGCAAAAGAGCTACTACCACCTCATATGTTGTAAATAATATCTTCTGCAGACAGGGAAGGTCATAAGAGACCTGAGCACTTATGTGAACAACTCTCTCTCATTCGATCATAATGTTTCGACCATAGTCAGGAAATCCTTCTACCTGGCCAGGATAATTAATAAGAGAACATATTTAAGAGCCAAAGAAGCCACCCTACTCCTGGGTTATTCACTTATTAGCCCCATCATTGAATATAATGACCCTTTAATATGCACAAATCCAAGCAAATCACTCAGCTTGAAAGGCATCAAAGATTAATGACCAAGAAAATGAAATGTCTTAAATTCTTCAACTCTTCACAAAAGATTAGCATGACCTGACTTGTACTCAGTAGTTTATTGGCTGTTCTACTGTGACCTGTGTCTAGCTTTTTTGAACCATGAAAGAAACAATTCTAGTTAATGTTCTATTTCTTCACAAAACCAATGCATCTACAAATACTCACACTAGAGATATAAATCTACTCCAAAACATAAGAAGAGTTGGAGGGATAGGTTCAAAACACAGTATATTTCCAGCCTATGAAATAAGTTGACATTGCTCATCAAAGTACTACTTTGGTTATCTTTAAGGGTAGTCTTGATGACTGAATGGTTAGGCACAAATTTATACCAGGTTTTTCATGTAAGGCTCTTCTCGATTTGGGAGGTAAGTAGTATTAAGCATTTTTTTTATTTGGTAAGCGCTTTCACTGGCAATAATACGCCAGCTTCTTCAGACCATAAATCAAGTTTAAAATACACTTTCAGACACACAGCCTTTACTTTTATACATCATGTTAAATCAATCAGGCAATCAATCAATTAGTTACATATGCAACAATAAATTATTTAAATTTCTATGACCAAGTGTTTAAACTGCTGAACCAAGACTTTATGTTATAGTAGATTTTCAACACCCTTTAACCCTAAACATTAAGTTTTCCACAAACCTACATTTCTTGTTATTAAAAATACCAAACAATACCTAAAGTGGCTGTACCATAAAAGCTTGACTTTGTATAAAAATATATAATAATAAAACCAAAAAACAATATTGAAAATAAGATGTATGTTTATGTACAGAAATATTCAATCCATTCAACTAGCACTATAACTTTGTTACACTTATCTAATTAAAGCTTTTGTTTTAAGAAGGCACTTTATAGACACGTACTCATTTAACCCAGGCATGACATATGCCATAGTACGAGTCTGCCACTCCAATTCTGCTTCCTCCAATCTAAGTTGCCGTGGCCCTCCTCTAATGTTTTGGTCCACCTTTTGCAAGATAAAGAAACTAAAATTATGATCTGGATGTTCTATGACATATCTTGCTAAAGCATTAGTGCTAATCTGCCTACCTATGCTATATCGGTGCTCATATATTCTTTGTTTGAGCTTTCATTCTGTTTTGCCAATATAGTAAGCTTCACACTGGTTGCAGATTGGCCCATACACAACCCCTTGGGAATCAGAAGAATATTTTCCCCAAATCTGATAAGGCTTTTCCCTAATAATAATCTTGTTAGTAACCTTTACGTGTTTACATTGGGCACATCTTCCACATTTAAACATTCCAGTTTGGCCTCTGAAAACTTTTTTTGATCTCTCCACTATATTTTTCAAATTGGGGCCTCTTCTGTATGTTATAGATAGTGTTGTGCCCAACTTCTTCACCACCTCATTGTCCTGTTGTATCATAGCCTAATTTTTACACATAGCCTCTCTAATTCTTCCTGCATGAACAGTATAAGTTGTTAGAAAACTTACAACATTCAGGTCTTTTTTATGTTTCAAACAACTGTTGTCTGTTTGCCCCCCTAAAGGGGTTACATGCATTTGCTTATCCTGTACCAAGGGCTGAAAATGCCCTGTTATTCTTTTGTTACATACCTCTTCCATTACTTGATCAATAAGGGACAAAGGGTATGCTTTTTACAAAAACATTTTCTTAAGGAGATCACACTCTTCTAAAAAATCTTCAAATTTGGACACCATCCTTGCCACTGTTACCGCCTGTCCCTTAACCACTGCTCTCTTCTGGTGGATGGGATGGCAGCTTTTATAATGTAAAAACGTATTAGAATATGTGGGTTTACAATGAATTGTAGACCTGAATTGCCCTTTGATATGGTCCTTACTAAGATGGATGTCCAAAATGTTGATCTCATTTTCACCCACTTGGTATGTAAACTCCAGAAAAGCAGTAGATGAGGCCAATTCAGAAATAAACCCATCAACTGTGTCTACCGGCCCTTTCCACAAAAAGAACATGTCATCTTGGTATCTAGTATACCAAGTCACATGTTCTTTGTATGTTGCACAATTAAAGAAAAAGGTAGTTTCCCAATGGGCCAGGACACTATTAGCAAAACTGCTCCCACAAGGGGTGCCCATTGCAATGCCACTTTTTTGAAGGAACAATTTGTCTGTGAATAGAATATAATTGTTATCCAGTACTATTTCAAGTAGAACTTCTATTAGATTAATTTGCTGATGCTCCATCCCCCTTGTATGGAGGAATTCCCTAACCCATTCAATCCCTATTGTGTGTGGAATGGAGGTGTAGAGATCCTTAATGTCCACTATTAAAAAGATGTACTGCTTATTAAACTCTAATGTATTAATGCTTGCCAGAAAGTGCCAAGAATCTCGGCATACTTGTGTCTCTAGTTTAACAAAGGGTTTTAACCTACAGTCAACAAACTTAGCGCAAGCATAAGTTATAGAACCCCTACCATCCACTATAGGCCTAAAGGGTGGGTTAGTGACATTCTTGTGTATTTTGGGGGCTCCAAATAATGTTGGAACTACTGGAGCTGGCATAGTCAAATAGTGGCATATATCCACGTCAATGATTCCCTCAAGAAAAAGGTCGCTCCGCATACTATTAATTTTATTGTACGCCCCATTTAACTCATTTCGGCTTGCACTAACATAGGTATCACTCTCTAAATGACTCAACATTTTTGTTTCATAAACTTGTTGGTCCATGAACACCAACCCACCTCCTTTATCAGGTTTCATTACCCTCACGTTACATATATTTAACAGTTTGAGAAGATCACGCTCATTTGTGTCAATGTTTCTATTTTTGTTACAACTTATTACATCATTATTAATTATATGTCTAATATCCATTTCACAAATCTTCTCAAACAAAGCCAAAGACGGTTGAAGGGGTGGGTTGAATAGACTTGAAACTCTCAAATTATTTGTAAGTCCAGAGCTTTGTCCCAGTTGACAAGTCAGATTGAGTTTACGTACAAACATTTTCAAGTCTAAAACAGTTCTGACTAAGTCAGCCCTATGATCAGGTACAAAAGTCAACACTTTTAGAAAACAGATTTGCCATTTCTTCATCTATTTCCAATGATCTGAAATTAAAAATGTGGAAGTCTCCTTCTGAATTTGCCAAAATTTTTGGTGCGGGGTAAACTACCTCCTCCTTCTGTTTTGGCGTCTCCTTTGTGGAGATTTTTTCTGGTTGTGCCTCAGTTGTGCTACTTGTTGCTGACCTGTATGGGTACTCCAAAAACCCTGCTGGAAGTTTTCTCCTATTTGGTTGTTCATATTATTGTGCATATTGGGCCCACTCTGTTGGCCTGAAACATTCTGCTGTTGTTAATTATGGATACGCTCACTGTGGCGTACTTCCATTGTATGCGGAATGATTAGACCTTCCTCATTCTACAATTCCATAACCCCCCCATTATTTAAATCAGAAGGCACTTCTTGAGCCTCCGTGGTGTTAAAAACTGGAGGTGGTTGGGGGTAGGCTGCTGCTTTAGCATAAGCATTTAGGTCTCTATTGATCTTTTTTCTTCTAACCTCAACAGTTTTATTAACTCTAGCATCAACACTAGTAAAAATCCTGGAAAAATCCTTCTGATTTAAATAATGGGGGGGGGGGTTATGGAATTGGAGAATGAGGAAGATCTAATCATTCCCCACACAATGGAAGTACGTTGCAGTGAGCGTATCCATAACTACCAACAGCAGAATGTTTCAAGGCAACAACAGAGTGTGGGGGAGGAGGCTCTTGCTACCCCCATAGTGCCTTTTTTAGGCAAGGCTCAAAAGACAAACCCACCTCCATAGGTATCACAAGGGATAAGAAACTAAGAGTAATGCTACTCAACGCCAGAAGTCTAAACCTCAAGATGCATGCACTCGAAACTCTCCTTAGCATGGAGAACATCGATATCTGTGCAGTAACAGAAGCCTGGTTCAAGGGTCCCGAGAGCACCTCAGCACTACCAGGTTATACCTCATACCATGCTTTTCAGCCCCAAAACTTGGACCGAACCACAAAAGGAGAGGGAGTATCAATATTCATCAAAGATACCCACACCTCCAGGTCGGTGGCACAGCACGAAGCATCAGAGACTATCCATGTGCAACTAACAGTGGGTAAAACTGCCTTCCAGTTTATAGCCTGCTACAGACCACCCTCCCAAACCCAGGAACCCCACTCAGCCTTCCTGAGAACACTGGAAAATATGAAGGTCTCTCCAAACACCATTATATTGGGCAAATTCAACTACCCAAACATAGACTGGGAGCATTACTCTAGCTCCAACACCCTTGCCCAAAGGTTCCTAAAATTTATAAGCTCAAATGCTATGGAACAACTTGTTACCATTCCCACAAGAGGGGAAAACATACTGGACCTGATCATCACCAACACGGGGACTCTATGCTCCAGACCAGAAGTGTATCCCTCACTGGTAAGATCAGACCATAAACTAATCTCACTGGATATTCACATCCCAACCCCACCCCCTGCCCAGAAAACCACAGTGAAAAAGTTCTCTAAAGCAAATTTCACACTCTTCAAAACCAAGGTGGAATCCTTCAAAGCCCCCGGGCCTGTGGAAAATACGTCCCAGACTGCAGAATCTTTTATAAACGCATTCTATGAACACCTTCAGGAATGCATGGATCATGCAATCCCAAATAAAACCAAGACCCAATCCTCCAAAGGCAGATGTCCTGTCAGGTGGATCCCAGCCATAAACAAACTATACAATAGAAGGAGGAAGCTACTAGATGATAGAGCAAAATCCCAAAAAGGGAAGGCATCTCTGATCAGTATTAGCAAAAAACTACGGGCACTCATAAAATCGTCTATGGCCAGCTTCGAGAGAAAAATTGCACAGGACACTAAGGATAATCACAAGGCTTTCTTTAGTTATGTTAGGAACCTGGCTGGGAATTCCCAGATATGCTCAGAATTAGTCCAAAATTACAAAAAATACACCGAACTCACAGACATTGCCAACATCCTAGCTGAGAGGTTCAGCGCAAACTCCCCACACCAAAAGGGCAAATATCTATCCCAGCAGAGTGCTGCCCCCCTGACATCTCAGATGCTCAGGTAAGAGCCACCCTTTCCAAAGCAAAAAACACAGCATCAATGGGACCAGACAGTGTCCCGGGCTGTGTCCTACATGAACTCCAAGAAGAGCTAAACCCAAACATAAAACTACTGTTCAATCTCAGCCTTACTACAGGATATGTACCCAAAAAGTGGCGTACAGCAACAGTGGTCCCTCTCCACAAAGGTGGTGCCTCAACGGATCCTGGAAACTATCGCCCCATAAGTCTGACTACTTTGGTCTGCAAAGCTATGGAAAGTATCATCATGGACCTCATAAATAAAGATATTGGGGTCCTACAGACACTGGATCCTACCCAGTTTGGCTTTGTTAAGGGCAGATCCTGCCTCTTAAACTGGTCAATTTCTTTGAAACAGTCACCAAGGCCATTGATGAGGGGAAGGTGGTCCACACAGCTTACCTGGACCTCGCAAAAGCCTTCGATACAATACCCCACTCGGGCATTATAGATAAGCTCACCAGCTTAAATATAAACCCCTATGTCACTAGATGGGTTGCAAACTGGCTCAAGGACAGAACCCACATGGTTAGAATTGCTGGAGCCATGTCAGACTCCAAACCAGTTACAAGTGGCGTCCCACAAGGCTCAGTCCTGGGACCTCTCTTGTTCGGTATATATTTCTCGGAGGTACAGGCCAACATGGAAGGACTGTGGCTGACCAAGTTCGCAGATGACTGCAAACTAGGTGCCATAATCGACTCTCCAGCCAACACAAGCATCCTCCAAAAGGGCCTCATAGAAACAGACAACTGGTGCCAGAGCCATGGCCTCAAGCTAAACGCCAAAAAGTGTATAGTCACCCCCTTTGGCAAAAACAAAGTGCCCACAAATTACCACATAGGTGGTAATCCATTAAGTACAGAAGAAGTAGTTAGGGACCTGGGGACCCAAGTTGATAGCAATCTCTCATTTGACAACCACGTGGCCAAAGTGGTTAGATAAACATTTTATATAGCCCACCTAATCATGAAGGGATTCACATCTAGATCAGGGGAGGTCATTGTGCCTCTTTACTCATCCCTCATCAGGCCCATAATTGAGTACAATACCCCTTTTGGGATGTACCTTACCAGACACCTGTAGCAACTGGAAAGACCCCAAAAGTACTTTACCAAGAGGATCAAAGGCCTCAAACAGATGCCATATGATGCCCGGTTAAAGAAACTCCAGCTCTACTCAGTGGCATACCGCCTTCTCAGAGGCGATCTGTGCCTGATGTATAAAGCCATGTCCAACCCGGAATTAATGGACATGCTGCACCTCAGAAAATCCAAATCCCATCCAGCTACGCACTTGAGAGACTTGAACCTCAGCACTGAAATAAATAGGACATGCTGGAGGGACAGATTCATAACACAGAGGCTCCCTTCACTCTGGAATAAAATCCCAGTCCAGGTTAGGCAGAGTCACTCATTGACTCTCTTCAAGAGGAATCTTGATGAGTGGATGGGAGATCATAGGTTTACCCCGGGTATCACTTCTGTGTCACTGTTAGACAGACGCACAGTATACTAACCTCAAAAAAGGGCATAGCAAAATTAATTTAAAATGGGTGCGAAAGCCAACCACACTCTGGCTAGGCCTATAAATGCCCTAGGGCAGATAGCCTAGTATGAACCTATGAACAAGATTTAGCAGGCATGATCTCCCTCTTACAAATTCAAATTTCTATGAGTTAAACCTAATGAAATGTTTGAATCATGATTTATCTATCTTTGCATTTTTGGCTAACTAATGAGTGTTTTTACTTTAATAAGATTGGGACTGTGATTCTAGTGGCAGTAGAAGGGTAGCATGGTCTGTCTGAGTTGCAAAACACGCAGGGAGTTTTAAAGTGAGAATTACGTATTGTGCCTAGTTATTTGATTTGTTTTTGATACCTTTTGACTTTTGGCGTATTAAAGAGTATTTTACATTAAGACTGGGCATGTGATTCTAGTGGCAGCAGAAATGTAGCCTGGTCTATCTGAGTTGGAGAACACACAGTGGTCTTAAAGTGACAATTACTTGTTGTAGCTAGCTGGTACTTTTTCACTTTTGGCTAACCAAAGTGTGTTTTTTTACATTAAGAAGACTGGCACTGCAATTTTAGTTACAGTAGAAAGGTAGTCTAGTCTGTCCAAGTTGGAAAACACCCAGAAAGGCATACAGTGGGATTGTTACATCAGCCAGAGGGCTTTTTAAGGACTTAGCTGTTTCATTTTAGTCTGAATTTGACAGCTACTTTTGCTGTGCTTTTGCATTAAGAAATTCCAGGATCAGCCCTCTTGTGGCAGAAGGTGTTTACCTGGTCTGTCTGAGTCAGCAGCACTCTGTGTAGCTTAAAGTATAGTAATTTATTGACCAGAGGGCACATTAGTTGGTTTCAGCTTTTTTCCTGTCTGTTATAAATTAAGTGAGTTTGTGCAGTGCTACTCACTGCACAAGGGAGGTTAGCAGTGCCCTATATAGTAGTAAACACTTAGTTTGTAAATTTTACCCATAAATATAGTATTTAGGACTTTACCCTGTAACACAGAAAGGCTTGTCAGCTCAGTCTTCAGAATGTGTCTTCATTTTTCTGTTGTATAGCTCTCTATATTATTTTACCAATAGCATTATGAGACTTCGGTCCCTTTTTACTGGTTGTAAATGTCCCTCTACTATTCCTTATGTCATTCCCTGTTTACTGTCTTCTTCGAAACATCCTCTGTTTCCTCCCCTTATTATCTGTTCTTTTTCAACCCAATTATTCTTGCACTCCTTGGCTAGCTGATTTCTCTTGTGCCTCCTTCACTATCCACCAGTAGTCCCTCAAGTATCATTGCTGAATTTTTTCCTCTGTAGTAATTTTACTCTTTAATTCTATGTTTCTTTTCTGATCAGTAATATTTCTCTTCTACTTTAATTTCTTCCAGATTCCTTCTGCACCACCTCCAACATGCTCTCCAGCTCCTAGATCTCCTTTCCTTCTTTTGCTGTATTCTTCTGTACTCATTTGTTTTCCCCTGACAGTGATTTGGCCCTGTCATATCATCAGTATCTTTGTTCTCTTGAATGGTTGTGTTTGATGGTTTATTATTAACTTAAAGGTACCAGAGTACTTTCAGTTATACAATGTTTACTCATTAACAGTTGATTACCTAGAGATAATTGCTTCCATTCAAATTTTTAAAGGCTTGTTTATTTTAAGAGTAAACAGTAAGATGTGTTCTTGTTTTGCTGGTTTTGACTAATTGGTGGCAAAAAGCTTGGAAAGAAGAGTATTAGCGCTAGACAGTTCCCATTTACTCAACCAATTTGAATAGAATTGTGTAAGTGACTGTGTGTGTGTGTGTGTGTGTGTGTGTGTGTGCGTGTGTGCGTGTGTGTGTGTGTGTGTGCGTGTGTGCGTGTGTGCGTGTGTGCGTGTGTGTGTAAGCACATGCAAAATAATCTGGTTAAGTCTTAATTGCCATTGATAAGCTTGCACTCAGATGTACTAGGCTCAGTATCTGCAGGGTGAAATCACAGGTGGCATTGATTATAACCCTGATCTATCACTGCACAGTGTAAAGCATATTTGGGTATGTCAGGAATCGACTTTTGTGCAAGACAGCAGTGAACATATACTGTATACTCAAAAAGCCAACTGAGGTAGTATTTAGGTCATATACTGATGGTTCCATTGCATATTAATTAATTACTGACAGCACCTGCGTAACAAGCCTATTATATAAATAAAATTTACATATGAACCTCACTGTGTGACAGTCAAAACAAAATTGTCTAAAATGCAGCTAGCAGCTTTAAAAACTCAATTCATTATACCACACAAATAGCAATCAGAAGTGAAGTGTACTCTTAAAAGAAGTTACATGTTTACACTAATTAACTAAAAACATAATGTAAGCTATTTTTCCTCAAGTTTTACAAAGGATTCTGATCATGTTTCTGATCACAATCATTAGTTTTGTCTCTTAAAATGAACACCAAGAAATTCACCTCTCTAGCTTGACTGTCAAGGTGAATTTTTTGACATCTAGTTCTCAAATGTATTCCATTTTAGGTATTAAAAGTCACAATCATAATCCTCTGTGCATTTAACAATTATTTATTTTGCTTATTTGTTACTGATTATGGTTCTTTCCACACATTTGTAAATTTTACCCATAAATATAGTATTTAGGTCTTTACCCTGTAACACAGAAAGGCTCTGCATGAAGCTAAACTTAGGGAAACTAGTTAGTGCATCAGACAGCACTTATACCAGATTATAGGACTAACATCTAGCCTTAACCCTAGACACCACTCAGGTGACCCTCTAAAACCAAGTCCCTATTCCATAACAACCCTTGGCTAATACAGGTCCTGACAACATGAATATGCATTTTCCTAACAGCCAGCATGGTAGATATGGGCAACATGACACAATGTAGCAATTGCTCATGTACTTAGTCATTCTTTTAATCCTTCAAGAAACTAACACAGTATGTGAGTGATGTACATACACACCTTGGTAAAGGCAAAAATCAAATTTGCAAACAATGTTGTCAAGAACACACACACACACACACTCACACATTACAATCTTCACACATATCACTTACCACCCACATAGACTATCTTATGCTGAGGATACTTAAAAGAAACCTTCCCAAACCTCAAAGACCTCCTAAGCCATTAAATGGCAATACCAATCCTCAGCAATTACTAAACCACACACTTAAAGCAAAACCTAACACCATATGCAAGCCTACATCCAATGATCCCCCAAGAACAAAGACAATAAGGCAGGAAACACTTTATCTAGTACTTTTTTCATAAGGAAGTCTATTGTACAACACACAGATGCCCCTCATCAGGATGAACAAGAAGAAGATAACAGCTAGTTGCCTACCTGGAGCTAGGCTGCACAATATCACGCATGCATTCAAGTCACTACACCACAGGTACCAATATGATTCTATCATAGTCCATGTTGATGTGAATGAACTGAGATGTACTTCAACAGACTATATGAAAAAAGAGACATTATGGATCTCTTTGAATATGTGTCACAGACAGGTACATGCTTTGCATTGAGGAGCATTCCACCTTCATCAAAGATGATGCCACAGTATGAACAGAAAATAATCAAGTTTAATAATTGGGTAACTTTCTGGTGTCACTCCAGGGGATCCATCAGCATCAAATGCCCACGTTGCTTTGCTGATGATGGTCTGCACATGTTCCCCTGGGCTTTTGGATAGTGGTTAAAACTTTATCTGCTCAGTTACACCTTTTTTTAGGCAATGTTACAAAATAAAAAAAAAAAACTGAAAGTCATCTTAAGATGATGCTGCTCAATGCTAGGAGCAAAATCAACTCCATATCCTACAAGCTTTCCTCACTCTAGAGAATGTGTACATCTGTGCTGTTGTCGAGACTTGGTTTAAAGTGACAGAAAGTACTAGAGCAGTGCAAGGTTACAGTGCCTTCCACACATTTAGGACAACAGCAGTGTGTATACAGGGGCTAAATGTGGAGGTGACTTGATCTATGTTAGCAAATTCAACTCCAGCTTGGTTAAACAGGATGACACCACTGAGTTCCTCCACATCCAAGTCTCCATATACAAAGTTTCTTACCATGTCTGGTCAGCTACAGGTAACCCTCTATGACTCATAAAACTCAGAACTCTTACTTAGACCTACTAGAGCCACTCACCATCCAACTAAATATCCTATTCATGGGAGAGTACCCCCTATAGACTGAGAAATGTACATGGTCTTTCACTCACAAGCACAATGTTTCCCGGACTTTATAAGCATTAACACCCTAGACCAGATAGTGCACACTCCAACCAGAGGATCAAACAGACTAGACCTAGTACTCACCAGCATGGAAAAACATTAAATTCTCCCCTGTGTTATGTCCTCATTGGTGAGGTCAGACCACAAAGCTGCTTCTTTTGAAAAAAAGCAAAAAACTTAGCTAAACCCATAAATGTTAGGACATATTCTAAAGCCAGCTATGTCCTGTTAAGTGACAGTTTGTCAAAATTTACAAATCCTACAAACCTCAATAACACAGCTACCTATGCAAAATTATTCACAGAAAACCTGTACAAACATGTAAATGGCTACACTGAGGCTGTTGTACCAACCAGAAGTAAGACCAAATCTAACACCAAAAACAAACCCCACTAATGGGATCCTTACCTTAAAAGTGTATATAACAAATGGCAGAAAGTAGCAGCCAAAATCAGAAACAACAACTGTCATAGAAACAAGAGCTCTTTAATTAAATTAAACAAGAAACTAACAGGTCTACTAAAGTCCAACAAGGCCAGTTATGAGGTCAGCATAGCCTCCCAGACTAAGGACAATCACTAGGCCTTCTTCAGGTATGTCAGGAACCTTAAAGGTAACACTCAGCAGTGCACAGAACTGGTCATAAATGACATTACCTTCACTGGCCAGAGTGACACAGCAAATTTACTGGTTGATAAATTTAGCTCTAATTTCACCCTCACTCTCCCATTGTGCAATCCCTTCTACTATCAACAAAGAACAGGTTATAGTAACACTCACTAAGACCAAAATCACTGCTTTAATGGACCCCAGCAATATCCCTAGTTGCCTCCTAAGTAGCCTAAAACATTACCTAGCAGGATCACTTGAGGCACTCTTCAACTACAGCCTCGAAACAAGTTATGTGCCAGGTGAATAGAGGGCCACAAAAGTCATGCATCTTTGTAAGGGTGGACCATTAACCAATCCCAGGAACCAAAGACCCATCAGTCTGACAAGTCTAATTTGCAAAGCCATGGAATGAATTATCATGGAAATAGTTAACAAGGACATTGGCAACCTACAGACACTGTCTTTGTCATTGGAAGATCTTGCCTGTTCAACCTGGTAAACTTCTTTGAGATGGTCCCCAAGGCTACGGATGAGGGAAAAATGGTGCATAATGTCTACTTTGACCTGGCCATAGTATTTGATACAACAGCCTACTCAGGTATTATTGACAAGCTCCCAGAAAAAGTCATAAATTCCTACATAACATTCTGGATTGCTGGCTGTCTCTCAATTACAACTCACGAAGTCAGGATCAGTAGAACCACCTCCACCAGGAGACAAGTCGCCAGTGGAGTACCCCAGGGCTCTGTGTTACACTTACTCCTGTTTGGCATCTACTTCTTTGAAGTCAAAGCTAATCTCCTAGGCCTCTGGCTCACCAGGTTTGCAGCTGACTGTAAATTGAGAGCTATCATAGATTCCCTCACAGCACTGGCATCCTACAAGAAGGTCTAACACAAACAAATGACTGGTGCCAAAGCCACGTATAAAAACTCAATGTGAAGAAATGGATTATAGTGCCCTTTGGGAAATCAACCACCCAAGCTAGCTACTGCATCAATAAAATACTCTTAAGAGTTGACCCAGTAGTTAGATATTTGGGAATATGTGTAGACAGTAATCTCATCTTCGTCCAACATGTAGCTAAGATAGTAAGTAAATCATTCTATGTCGCCCATCTCATAAGCCAGAGTTTGGCACTCAAGTCCAAGGAAGTAATAGTACCACTCTACTCAGTTTTTGTCAGACTCATCACTGAAGACAATGCTCCCTTTGGCATCTACCTACAGTTGGAACATCCTCAGAGGTTCTTCATCAAAAGAATCCAGGGTATGAATTCCCTCTTCTACACAGATTGCCTTAAGGCCATATCGCTATACTCAGTCTCCTACAGGTTACTGAGAGGCGATCTATGCCTAACATATAAGGCATCCTCAAATCTAGCTCTGATGGATGTCCTGCACATCTGCAAAGCAAACAGCACCAGAAACACTAGATCCAAGGACCTGTAATTTGCCTGTGACATACATAGTACATACTGAAGAGACTGATATGTGTCTCAAGGGATTGTCACACTTTGGAATAAGCTACTCATCCACATGAAGCAGAGTTCATCACTGGCCCTATTCAAATGAAACCCTGATCACTGCCTGCTCTGGTCCCCATATCTCTAATGGACAAAGGAAGACAGTAAGTAAATTAACCCCCAACTAACATATTCCTCCACATAACCCTTAACTACCTCCTTACTAACATATCCCACCAAATAGGCATCTAAAGTATTTAGGGACAAAAATAGGTTGGGTTCCATGGGTAGGCTTATAAAGTCCATGGTGGTCATTAGCCTAGTATAAATCTATGAACCTATAAATCTATAAGGTCAGTAATGATGCATTCTAAGGCTTAACAGATCAGACAGGGAAGACTGACAGCCATGTAGCTTGCAGGTTCAATGGTGGATCCACCCTGGTGAAAGGGCATCACTATAGCAGTGAGCAAGGATTTTGAAAACACACCTCATAGAGAGGCTGAGGTTAAACATTTTTACAAGGGTTTGTGCTGGTGTATATTTTGACACTGTTAATTAGGCAAGTGAGTACGTTATTGAGACACAGAAGAAGTATTTTTGACCTTAGAAAGTAATTTTAGGGCAGGTTCTTTTGTGCTTTGTGAAAGAAGGTAAGGGAGAGTAAATCAGGGATATTTGGAGTGAGAACTGGGAGTTTTAGAGAAGAAATTTTCTGCAGGTTTTATGGCAATATATTTGCTATGTCTTGTGGGTTTGAATGGGACACCTCATTGAGGAAATGTCCAGCAGTGCTGTGAGTTATTTCTTAGTTTCCTAACATAACTAAAGAATGGCTCTCTATTGAAGTGTGGGCACTCGAAATGCCAAATGTCAATAAGCTGGAAAAAAAAAGACCGTAAACATAGGAAAAGAGCGAATCATGAAAATTGCTCCTCTCTTTTAAACTTTTTTGCAGGGGAGTTTACTCCTACTCCAAGATCACCATACCTTGGAGAAGAGGGAATATTTTGAGAATATTTTTCATATATGTAAGTCCATTCCTTTGGCCATTCAGTCTCTGTATTTCATGACTCACTGTAGCAGGACCCGACATTCCAAATGGTTACCCTAAAGAAAAGCTTGTGTTTAATTCTTTGCCTCGGATGTTAGCCTCGGGTCATGACAGCTTTGCTGTTTTCAGGCCTCTTAAGCGTCCCTATTTTGAAGGAATGCTTCTGTTTTCAGGACTGATTTACTCCTTCATGCTGTTTCCTGAATCCTCCTCATCACACTTATGATGCAGTCTAACACAGAAAATGACACTGTATGACCCACATACAATTCTCACCAATAATTTACAGAAAGAAGACACACATCTTACTTCTCCCTTTTTCAGGAGCAAAAATAAATTACCTTATGTGGTAACATTTTGGAATACAGATTTTACACTGTTTCTTTGATGGTGTGTATAGTTTTCCATTATTTTGGTCACTCTCTACTTTTAAACATGTTTCTGAGCAGTATCTCACATTCCTACTGGATGCAGGATAAGATATGTGCTATTTGTTATTCAGATTTTATGTTAATTAGATGTACAGATTTTTGTTGCCTGGATGTTCATACTTTTCAAAGACCTTTGTTCCTATTTCCAAGTTCTGCAGGCTGAGAGGTATGTTGGTCTTTATACTGGCATTACGTTTCTTAGCATTCTTTATATTATTTTCATGTTGGTTGGGATCTAACCCTTACTGGTATTTTAAGGACTGTTTTTTTCCTTTTATTGCTAATGCTGACTGAGCATAAGGATGGTCTTTGTATTTTCCTCTTTATTTGACTCTAGTAGGGACTGCTAGATCTATGCATTTATGTAAGTAGGCATAGAAATCTGCTGTATCTTACTGCATAATTAGGATCAACTAAGGGAGTGTTGTGGGTAAATTTAGATATTTCATCATATAAAATTATTTAAAGGGAGTAGTGTGCTGTGGATTGGATGTTCTGATAGTCAAAGTCTCAAGTTGGTTATCTGATTTAATTGATGAAGGGCAGACCAGGAGAATGGAACAGGCAGAAGATCTGTTAGTAAGGACAACATTTAACATTTAACATGTTTCTGCCCCTGATAGGTTTGAGGACAATTTGATCCTAGACATTTTTGCTTACCCAGTCTAGAAATTGCTGTGCATAACCTAAATTGAGGTATAGATGCTGTCACATACAGGGATATTTTCAAGGAATGCCAGGAATTGTGAATATTCATCTGGGTTCAAGGAATGGAATCAATAATAGGCTATAAATGGGAGGTTTGACTTGTCTAACATAAGCTGGAGTTCAATTAACTCACTGTTTTAGTTAATGGGAATTAGTCTTGAAGTGAAATGGTTACAGGCAAACACCAAAACTCCACTGACATTTCCAGTGGGCCTGAAAGTATGGTAGGCATAGAAGCCAGGCAATAAGGGAGTGGATTTCTTACAACTGAACCATAGCAAAGTAGCTACACATACATGGACATGATGTTCATCGTGTTTCACTGTTGCAGTCATTACTCTTGGGTTATACTGCTGGCAGGCTACCCGCACTCGGCCTGAATTCCAAAGTCTAGGTCCGGCGTCGGTTGCTGTCGCCTCTTCCCTGATGTCAGTGCAACAGGGGTATAAAAGATGCAGGCGATGCCATTTTCTTCAGTCTTTCTTGCTGCGTGGTGCCCAAAGCAAAAGCAGTTCACAAGTGCCGGTCGGCCGACTCCTGAGATTTTCAAATCCGAATTTCAGAACCGTAGTCTTCATTAAAGCTACTTTTTTCTTGCTCCAGACCGATGCCAGAAAAAGTTAACAACTGTATTTCTTGTGGGAAACAAATACCTCATAAGGATTTTCACTCTTACTGTATTCCCTGCCTAGGCCCTGATCACAATGTTGTTAGCTGTCGGTTTTGTGCTAGATTTAACCAACGCACTATTAAGCGTCGGTTCGATTTTGCATTTCATTACTTTGGCCGAAGATTTAATTATATAATGCCGTTGGAACAGCTGACAACTGGAGTTTACAAAAAACGCAAGGACAAAGAAAAGGATAGGCATCTGAGGTCGAAAACCAATGACGAGGCCTCCGTTAGGCCAGTCGCTGGTTCGCCGGTTCTCAGTGAGGCACTTTCGCAGCCCCTGGCGCCCGCTACCTCAGAGCCACAGGCTGCTTCCGACTCCCACGTGGAGCTGACTGGGCCTCTGGATACTCAAGGTATTGGACACTCGGAAATCATTCCCTCAGATGGGTCCGGAGCCACTGAGCAGGCATCGGCATCTGAGGGTGTCTTCAGACCTACACAGTTATATGTTAAACCATCTTCAGCTTCAAAGACAAAGACTAAAGCAGCTCTAAAGACAAAGAAACAAGTACAGCATTCTCCTACTCAGACTTCCATGCCTAAAAAACAGATGCTTAAAATGGCCGAAGACCTAATTACTTTGATCATGGGTTCCCATCCCCCTCCTGATAAGAGGCCTAGGCAAGAGACAGAATATAATTCTTCTCATCAGGTTTCTATTTCCTCTGTTTCCTCTTCTGAACAGAATTATGCTATGCCTCCCTATGAGGACTCTGATGCTGAAGAATCCATTCCTTCAGCCTCTCCTCCTGAGAATTATTCTTTTGGGGAAACCCTGCATACCATGAGGGAGCATTTCCACTGGGAGAGCCAAGATTACTCTGAATCTAAGAAAAGGCTCAGAGACTTCCTGCTTCTTCTTCAACACAGGCCCCTTGCTATTCCACCTGTTCTAGACATTGTAGATTATGTATTTTCAGAGTCCGGCCTGTCCCCTGACTCTTTACCCCCTGCACCTGCTAAGCCTATATAAAAACCCTGCTGCAGATCCAGAAACTATTTCTCAGGGTCCCAAAGGGGTCAAAGTTGATAGGGATTCTAGGGCACTGGACAGATGGGGGGAAAAGTTTACACTTCTGCTACCTTGGCTGTAAGGGATCATAGGGTTCATAGGTTAGTACTAGGCTAACTGCCCTTCTGGGCCATTTGAAGCCTAGCCAGTTACCCCATGTGAGAATCAAACCCTGCACCTTGTGTTTACTTAACCATTATGTCATCCTCCCACCCCTAAGTTCATAGATTAGTACTAAGCTAACTGCCCTTGTGAGCCATTTTAAGCCTAGCCAATTATCCCTTGTGAGACTCAAATCCTGCACCTTGTGTTTGTAAGGCAAACACCTTAACCATTAGGCCACCCTCCCAACCCTTTAAATTGTCAGTTTCATATGCTTAAATATCAGCAATACTTAATGTCACTGTTTAAACAGAAAATGTTGACAAATACTGAATATTCAGAGAACAAAGAAATGCAGGATTTATTGCATGCAGCAGAACAAGTGGGAAAGCATACTTTGCAATGTGGTTATGATTCACTGGAGGCCTCTTGCAGGGCCGCCGTTACAGGTTCTGCTATTAGAAGGCATGCTTGGTTAAAGGAACAGAATCTGCCTGATCATGTTAAAGCAAAATTATTAGATGCCCCATTACAGCATGATACTTTGTTTGGTGCTAAAGCAGAAGAGGTGTTGAAAAAAAATGGAGGATAAAGTGAAATCCATGCAGACAGTTAAGGATTTCATACAGGTACAGCCACCCAGATTTAGCAGGAACTGGCCTTCTAAAAATTGGTCCTTCCCAGTGTCAGACAGGCCACAAAGAGGCAGATACAGATGTCACAGAGGCAGATCTCAGCCCCAAAGCTCATACAGGCCTAAACATTGGGGTGCTCCTACCTCCAAAAGCAGAGAAGACAAATCACAACCTTACAGGAAACAGTCCCAATGACTTTCCTCTGCCAGATCCAGGCACTTTCCTTTTGGCAGCCCCCTTAGGGGGAAAACTAGCACTTTTTTCATCAAATTTGCAAATGGTTACCCAAGACAAATGGGTCCTGAACTTAGTGTCCCAAGGTTACAGGTTCCATTTTCACACCCTACCAAGGGCAAACGGTATGCCAGACCTGCCACACTATCAATGGGCAGAGGCACAAAAGCAAATTACAGCCCTCATTGACATGAGGGCCATTCAACAAGTACCACAACAAAAGCAGGGGCAAGGATTCTGCTCCAGACTTTTCTTAGTGGGCAGAAAGGACAAAACCTGGAGACCAGTACTGGACCTGTCTATACTAAACACATTTCTGGAGGTTCCAAAATTCAAGATGTTGACTCTACAGCAGCTGCTGCCCATGCTGGGCAAGAAGGCTTGGCTCGTAACTTTGGACCTAAAAGAGGCATACCTGCATGTCCCAATCAGACAATCTTGCAGAAGATACCTCAGATTCATAGCTGGCTCAATGCACTACCAATTCTCTGCACTGCCCTTTGGCTTATCTACTGCGCCCAGGGTCTTCACAAAATGCCTGGCACCAGTAATTGCATTTTGCAGACAAAGAGGAATTCAAATATATCCCTACTTGGATAACTGCCTTATTCAAGCAGAGAACAAAGACATTCTTCTAAAGCATCTGGCATTTGTAAAAAGATTACTAATTTGCCTAGGGTACACAGTAAACGAAAATAAATCAAAACTAGTACCCTCTCAAGAGATAATATTCCTTGGTGCAAGCTTAAATACAACTGCCCAGATGGCTTATCTCACGCCAGACAAATGAAAGCAACTGACATCTTACTTCAAAAAATTGGCAACAAAGACCCACTTATCTGCAAGGAAAATCCTGCAGGCCTTGGGTTTCATGGCATCCTGCATTCTACTAATTCCATATGCCAGACTGCATATGAGGAAACTACAATGGTATCTAAAAAGTGTTTGGACTCAGCATTGTCACAGCCTGGAGACAGTAATTACCCTCATTCCCTGCCTGCAACAGGAGTTTCAATGGTGGGCAGAGGCCTGTCACCACAACAAGGGTCTGCCATTCACTTTACCCACAGCCAGACAGACACTGACAACGGATGCATCAGATTATGTCTGGGGGCCCATATGGCAGGAAACTGTATTCAGGGCACATGGCCTGCAAGTCAGATGCATCTTCACATCAATCAAAAAGAGATGCTAGCTGTTCAGAATACCCTGACAGTTTTCAAGGATCTACTTCATCCAGGACAGCTACTGATAAAGACAGACAATACTACGGTCATGTGGTACAAAAACAAGCAGGGAGGTGCACATTTCTACTCCCTCTGCAGACAAGCAATGACCTTATGGGGCACAGCATTGACTTATCAAGTTCACCTGCAAGCAGAATTCCTGCCAGGAAAAACAAATACTCTGGCAGACAAACTAAGCAGAAACCTCATGGATCCCCACGAGTGGAAACTGGATCCACAAGTCTTCAGCATGATAACAAGGAAATGGGGATGCCCAGACATAGATCTATTTGCCTCCCCTCATAATTGCCAATTACAGAGATTTTGCACAAGGATTTATCACAAACAAGCATGGAGAGTGGACGCCCTATCCTTCAACTGGAAAAATCTAACAGTATATGCCTTTCCTCCACTGCTTCTCCTTCCCAAGGTACTCTAAAGGTCAGACAAGAGAAGCCAAAAATGATACTGATTGCACCAGACTGGCCAAGCCAGCACTGGTACCCAATCCTAAAGAGCTCGTCTCAAGGTCCAGCATGGATATTGCCTCAAACTTCTCATTTGCTGACCCAACAAAACGATCAGATCCTGCACAGCCAACCCAGGACCTTAAATCTGGCAGCATGGCAGATAATGTAGCCATTCAGAACACTCCTCTTTCAAAAGCTGTTATGGATGTTATCTTGGAGGCCAGGAGGCCCAGTACCAGGAAAAACTTATGCAGAAAAATGGAAGGGATTCTGTGCTTGGAACCAGGAACAAGGCATTGACACGTATGTACCAAATATCCCTCAGATTTTACAATACCTAACTGAGATGCTGGACAAAGGCCTTTCTTTTTCATCAATTAAGATTCATGCCTCTGCCATTTCAGCCCATTACAATACGAAACCACCTATCTTTTCTCATCCTTTAATAAGGCAGTACCTCAGAGGGGCAAAAACATCAGACCTCCAAGGAGAGCATCTATTCCGGCATGGAACCTTAATTATGTCTTGGAAAAACTCACACTGCCTCCTTTTGAGCCAGCCTCAACAGTGGATATAAAATTCTTATCCTGGAAAACAGCTCTGCTCCTAGCAATAACCTCTGCAAGATGAGTCACGGAATTACAAGCACTCATGGCTGTGGAACCTTTTATCATTTTTCACCCAGACAGGTTTTCTCTGAGGACAAACCCAACATTTATGCCTAAGGTGGTGTCCAGTGTGGCCCTCAACCAAAGCATTCACTTGCCTACCTTTTATCCAAATCCATAGAACAAGGATGAGAAAATTCTGCATTCTTTGGACATACACAGGCAGCTACGCTTTTACTTGGACAGAACTAAAGCTTTCAGAAAGACTGAGTAACTTTTAGTGTCATATGCTGCAGGATCACAAGGAAAGGCTATCTCAAAACAGACTATTTCTAAATGGATAGGCCATTGCATCTGTTTCTGCTATTCTCAGCATGGCAAATCAGTGCCTAAGGGCATTAGGCCCCATTCTACCAGAGCAGCAGCCACTTCAGCAGCCTTCCTCAGAGAAGTACCAACCAAAGACATCTTAGTGGCTGCAACTTGGAGTTCAGTGCACACCTTTACAAAGCACTGCCACTTACCTCTTTACTCTAAATCCAGAGCAGGCTTTGCCACTGCAGTTCTGCAGGGCCTCATAGCCTCTCCTAATCCTATTTAGCCCAGCCACCCTTCCGCAGCTTTAGGATTCAACCCAAGAGTAATGACTGCAACAGTGAAACACGATGAACATAGTACAGTTGTGTACCTACCATAAATGTAGATATTCGAGTGTATTCACTGTTGCAGTCCAGGTTACCCACCCACCAGCCCCCTTTTTTCTTTGCTGGAACTTATCTGTATTTCTCTATCCTATACAACCTATGTGGTGTATTTGCTTGTAGATGAAGGAAATGTTTATTTTTGTGCATGCATACTTATTGGCATAATTTTCAGCCTACCAATTTGGGGGCACCTGACATCTGGGGCAAGAAAAACTGAAGAAAATGGCATCGGCTGCATCTTTTATACCCCTGGCACACTGACGTCAGGGAAGAGGCGACAGCAACCGAAGCCAGACCTAGAATTTGGAATTCAGGCCGACTGCGGGTAGCCTGCCAGCAAGATAACCCAAGAGTAATGACTGTAACATTGAATACACTCAAACATCTACATTTATGGTAGGTACACAACTGTACTTTCCAAATGCAGAAGTGCTTCAAAGTAAGGATGTTTTTTGCTAAGACTTTTGGCATTGAGAAGAGCTACCTTGATATTTGGATTTTATGCAGTTGTCAAATTGGGATGTCTATTCTTTGAAATCTTCCTTAAAAAGCATTATGGGGACAGCAAAGGCATTAGCTAGTATGTGGAACCCCTTGAACAAGAAGTAAACAGAGAGGCTGGCTTTTTATCTGTTTTATTTAACTTTATTAACTACATACAGTATATTACATTCACAAGTAATCCTCATGCATGGTGCACCATATCTCATCAGTGGACAGCTGCTAAATCTCATAGCCTATACCTGCCCCCATCTTGGTCTCCTCTTGGGTTCACACTCTCCTTCCTCCTGGTATGATTGTCACTCTAGCAGTATTCTACTACCTCATCCATTGTTGTTCCATTTTCCCTTCCCCCCCCTTTCATCCTTAAAGTCTGAATTTGCCATTTTTACCCATGTCCAGGAACCTCTTGTATAATTCATCCTCCCATATTGCTTATGACCCCTTCCAGTTACGAGAGATGATGGTTTTAAATGCTATACTCAGCAGTCTGATAATATTAATTTAATTTTCCTCTCAGAAGCTGTCCTCTTTCTTTATGCCCTATATACATAATTCCTAAGTATACACTGCTTTCTTTTGAAATATGTCTCCTCAAATCCTTTGTGCCTCTTTCCAGACACTTTGTGCCCACACAAAGTCCCAGAGCATGTGCATCATCCCTTCCTCTTCCTTACAATGCCTCCAATTTCTACTATCTTCTATGCAATATTTCCAGGTTTTGATCTCCCTCTCTGTTTCTGCATCTGCCTAACTGTCTGAATTCTTTTCTTTAAGTATCCTGCAACTCCAAAAATGCAGCGTAATGAAACCAACTAAGAAAAACTGAAATACTGCTCAGCTGCACAGCTGAATGGAAAAACACACCAAATGGACCAGCACTTTCACGTAAAATTAATTTTAATCTCTGCTTTCATCAATCCAGACCATCAGAAAAATCAAACACATTACAATTCCACATAATTTAAATACTAAAAAAACAATTACATTCAAATAAAACCAATTAGGGCTGATGCAAAAATTTTTAAAGTGATAAAACATCACCCATTGCTGTCACATACTTTGTTGATGTAAACTATGTGATCTTGTAAAAAACATTTAATATTGATAGCATCATTTAAGCCCAGAGGCTGATCAGCTCTCAATTGAATCTGCCATCTAGTTTTTCTCTGTTCCAAATAGTTTTTAAAATTACCACCCCTCAAATTTTAATGACCCTGTTCTAAAATAGAGAACAGATTTTTTTTTAAAATTGGAACAATTTAATGTATGCCTGTATAAAGCATTGTTGACATCCTTCTTGATATCATACAAATGCTCCCTAATCCTAGTCATTAACTGTGTAGTTGTCATCCCAATATAAAAAGAAGGACATGAGCTACACACAGCAACATACACAACCCCTGTGCTTCTACACAAGAAATCACTAGACACAGAAATAGTGTATGGTATATGTCCCAAATTTTAAATGGTCCTTCCAAAATGTATCTACACATATTACATGTGAGACATTTATGCATTCTTTTATTGACACTAAAAATTTTGGTTTCAAACACTTGTTTGTCCCTCCCTTTTTCCAACAAGCTTTTTAAATTAAAATCTTTTTTATTAACAAATCTAGGGTTCTCCCCCACATTATTAAATAATTCACGATTACCTCTGACAATATTCCAGTTGTCAGTAAGAATCTTTTTAATGTCTGAAGCCCCACTAGTTATAGGCAGATTATAGCTTAAATGCATGTAATTACATGATGTTCTTTTTGGAATGACTGCAACTACTTTAGTCAAAATGGGTGAATATCTATCTTTTTTTCCATTCCAAACATATTTAATTTGGTCATCCGACATGTTTCATTGCAACCACATTCTAAAAACAACTTTTTAATGTATAAAAATTTGTTATGCAAACATTTGTCATCACTGGTCATTCTGCTGGCACAAATGAACTGTCCCTTAGGAATGTTCCTTTTCATATGAACGGAATGTTGACTAGAAAAGCGTAAGTAGCTATTGGTGAAAGTAGTTTTTCTATGAATGCTACTATTAAATCTATTAGTCAAATGATCCCATTCTAAATGGACATCCAGAAAATTAAGGGAAGTTCCATAATCTCCCAACACAAATTTGAGAAAAGGTGAACTAGAATTGATTGTTGTTAATGAAGCATGTACAGACTCACAGAACATGAGTATAAGAAAGTAAATAATGTTGAAATCAGTAAATGTTATAAGTATGTTTTGGATTTTTTGTATGACAGATTCTTGGCAGGTAATATTGACATGCATATTTATAATTTTTGCAATATTGAAAATCCCAAGTTGGGGGGGGTTATTCGGAATTCCAAAGACACATACAAATTTGATAGACCCTCCTTTCAGACCTGTTATTTCTGCACCTCATTATGTTACTGAGGGCATTTCCTTATTGGTTGATTCATTTTTACAACCTTATGTTCAAAGTATGGAGTCATTTTTAAAGGATATGGAATTTTTTAGAAACTTTCAGAAGGTTTAATGAACAGACCATGTTTGATCCTGATGTACATACTATTTTCACTTTAGTGTGAGTTCCTTGTACACGTGTATACCCCATGGCTTTGGGGTTGAATATGTAAGGTTGTATTTAAACAAATTCACAAAAAATGAAAGTAATGTCATTAATTACTACTGCAACTTACTTGACATTGTTTTGAATGATCATTATTTTTTGTTTAATGGTTGTTATTATAAACAGATGCAAGGAATAGCCATGGGGTCAGCAGTTGCCCCTGCTTTTCCCAATGTTGTGATGGGGTGGTGGGAACAGGAATTTTTAAAACCACGTCTTATTCAGTTTAAAGTAATATACTACAAGAGATTTATAGACAACTTGGTTTTTGTAACTGAGGGGACTATTGAGTCTGTACATCCTTTACTAACAACAATCAGTTCTAGTTCACCTTTTCTCAAATTTGTGTTGGTAGATTATGGCACTTCCCTTAATTTTAGATTTAATAGTAGCATTCATAAAAAAAACTACTTTCACCAATAGCTATTTACACTTTTCTAGTCAACATCCCATTCATATGAAAAGGAGCATTCCTAAGGGACAGTTCATTCGTGCCAGCAGAATGACCAGTGATGACAAATGTTTGCATAACAAATTTTTATACATTAAAAAGTTGCTTTTAGAACATGGTTACAATGAAAAATGTTGGATGACCAAATTAAATATGTTTGGAATGGTAGAAAAGATAGATATTCACCCATTTTGACTAAAGTAGTTGCAGTCATTCCAAAAAGAACATCATGTAATGATATGCATTTAAGGTATAATCTGCCTATAACTAGTGGGGCTTCAGGCATTTAAAAGATTCTTACTGACAACTGAAATATTGTCAGAGGTAATAATGAATTATGTAATAATGTGGGGGAGAACCCTAGATTTGTTTATAAAAAAGATTTTAATTTAAAAAGCTTGTTGGAAAAAGGGAAGGACAAACACGTGTTTGAAACCAAAATGTTTAGTGTCAATAAAGGGATGCATAAATGTCTCACATGTAATATGTGTAGATACATTTTGGAAGGACTATTTATACATTTGGTACATATACCATACACTATTTCTGTGTCTAGCTATTTCTTGTGCAGAAGCACAGGGATTGTGTATGTTGTTGTGTGTAGCTCATGTCCTTCTTTTTATATTGGGATGACAACTACACAGTTAATGACTAGGATTAGGGAGCATTTGTATGATATCAAGAAGAAGGATGTCAGCAATGCTTTATACAGGCATACATTAAATTGTTCCAATTTAAAACAAATTCTGTTGTCTATTTTAGAACAGGGTCATTTAAATTTGAGGGGTGGTAATTTTAGAAACTATTTGGAACACAGAGAAACTAGATGGCAGATGCAATTGAGAGCTGATCAGCCTCTGGGCTTAAATGATGCCATCAGTATTAAATGTTTTTTACAAGATCACAGAGTTTACATCAACAAAGTATGTGACAGCAATGGGTGATGTTTTATCACTTTAAAGAATTTTGCATCAACCTTAATTGGTTCTAATTGAATATAATTGGTTTTCTAGTATTTAAATAATGTGGAATTGTAATGTGTCTGATTTTTCTGATGAAGTCTGTATTGATGAAAGCGGAGATTAAAATTAATTTTAAGCTAAAGTGCTGGCCCATTTGGTGTGTTTTTCCATTCAGCTGTGCAGCCGAGCAGTATTTCAGTTTTTCTGTCTGGCAACTCCTATCCATCATTCCTCCCTTTCACATTTATTTGTTATTCTTTCTTCTTCTTTGACCTTGTCCTCTCTTTCCCCTCAGCTCTTTATAGATTTATTTGGTTATTTGCTTCGCTAAACTCTTCCATTTTTCCACCTTTCTTTCTTATTCTTCCTCGTTTCCCTCTCTGTAATTTTTTTCCAGGTATTGCCGAGTGCCAAGTTGTTGCATCATGAGGAGTCTAGTGTTTTGTATAAACTCCTCCATTGTTTTAAATCTTTTTTCACAATGCTTTTTCTCTGCATACCAAATCTTCCTCATGAACTACCCCCACTGCTTCTTTACTTTTCTTTGCTCACCTGCCTCACCTTACTCATGCATGCCATACCTGACTTTTAGGTTCATATGTTCATAGAATAGTACTAGGCTTATTGCCTTTGCTGTCCATTTTAAGCGTAGCCAATTACCCAATGTGAGAATCAAACCCTGCACCTTGTGTCTGCAAGGTAAACACCTTAACCATTCTGCCATCCTCCCACTGTACCCTATTCATCAATTTTTGAAAACTCCTTTCTTTAACAGTACCATAAAACAAGACATGTGGATATACAAATGCAACAGCTAACAAGCAGAACACATCTGTCCCATAACCTATCCCTTATTTTGATTCTAACCTGCCAACAAATACAAAAGTGTGTGCATGCAGACACACACACACACACACACACACACACACACACACACACACACACACACACACACACACACACACACACACAAATACACACACACCATTACACCTATTCACTTGCCTAGCCTTTACTTTTACCCTAATCAATAGACTCTCTCCCTCTCTCTCTCTTTCTATCACACACACACACACACACACACACACACACACACACACACACACACACACACACACACACACACACCACACACACACACACACACACACACACACACACACACACACACACACACACACACACACACACACACCATGAAAGCCACGAAAGATATCACTTTGTCTAACCTTACTCTAACCCTAAACCACACTCACTCACACACAAGCCCTCTTACCTCACACATAATTCAGACTTCCTATTGCCAACAAAAATGGCATTTAAAGCTCTATGTTTGATATCTTTCCCCACCAAACAGATTGTTGAACAAATTGGAGCTTGGCAGTGTGTCAGACATCCCTCCTCAGATCCCCTTCCATGTATGATTATTTACATTTCTGTCTCGGCATGTGGCCTGTATGTAATGTATGAACTTTCCCCCACTTGACTTTTCTGCAGTGGCAGGCACAGGATATTCCACCTCATCATACCAAAGGTCTTCTCCAGGTCATAGGAGTTCAACATCACCTTTCTCTGTCTGGTTCTGTTCCTTCCTATGCATAAATTGCAGGAAGTCTCACCAGTAATTTTCTGCATTCCTTTCCTTCACAAAGCCATTTTGCTCTCTTTGCATTAGTTTGGTAACTTTATCTCCAGCTATCCTGCCAATACCTTTGCCACATTTGGGTGCCTACATTATTCAAAGAGATATGTCTGTTATTACCAGATTTCTCACTCTCTCCTCCCCCTTCAAGCATCATGGTTAACCCAGTCCTCCTCATACTTATAGATCATATGTCTGAGTCCAATTTTCTTTTACATTCCTCCTCTGGGACCGTCCACAATTCCTCTCCTTCATTTTGTATATGGCTTTCCTTACCTCATCCCTTGTCTTGTCAGCTCAGTCTTCAGAATGTGTCTTCATTTTTCTGTTGTATAGTTCTCTATATCCTTTTACCAATAGCATTATGAGACTTCTGTCCCTTTTTACTGGTTGTAAATGTTCCTCTACTATTCCTTATGTCATTCCCTGTTTACTGTCTTCTTCGAAACATCCTCTGTTTCCTCCCCTTATTATCTGTCCTTTTTCAACCCAATTATTCTTGCACTCCTTGGCTAGCTGATTTCTCTTGTGCCTCCTTCACTATCCACCAGTAGTCCCTCAAGCACCATTGCTGAATTTTTTTCTCTGTAGTAATTTTACTCTTTAATTCTATGTTTCTTTTCTGATCAGTAATATTTCTCTTCTACTTTAATTTCTTCCAGATTCCTTCTGCACCACCTCCAACATGCTCTCCAGCTCCTAGATCTCCTTTCCTTCTTTTGCTGTATTCTTCTGTACTCATTTGTTTTCCCCTGACAGTGATTTGGCCCCGTCATATCATCAGTATCTTTGTTCTCTTGAATGGTTGTGTTTGATGGTTTATTATTAACTTAAAGGTACCAGAGTACTTTCAGTTATACAATGTTTACTCATTAACAGTTGATTACCTAGAGATAATTGCTTCCATTCAAATTTTTAAAGGCTGGTTTATTTTAAGAGTAAACAGTAAGATGTGTTCTTGTTTTGCTGGTTTCGACTAATTGGTGGCAAAAAGCTTGGAAAGAAGAGTATTAGCGCTAGACAGTTCCCATTTACTCAACCAATTTGAATAGAATTGTGTAAGTGACTGTGCGTGTGTGTGTGTGTGTGTGTGTGTGTGTGTGTGTGTGTGTGTGTGTGTGTGTGTGTGTGTGTGTGTGTGTGTGTGTGTGTGTGTGTGTGTGTGTGTGTGCATGTGCACGCGTGTGTGCGTGCGCGTGTGTGTGTGTGCGTGTGTGCGTGTGTGTGTGTAAGCACATGCAAAATAATCTGGTTAAGTTTTAATTGCCATTGATAAGCTTGCACTCAGATGCACTAGGCTCAGTATCTGCAGGGTGAAATCACAGGTGGCATTGATTATAACCCTGATCTATCACTGCACAGTGTAAAGCATATTTGGGTATGTCAGGAATCAACTTTTGTGCAAGACAGCAGTGAACATATACTGTATACTCAAAAAGCCAACTGAGGTAGTATTTAGGTCATATACTGATGGTCCCATTGCATATAAATTAATTACTGACAGCACCTGCGTAGCAAGCCTATTATATAAATAAAATTTACATATAAACCTCACTGTGTGATAGTCAAAACAAAATTGCCTAAAAAGCAGCTAGCAGCTTTAAAAACCCAATTCATTATACCACACAAATAGCAATCAGAAGTGAAGTGTACTCTTAAAAGAAGTGACATGTTTACACTAATTAACTAAAAACATAATGTAAGCTATTATTCCTCAAGTTTTACAAAGGATTCTGATCATGTTTCTGATCACAATCATTAGTTTTCTCTATTAAAATTAACACCAAGAAATTCACCTCTCTAGCTTGACTGTCAAGGTGAATTTTTTGACATCTAGTTCTCAAATGTATTCCATTTAAGGTATTAAAAGTCACAATCATAATCCTCTGTGCATTTAACAATTATTTATTTTGCTTATTTGTTACTGATTATGATTCTTTCCACACATTTCATTTTGCTTTATTTTATTTGCATTTGTTTTCTGTGGTAGAGCACTGATTTCCATCAATCTTATTCATACACAACCTGGGAGTGATATCTGGTTAAGTGATTTGTTCAGTCATCTGGACCAGAAAAGTAAAGGTATATACACAATTCACAACAGCTACTCAGATTCCAAACTCTAGTATGACAGCAACCAGAAAAGACTGAACCCTACATTGGGAAAGGAAATGCTTTAACCACCAAATCACCTTGCCACTCTTACATAATATGCACACAGTGAGAAATAAGTAGCCTTTAAATCTCTCACCAACATGGGAGGTAAATGGCATAGTAGACCAGTTCTTGATATAACGTCCATGAGTTATATCCTCCTGAAACATAGTGATGCAGTGTACAAAATCTCTGTTTGACAGTTCCAGCTTCTAGCATTCAGTAATGACTTCTTTCTACAAATCATCCAATACACATTGGGTGATTAGAAATTTAAAAAGTACTCTAATTTTTAAGCTCTATCCACTTGGATATATAGCTCTAGGTAATTTGATCACATTGATTAATATTGATGTGACACTCACCCATTTAATAATGAGAAAAATGGAGACTGATAACAATAAGATATATACAGATATAGATACACATAGAGAGAGAGAGAGAGAGAGAAAGAGAGAAAGAGAGAGACACAGAAAACAAATTAGTTGGAAATCCAGTTAATTGGATTCCAAAACACAGACTTGCTTCTCTTCAGATTGGGAACAGCTTAAACTAAGACACACATATCATTTGAATCTTTCTTCCAGGAAGCATGCAGTTCAAATACCAAATGCCAACATTTCACAGTTCACATTATTGCGTTCTGTCATGTTACTTTTCCAAAAATGGTTCCGTACATACAGACATCACAGTTGATTCTGGTCCCTTCAGCTCACAACAAAATGTACCACGTGGGTATGTCATTTTCTTCAAGCAGCTTCTCTAACACAGGTTAACATTTTTCTTCAAGACACCTTGCAAAGATACTTTCTATTTAAATGGTGTCCTTGTCCAACCCTGGAATCTCCTTTTAACTCTGTCCTTCAAGAATCATTTTCATTTAAGTTCATGTCTCAGTTCACTCCCTCTGTGTGGTACCTTCCCCTTTCACTTTTTGTGTGGAAAGGACAACTAGCCATAATCCAGGCAAGTTAGAGGATTGACCTTTTTTATGTCTGGCAAACCCCCTTTTTACCTGGGCAATGTTACAATATATAGACATCTATCTACACACACACACACACACACACACACACACACACACACACACATATATATATATATATATATATATATATATATATATATATATATATATATGGATTCACTTCAGAAGCTCGAAATACTGAAATCTCGAATTTCAGTATCTCAAGCCCAAGAAGTGGAATCCACAAAGCAACGAAAACTAAAAACCGTGAAGTTCAAAACCTTGAATACTGGAAGTTTTGAATTTCCTGGATTTACTACACACACACACACACACACACACACACACACACACACACACACACACACACACACACACACCATCCACCTTCACAAACACACACAATCACTCTACTACATGAAAGCTAGGGGGCAAGCCCCCTGCACCCCCCATACCCCCCACTTAAATATTCTCACCCCGAGGTCGCACTACATACAAACACACACAAAACACCACACAAGCTACTTTCTCTTCGCACACACATCACAGCAACAAAACACACTGACACACACCACAGCCCCTACCCAAACTCCTTAACACACACACACACTTACCTGAATACATAACTATAGAGGAACTTTAGAAGCGCAAATTCAGACCCACCGGTATTTGAGGTTTTGAATTTCGTGCTTTTAAACTTTTGCTATTATGTAGATTCAGCTTCCTGGGCTCGAAATACTGAAATTCGAGATTTCAGTATTTCGAGCTTCTGAATGGAACCCAATAGATATATAGATATATATATATATATATATATATATATATATATATATATATATATATATATATATATATATATATATATATATATATATATCTATATATATAAAATTACCAAAATCTCAGGATACTAACTTTCATATGAAAGAGACAAAATGAGCGATGTTTTACATAACTGAAATTTCACTATGCCAACGTTCAGATGACTGAATGTTTGAAATGCCGACTGCAAACTGAGCAGAGCAGGAAGTCCAATCAGTGCCACATTGTAGTGAGATCTTGGAGTTGGGGTATTTAAGTTGTAGGGGGTTTGGGGGGGAGTCGCAGGAGGGCACAACCCCCCCTGCAAAAATGTAAGACAAGGATTTGCTTACTTTTTGGGAGTATACAGTGGAACAAACATTTCCAAGTATCCCAGGGACAACTTGCAATAACCCCACCATATTGCTTCCGGTACCATGTACAACATCTTAAAGATACAGGGTACTATTTATATAGCAGCACTTTAAACCTGCATAATGTATGGAGTCTGACTTTTACATGCTCGCCTATGTAAAAGTTGGTTAATTGAACGTTCAGTGATGTGAAATTTTGGCTAAGTGGCCTCAGTCATTTGAAAGTCAATCATATGGTATTTTGGGTATCTGAAGTAGAGCCAACCTATAAATATATATATATATATATATATATATTTTTTTTTTTTTTATTTTTATATATATATATATATATATATATATATATATATATATATATATAAAACTGCAAGAAAAAAACAGGCCAAGTTGTGTGATAGCTTAAACCTCCTGTTGTGGAGGCACATTGGATATATGCAAATGACCCCTTTAAGACATCAAGTATTTCACCTACTTTTTAAGTCTTTATGCTTACATTCAGGTCAGTAAAGCCAAACCCCACTAGCTGTAGACATACATTGTTTGTCTTTTTATTAACCTCATCAGCACAACATAAGTGGAAAGTTTAACTACAGTTCAGAAATACAGGGTCTTTAAACCAATCTGGTGCCCATAAAGATTCAGATGTCTGCAAAATATCCCAACTAAGTTCCAAACAAAAGGATAAAAAGGACACACAGATGAACCAATCAGCAAAAACTGCAAGAAAAACCCAACCAAGCAAGAGGGTTCACTGTGTGATACCTTAAGCCTCCTGTAGAAGAGGCCCGTGAGATATATGCAAACGACCTGTTA
This sequence comes from Protopterus annectens, assembly GCF_019279795.1. Taxonomy (NCBI): domain Eukaryota; kingdom Metazoa; phylum Chordata; order Ceratodontiformes; family Protopteridae; genus Protopterus; species Protopterus annectens. The sequence goes on from NC_056729.1 coordinate 708,850,289, forward strand.
AGGACATCAAGTGTTACAGCTACATGGCTTATGAATGTCCATACCCAGGATTCATTAAGCCCTGCACGACATGCAAGAATAGTGCAGGAGCTACTACATGTAATATCTCCATTGAGCAATTCAGTATAGAGCTCCCAGGATGTGCACGAGTGCTCCTACACTATTCCTGCATAAAAAACACTGCCTCATGCTAATTACCTTATTTGCTGGTGAAAACCATGCAAATGAGGTAAATTAGTGATTCAGCAAGCAGGTTCATGCAGGAATAGTGTAACCTGCAGAAATGTATTCAGTCACTAGCTGAATACATTAATGCAAACGAGAAAACAGAGGCAGGACAGCTCGAAAGAAAACATGTATTATATGTAGTAGGCATACAATGGCCAAATATCTGGCCATTGGCATAAAAAAATAGTTTTAATTTTTTTTAAATAAAACTCTTTTTTTTTTTTTTTTTTTTTACCAGTCTTGACCATTTAAGTATAGGGCAGCGGCGTGTAAATGGGATCATGCCAAAAATAAAAAAAGGGAGAAAATCAATTTATAAACAAATTTGCATTTTGCCTTTACAGTCAATGGCATGCAGAATGACAACAATACCTGGGAATAGTAGTTGTTAAGGGGAAAGGGCCAGCCTAAGTGTGGTAACTATGGAATAAAGCAGTGGTGTATGCAAATGAGAGGATTTATAATGAATTACAAATTTCTTCAAGTGTCAGATGGCACTTAACCGTGTAGGTGCTCCAGCACCACTGTGTAGACAGGAGGAGCAGCTAACATGAAAAGGGCATCTGTCATGCTTGCTGTAAGCACATTGGAGCGCTGTGGCTCGTGTTTGCCTTTAACTAAGTACAGCTAAGGAAGGGGGTGTGTCTGAGGCTGCATTTTCTTATTTTATAAAATGCAGAGCGTGTTCGCGTCCAGGGAGGGCCAGTTCTGCTTAAAAGTGTCTATTTTAGCTAAATGGGTGTGCATGGCGTGCCTCAGGCCTAACAAAAAAAAAAAAAAACAGGGAATAGCAGAACTGTTTACATTTGAGCACTGGGAATGTGCAGCGTGCATCAGGGCTTAAATGGGGAGGGAATGGGAAGGGGAACAGCAGAAGGAAGGCAATCAAGGAGAAATATCATAGCTTGCAGTTGGAATGTTTCAGAATCAGCCAATTACACAGGCAGCAGCCCAGCACACTACTATAAACTATGCAAACACCTTTCAGTCTGGTTTTCCCCAGAAACTCTCTACACCACTGGTATACACATTCAGGGGAATTTTAAACTGACAAAGCTAACAAAACATGTTAGGTGTTGCTATTGCTTTGATTTATCAGTATGTGTTAGAGAAATGCACCCACACCCACACAAGAATGCCATAATGAGGCACACACACAAACCAGGATCATTATAGAGCATGCATTTGGGATGTTCATGTCACGGCTCCACTGCCTTGTCTATCTGGTGGAGCCTTGCAGTATTGTCCAGCCACATGTGTATACATGTTCTTTGTATGTACCATGCTACACAATATGATCCTGTGGAAACAGCTGCAACAGGAACAAAACAGGGAAGGGCCACACAGCCCCCCACCATTGCCAAGTTCTCCACAGGCATAGAGTGACTCAGAGGAGGAAAATCCTGAGCTTGCCCCTGTAGGCAGACAGAGGCGTGCCCAATATGCCCTTTCCTTGGCAAAGAGGCAATGCACATACACTGGCACTGTATTACCCAAGGGACTATCTCTCTCTTTGACTCGCACTCACAGTAAGATAGATGCCAAACGACACTTCATCTATACCTTACCATTTATAGACAGTGTTCTGTGTGCATCTGACATAGTCAGCCCTCAAGCACCATCCTCACAACAGCCTCAGGCACAAAGTAAGTCAGTCTCCTTAACAAAAGTAATGAATGGAGTGGAAGGTTCTGATAGCATATCTATGGTATTGATTCAAGCATGCAAGGGAATGGGGTGGCTTACTGGGATAGCAGCAGATAACTGACAGTTCTTTGGGAAAGCAGGAAGTGTATTCCCAGCACTGGCCTACCCACACTTTGCAGTACCACCCCAGTTGACAAATACCACTGCAGTATATGTGGTGAGCCAAATAACAGAGTGGTCATAGGTCACATGCATGGATGTCAAAGTGGGGGACCCATACCCACCCCCAGCCTCAACCAGCAGACTAGCTGTAGAAAACAATACAGAAATGCCTGGCAAAGGGCCTCACATAGCGACATCCATGAAATCCCCACCTACAGACTTTTACACAGTGATATCACAGCAGGTCTGGCAGTGGCAGTATGGCTGTGAAAGGTAAGAAGTCTGAAACTACAAATGTCTATGCCAGAACAATCTGACCTGTGGTCAATACTGTCCTGCCTGTAGTCTGAAAGCTAGGGCACACCACTATGCTAAATGGGACCAAAATGTTAAGCAAATATCAGCACAGTCTCTTCAAATGTGTATTGTGTACAGATGTGTCACCTCCCCCCATAGTCCCATAGAAATGCAGTAACATGTCCTTATCCTTAAGCAGTATTGAGCCATCAACTAGAGTGATGGCTCAACACAAACAGAAAGCAATTGTCTGTAACACCAACCGTCAAATTACTGGTTCCATCCCAGAGTTGTCCACTGCCGGCAAGCTGGGAACATCTAATCATCAGAATGCACTGCCTTCCTACAGATGGTTTGCATGTGTCACACCTGGAATACAGGCCAGTGTCAAATGCCCATGTCCACCCAGAATGCCCTGTTAGGGAGTGTCATGGGGTCCATAACACCAACATAACACAGTCTAAAAAAAGGCAAAGAAAGGTCATGCTGCTAACTGCTAGGAAAAAAACCTGCCAATGTCAGAGAGTCAGAAATCTGACCAAGGCCATGAGTAATGGGGTGAAAGGTGTCCAAAGAGAAGGACACCTTTGTAATACTGCTCTAATAATGTAATAAAGTTGATGGAATGATTGTATTAGCATGGACTATCTGATGGGTACGAAATCAGAAACTGGAATGTCAACTGTCGGCAATATCTGACTTCAACCCTGAGTTACTTGCAAAACACTTTTCCTTGAAAACCACACTCATTTGCATAACCAACAAGATATATGAGTCATGAATGTGGACATTCTGTGATACTCTGCACAGTCGACGGGCTCGGCTAGGAGTCTAAACATGGGAATGCACTCATTGCAGGCAGTCCTAACCCTGGAAGATGGTGACATGTCTGCACCCACAGAACCCTGGCACACAGCCATGGGGAGTAACACACCCTTCCCTGATCACTCATCCTATGCAACATCCTGTCACAAAAATGTGGCCAGCCAAGCGGAATGAGATGGGTCATAGATATATGTCAGACAAACAGACACCTCCAGGCTGGTCAAACAGTCCGACAAACACAAGACCCTCCAAGTGCAGTCAACCTTTGAGCAGACCCCTGTGCAAAGCATTGGTAGCTATAGGCAAACATATCTGAGCTAGGACACCCCCCATATCTTATCCCCTACAAATCTATCTGGAGTTTACCTGTCACCCTGATCCTGTCTGACCTATATTACCAAACTGTGGACTGAAAATCAGACTGGGCCAGAACAGAAATGCACAGAGATTTCACCATTGTAACATATCACCAAGGTGGTGGACTCTTTCCATAGCCCCAGCAGTCAATTGCTCATAGGCACATTTCTCAACAGGCTGAATTGTGCCAGAATATGTACTACTTAGCCCATACTTTTGGTGTGTGCATCATACATCCTGTATTCCTCTGGTAAATCACTGTGATGATCTGAGGAGTTATGCCACGAGGTACTGAAACAATACATGACAGTGTCAAACAGCATATATGTCAGATGTCTGCTAAAACAAGCCCTGTAACCCTAGCAGCCCATACATTACTTAGGAAAACCGCCACACTCACTGTATGGCCCATTGTACCCCCGTTCTGATAGGCTATCTCTAGATATCTTGCACCAACAGGTTGCAAGGTATGGCTGTATCACAAAACAAACCAGATTAGAGTACAACAATCCCTGGAATGGAGTCCCACATGCACAGGTCATACTGGGCATGCTCATACACATAGAGAAATGTCAGTAGGATCTAAGAATGAGCAGGCCTTCCTCACCCAGTGCAGTTCCCATTGCCCTACTTTAGCAGTCCTGAAGATGTCTATCACCATAGAAGTCCCTTTTGTTAGGTTTTAGCTCTATAAGTTCTGTGGCATGTGTGATAACTGTGTAACACTATAGTACAAATAACTGGTTAGGGCGAAGTTCTAATCCCCCTCATGGTAAATGGCAAAGTGTGTGTGTGTTTACAAGTTAAAGTTTTTGGGCCCATTCAAACCCAGTATAATTATCCTTTCCCTGCTTTAGCAGTCCTGCAGATATCAGTCACCTTAGAAGTCCCTTTTGTCTGGCTTCCGCCCTGTAAGCTCTGTGGTGCATGCAATAACTGTGTAACACTGTACTGCAAATAATTAATTAGGCAAGGGTTCTAATCTCAGTCCTGGCAAATGTCAAACTGTGTGTGTGTGCGTGTGTGTGTGTGTGTGTGTGTGTGTGTGTGTGTGTGTGTGTGTGTGTGTGTGTGTTTAGAAGTTAAAGCTTTTGGGTCCATTCAAATCCAATATACTTCCATCTTCCCTACTTTAGCACACCTGCAGATATCAGTCACCTTAGAAGTCCTTTTTGTCATACCGCAGCCCCATAAGCTCTGTGGCACATGCAATAACTGCATAACACTGTAGTGCAAATAACTAATTAGGTAGGAGTTTTAATTTCAATCCTGGCAAATGTCAGTCTGTGTGTGTGTGATTAGAAATTAAAGATTTTGGGTCCATTCAAATGAAGTATACTTCCCCCTTCCCTCATTAGCAGTCCTGCAGATATCAGACACCATAGAAGTCCCTTTCATCAAACCTCAGTCTCATAAGCTCTGCAGCATGTGCAATAACTGCATAACACTGTAGTGCAAATAACTAGTTAGGTAGGAGTTCTAATCCCAGTCCTGGCAAATATTAGCGTGTGTGTGTTTAGAAATTAAAACGTTTGGGTTCATTCAAACTCACTGTTCTGCCCCTTCCCTACTTTAGCAGTCCTACAGATATCAGTCACCTTACAAGTCTCTTTCATCAGGCTTCACCCCTGTAAGCTCTGTGGCACATGCAATAACTGTGTAAAACTGTAATACAAATAACTAATTAGATAAAGGTTCTAATTTCAGTCTGGGCAAATGTCAGTCTGTGTTTGTGTGATTAGAAGTTAAAGCTTTTGGGTCCATTTAAACCCAGTATACTTGCCCCTTCCCTACTTTAGCAGTCCTGCAGATATCAGTCACCATAGAAGTCCCTTTCATCAGCCTTCAACCACATAAGCTCTGTGGCACATGCGATAACTGTGTAACACTACAGTACCAATCGATAATTAGGTGGGAGTTCTAATCTCTGGCCTGGCAACTGTGCATGTTTAAAAATTAAACCTTTTGGGTCCATTCAAACTCAGTACACTTTCCCTTTCCAACTTTAGCATTCCTGAAGATATCAGTTACCTTAGAAGTCCCTTTCATCAAGCCTCAGCCCTATAAGCTCTGTAGCATGTGTGATAGCTGTGTAACATTATAATACAAATAATGAATTAGGTATGAGTTCTAATCTCAGTCTTGGTAAATGTCAAACAGTGTATTTGTCTGTATGTGTGTGTGTGTTTAGAAGTTAAAGCCTTTGGGTCCATTCAAACCCAGTATCCTTCCCCTTTCCCTACATTAGCAGTCTGCAGATATCAGTCACTTTAGAACCCCCTTTCATCAGGCCTGAGCCCCATGAGGTCTGCGGCATGTGTAATAACTGTGTAACACTATAGTACAAATAACTAGTTAGATAGGAGTTCTAACCCCAGTCCTGATAAATGTTAACATGTGCATTTGTATGTTTAGAAGTCAAATAGTTTGGGTCCATCCAAACCCAGCATACTTCCCTTTTTCCTACTTTAGCAGTCCTGCAGATATCAGTCACCTTAGAAGTCCCTTTCGTCAGACCTCAGCTCCATAAGCTCTGTGGTGCATGTGATAACTGTGTAATACCATAGTACAAATAACTAGTAAAGTAGGAGTTGTAATCCCCACTTTAGTAAATGTGTGTGTATATGTGTAGTTTAAAGCATTTTGTGGCCTCTCTCACCCAGTACATCACCCATTGTCGTACTTTACAAGAACTGGTGATGTTCCTCACCTTAAAAGTACCTTTGGACAACCTTTATCCTTTAAGCTCTGTGGTGCATGTGGTAAATGTGTAGCACTATAATAGCAATAAATAGACAGGTAGGGGTTCTAATCTCAGTCCACATAAGTGTGTGTGAACACTATCCTATCTATGGGGGTATTGTGTTTTTGTGAGAACCATATCCATTGGGGGTGGGTCTTGCTACCTTTTTGCTGTTGTCCACACAGTACATGCCCCAGTGTCCACATTACAAGGCACACAGTTGTCATCCACTGTAGAGGGACCTGTAGACACTCTGCAGCCCTATAAGCATTGTGCCATGTGCAATAATTATGTGGCAGTATGAAATTGATAACAAGATAGGCTGCCCATCTAATCCTTGAGTATCATTCCCCACTCAGGAATCATACACAAACACATTCAAGTAGGCAGCCAGATCTACATCAGTAGGTAGCCTGCAAACCGGCAGACAGATAGAACCTAAAGTGTGAAAGCAGGGGACTCCATGTAAGCCTGTCAATGAATCCCGAGTGGAATCCCACAGGTTGTGGATCTGGGTTCCTTCATGTTTCAGATCCACACCTCTGAGGACCAGCCCAATACAAAATTGCCCCAGCTGACAATGTTTGCAGATGACTACAAGGTAATTGCTATTATTACCACTCCATGTGAAGTTGACATCCTTCACAAAAGCCTCCCTGAGACCTATGACTGTTGTTAGAACCCTGGATATAAGCTCAATGCCAGGTGATCTGCTGCCATCCTCATGGCTCCAATAAAGTAATACATTGATGGTAGACCACTGAACACTGATGCTGGTATAATGGAACTGGAAACACAAGTTTAGAGTGAGCTCAATGGTGACCTGCACAATGCCACTCTCTTCTAAAAGTCCTTCCATGTGTCATGTCTCCTGACTAAGGGTGTTGAATCCAGGAAGTAAAAGGACAGTGTTTCCTTGTTCACTTCCCTCTGTAGGCCAATCAGTGTGTACTATGGCCCATTTGCCATGTACCTAACTGGACACCAGCAACAATAGGAGAGGCTGCAATGTACCTCACAAAGAGGATCTTAGGTACCACACACTTGCCCCATATGGACAGACTACAATAACTGCAAAGGATCTCTGTCTCATATTGGCTACTTAGGTGGGATGTCTGTCTGACATACACAGCCATGTCTGACCCAACCCTTTCAGGAATGCTACATCTGAGGAAACCAATCTGTCCACACAACATGCCCTAGATACCTCAACCCCATCCTCACAATCAACAGGACATGCTGAAGGGACATGTTCACAACCCAAAGACTGGCCACGCTATGGAATAGATGCCACATACATGTCAAGCTGAGCACATCCCTGGCGCTCTTGAAGAGAAATCAGGAGGAGTGGATGGGGAATACAATGCCCACCCTGGGAATCAGTCCAATGGTTATACTCAGTAGACAGACTGGGGAGTATCGTCAGGTGGCATGATGCCAGTGTATTCCCATGGGCTAGCCTTGTAAAGCCTCCATGGCCATTTGCCACATACACATCTATGACTCTTTGAACCCATGGATCTCAGTACTGCAAAATGTGTGTGTGTGTTTGTGTGTGTGTGTGTGTGTGTGTGTGTGTGTGTGTGTGTGTGTGTGTGTGTAAGCACATGCAAAATAATCTGGTTAAGTTTTTATGTGTGTGTATATGTGCAGGTCACAGTATTTTGTGGCCTCTCTCACCCAGTGCATCACCCATTGTCATAAATTGCAAGGCCTGGTGATGTCCCTCGCCTTAGAAGTACCTTTGGACAAGTGTTACCCCATAATCTCCATGGCGCATGTGATAAATGCATAACAATGTAGTAACAATAAATAGATTGATAGGGAGTTCTACTCCCAATCCTGGCAAATGTGTGTGAGAGAAGAGTATCGTATGTGTTTGTGTGCGAATTACATCCATTGGATGAGCATGGATTCATATTTGAAGCAATGGCACACACAGTACATATTCCTAAGTCTACTGTATGAGGTCCGCTGCTCACATCAACTGTAGTGGTATCTGTAGACACTCGTCAGCTGTAAAAGCCCTGTGCAACAGTATGGAATAGTATGGTATGAATAACAAGAATAGGTTGGTCTGGTAATGTCAGTACTGGCAAGTGTGTGTGTGTGTGTGTGTGTGTGTGTGTGTGTGTGTGTGTGTGTGTGTGTGTGTGTGTGTGTGTGTGTGTATGTGTGCATGTGTGTGTGCGTGTGTGTGCATGTGTGTGCGTGTGTGTGCGTGTGTGTGTGAGTGTGTGCATGTGTACATGTGCATTGGTGTGTATAGAAGTGGTTGTGAGTGCGTTTGCAATCTGAGATGTGTTCCACCCACCAAACTTACCATTGTCCACTATACTAGAGCTGATGTCAACCACCATAGACTGGGATACACCACCTCAGCCCTATAAGCTGTGAGGCACATGCAAGAACTGTTACACAGACCTAGGAAATGTGTGCAGATACAGCTGTACTCCGACAATGATGTGGTGCAGTGTTACTACACTGCCATACCCTTTGTTGGTGATGTCTGCAGGGCCACGTCTTGCTGACACACAGGCACGTGGAATACAAACAGAGTACAGCATCTGAGAACCCATTCATTTAGTGTTACTAACACCAATAATGCATCATGGTTGAAAACATACACACACACTCTGATTTGTACCCATTACAAATGATAGATGACAGCACCTTACACAGCATGAAATAGCTACACTCTACTAAAGTCACCCTGTGCATCAGACCCATAGAAGCATGTCCCTGCATTGATGGTATGGATGGCATGGATGTGGCACAGGTATCATCAGATGCACAGGTGTTGTGTGGGTTTGGCAGAAGCCTAGGCTGGGCCACATGGTTGACATCATGTGTGTGTGTTTGGGGGGTGTTCTTTAAATGGGCAATGCATGGGTGGTGTGTGTGTGTGTGTGTGTGTGTGTGTGTGTGTGTGTGTGTGTGTGTGTGTGTGTGTGTGTGTGTGTGTGTGTGTGTGTGTGTGTGTGTGTGTGTGTGTGTGTGTGTGTGTGTGTGTGTGTGTGTGTGTGTTTTTGTGTGTAGGTGACAATTCTGATGGTGATATGTGTGTGTTTGCATGCGCACAGTCACACCATGTGGGTACCCTACACAGGGGTATTTTATACAGCTGTGGGCCATACATGGCAGAGTGTACAGTTCACCATCTCTGGCCATTGACACAGGAAATGGGCCTGCTGAGGTTATCACCAGCACCACCAGGCCCGAGTACAGATGCAGTACTACTCCCCGCTGTTAACTTGCCTGCTGGATCCGTGTCCCTGTTGGGACCAGCTAACATCACATTCTCATGGCCTGCTGCATCCTGGTGTAGACAGTGCACCCCCTTCACTAGTGCTAGTGGTACTGCCACCATGGGAATGTGATGGGGCATGGCCACGTAGACCCTCAGCTGATCGTGGTGCTGCCCTACAGCCACATGGCTGCTGGCCAGTGTCCGCCAAATGCTCAAGCACAGATATTCCATAGTCAAGGCGTGCCAAGGTCTCCCCCCACCATCTATCCATGATCCCAGTATGCTCACAGATGGCTGCAGTGAGTTCATATTACCATGGAGACCAGGGATGTGCTCATCTACAACCCTGCTTATATGTCTGTTATTACATTCATTACGTGCTTGTGCCCCATGACAGCCTGAGACATGGGTCTGGTGACTGCTGCCATGGCACTTGCAACAGAGGCATGACAGGCTGCAATCCTTCTCTGAGCACCCCTGTCCATCTGCCTGTGTGGGACCTCGCCTGCACTTTGGCTATGGCTAGAGCCTGCACCCTCACTTGCCATAGTCACCGCAGTAGTCTGTTCCATGTCAACACCCACAACTATCCATTATCTGTGGCCACTGGTGATAGGGTATGTGTGAGCATTATGACTGTGTGCGGAGATAAGGTTGACAATAGTGGGATGCCAACCAATGGCACAGTATCAGCCCCTGAATACCCCACCTGGGCCTCAATATGAGTATCATCATGGTCAGATTCTGCAGAGACACTGACATCAGTATCAGAATGGGGGGGACCACAGCAACCATGTCCACCTGTGAGGGAAAAACAACATATGTAAATCACTACTGACACCATAAGGTTTTCTGGTACATGCACACACACATACACACACACACACACACACACACACACACACACACACACACACACACACACACACACACACACACACACACACACACACACACACACACACACACACACACACACACACACAAAGGTGCGATGCCTTAACGGCATTGCATAGACCTCATATTAGCCAAATGGGGGTGTTCACAACACACAGTCAGACAATAACATACACATTCTGCATGAACCCCCAGCTTCATGCAGTATAGCCATTTCCAATTACATTTACTAATATACACCTCTGGGATACATGAGTGGTGTTAGTAGGTGATGGCCCTTCATCTAGCACACACTGCACCCTATGTAAATTATTGCTGTTCACCTGTATAGCTTTGTGGCAACTCCTACAGAACATATCCCCCAACTGTACAGGGTTTTGCTGAATGTCTACATGTGTGGATCATATGTTTGGTCTGTTCCTCATAACTCCTGTGTTTGTCTCATACATTACTGGGTTGGCCTGTGGAATGGTGCCACTAAGTAATATGCTAATTGGAGGTGCAGACTGCCTAAACTGCAGTACATGTATTTTAAAACAAAGCCAGTTACCCAAACAACTTCCCATGCTTACAGTGAATATAGTTAGTGTACACACACCTGTTAGCATGCCAGGTTTTCATGATATATCACATGAGACCTCAGAACTCAGGTCACAACATTGCCATCATTTCATATGATATATAACCTGTGCAACTGAACAACATACACATGAGTTACAGGTAACTGAAATAGGTATGATAGGCTGGTTGCATGAGTGTGCACACCCTTAAAGTAATACTCTGTTAAAGCAACTTTTGATTTAATCATAGCATGCAGTTCTCTTGGGAAGATGTCTATCGGCATGGCACATCTTGACTTGCCAATGTTTGCACATTCTCCCTTGCAAAAATCCTCCAACTATGTCAGAGTACAAGGGCATCTGCTATGCACTCCCCTCTTCAGGTCACCCTGCATATATCCTATTGGACGTAGGTATGGGCTCTGACTTGGCCAGTACAGAACATTGATTGTGTTCTGGTAAAGCCATCCTTTTGTTTATATGGATGTATGATTTGGGCCATTGTTGTGTGGAAAGGTGGAATTCCTCACCATCCACAGCAATGTGGTAGACAACAGAACAGTTTGGAGCCACAAGGGAACAGTGTTTAGAACTGTTCATAATCCCCTGTAACTTGGCTACAGCACCAGTTCCAGCTTGTGAACAGCAACCCCAAAAGCAGGACACTGCCATCCCCATGGTTCACCATGGAGGTGTTGTGGTGATGTGCAGTGGTGATATTGTGCCAAACACACCTGTCAATACTGTGGCCAAATGAGTACAACTATGGTCCCATATTACCATAACACATTTTCCCACTTGCTTTTTGAAGACCTGATGCATTATTGTTAGACTTTCACCAGGTTTGGATATTGTCTGGTGTGAAGAACTTCTGCCATCTTCCAACCCTGCCCTATAGGCAGGACATGTGGAGACCATGGAAAGTTGTTGTGACATGTAGTACACACTAAGTACTTGCTGGATATTCCTGCTATTCCTTCACTGTTGCTGTAGGGCACCTGGTAGCCTCCCTGGCCAGTATTAGTCTTGTATCCTCATAGACTTTGAAAGGATGTCCACTCCTTCCCAATGTCACTGTATCTCCGTATTCCACCACCTTTTGATGACAGTCTGCACTGTGTTCCATGGCATGTTCCATGCTGTAGGAATGTTTGGGTACCCTTCTCCAAGCTGATACATCTCAGACATGTGGTCCCATAGCAGCTTCTTCAGCTCTATGTGAACCATGGCTGTTGCTGCAGCAGGCAACTGGGTATATGTTGGGATAATTCTGGTAGGAGTTAGCTGCTGTTAATCAAAGAGTCTCTGTAATTGATGGCTGTTGTGTACCCAATAAGATGTACTGTTGCAGTTATATCAAAAGCTGCCTCAACACAGTGCTAGCTTCAGTATGTGCACACATAGGCATCTAGCTTGTCATACTATTGTTATGTGTCATTATTGTTCCCATAAAAGATTTGTTTGCTTTACAATTGAATTGTACAGGTTATAGGTCACATGAAAGGTTGGCAGTATTCTGAACTTGTCTATTGTGCTGTCATTTTTGCATATCATACATACCTGGCATTCTGACAGTTGTGTACACCATTTATATGCACTGTAAACCACTGATTTCTACAATATGACCTTATTTTTGGGGCTTTGTCTCCCCATTTTTTCAGTCTTTGTCCAGGTGTCCTGCAATGACAGGTTATGGGGTATGCTACAGATATGTGACATCTCCTGCAAATAGGCCCGGCATGACCAGCATGATGCAATGCAGTAAGCACCACCACAGGTGAACATGCAGATATTGCCAAAGGGCTAAGTGTAGCAGTTGTGTGCATGGTCACATGCATTAACCTTAGCATGTCTAAGGTACTAGTGAGCCACAACAGGGAAACCCCATACTTACTGGGTTCAGGCGTCTGTCCCATGTACAGAACAGAGGGACCTATGTAGCTGTGAGGGAGAGGTGCTGTCAGCCGATTCAGATTAGGCATTGTTACAAGATGAACATTGAGTTTCTATGCAGGTTCAGTACACACTATGATATTACACAATTTGCTGTCCTTCACCGAAGATGTGCACTTGTGTGGATTACTACACCCCACCCACTAATCCATTTTCAACTGACATATTCATCTAGCGACTCTGTGGAAGACAGTTTAAATGTTACCTCATTACACAGATGTGCACTTTGGCCTTACCTGGATACTCCTCGCCTGTTGCCTCGGTGCCACCCACCTATGCAACTGCTGTTTCTTGTGTTTGAGTTTGTGTGGGGGCTACCCTAAGGTTGGCAAGGAGCTCCTCTGTCACCATAAGTGGTGCCTGTGTGGCTGGCCCCCCACCAGTAGCAGTACAGTCCCCAGCTACAGCAGCAGCCCTTTGCCGGGTACAATGTATCAGGTCAGTTGCTCTATGCCTGATCTAATTGTATGTGCATCCATGGTGGCCAAACACATTCACTCCGTGGACAATCTCATCTGACAAGACAGTCTGCTCCTGCAGATTTTCCCGGCTATGGCCAGAAAGGATGCCATAGTTTCAGATTACAGCTTCTGTGATGTCTGCTGTCTCCACATCAGTGTAAGGTGTTTGCTGCTGCATGGGACCTGGAGGACATACACAGGGAAAAACATCACTGGTTCTTAGACATTGCCCAGAGTTCTTTACAGAGCCAGGACACGCATATGGACTATCATTAGACACCACTTACAAACACATCATACCCCTGTACCTTGCAGCACTGTATGAACATGCATTGTACTCCTGGTCCTGATGTGTCATGTTCCCCCCAATGAGGGCCAGTACATTGCATAAACCACCATTCATCATTCACATTTGTGTAGAGGGATGACAGTGGCCGTGTTCCTTGCAGATGGGATGTCAATGGTGCTCAGGCTTTGCTTGCATACAGTGTGTAATGGAGCTGGAAGCATATGCCTGTGTTCATGTAGGATGCTGACAGGAATGTTATCAGGCCCCAAGGGAACTTGCTTTTGTCAACTTTGATTAGGCAGTTTGGACGTGATCCATGCTGATGAGGTGAGGGGTGCATGTGCTGTGCATATCCACCTGTACTGATGGTGATCCAGGGTGGTGATATCTGTCCTAAACCTGTCTGCAGCAGGTTGGCTGTAGCTATGGTGTGTGTGTGTATGTGCTGTGGGTGACCACCATCACAGGGTGGGTTGGATTGGTGCCTCTGAGACTGTAGACATATGTAGACATATGTGAAGATGGCCTTGTGATTGCCCTTAGTGGATTTGTCCAATTTGTACTCATAGCCTTACAGTAATCCACCTGTGACCTATTATGCTCATTCAGACAAAAGGTGACATGCCACCCAGTTGGTGCCTGCTCTGACTTTGCCCTGTACAAATAATATAGCATCACATTATATGCTTTGTGCATTGCTGCTGTCCAGCAAAAGGGTTTTCTTAACTTTGGTGAAGACAGTTTTTACAATTAAGGTATTGCTGAGGAAATACAGCTATGTGGGTGGTCATATATCTGTTTGCAGCAGGCATGGACACAAGGTCAGAACACAGTTGGCCACCTCTACAATTTTAACATGATACTCATGCTTATTATATTACCCATGTCTGCGTTAGGGCAATGATACCATCAGTAGCTGTAGAGGTGTAACTCTGTTGGATGCACAGAAACTAAGGTTACACATGTGTACAACATGTACAGCTTATTAAGCTGATGATTTGCATCCCATGTCAGTTGTTATGAGGCAGCCAGGTACGCCTACCCATGCATACATATGCACAGGTAATCCCTGCTATATATTTCCATTCCATGTCAGTATAGCACACTGCAAAGGCAGTCTTGCTGCTCAGTCAGTCATGTCAACCTGTTAGGGCATGACATCTGTAGGACAATGCACATACATGGTGGGCTATGGGCCACAATTAGTGACACTTTCTTCATATTGCTGTAACACACATATGTCATTTGATAGTGCAGTAGCCTTTGCTTTCACAGACATACCCTGGAGGATGTCTGATGCTTATATGGCAGGCAGAGAGGTGAAAGGCTAGGTGTGTGCCAGGTAGTGAGGGTAGGAACTGGTAATGTTGTGAGTATGAGCTAGCTGATATGCTGGACAGGGGAAAGGTGGATATAATGTGTGTGCCAGAGATCAGATGGAAGGGGTGTACAGCGGTGTGTATTGGAGTCAGGTACAAATAGTTCTATCATGGTGTGTATTGGAGGGGAAATGGTGTAGGGGTTAACCTGAAGAAACATTATGCCAGGAGTGTTTGTGGAGGTGATAAGAGTGTTGGGTAGAGTGATGTTCAGGAGGCAGGGAATTGATGGTGTAATGATGACAGTTGTTAGTGCATATGCTCCACTAACTGTGTTTGTGATGGGTGAGACTAACGTACTTTGGTGTGGTTGAATGAAGTGGTGATGTGTGTACCCAAAGATGAGTGAGTGGTGATTGGAGCAGATTTCCATGGTCATATTGGTGCAGGGGACAGAAGGGATGCAGAAGTGAGGTGTAAGTATGGTGTTAAGCAAAGGAATGCAGAAGGTGAGATGGTGGTGGAGTTTGCAACAGAGGTTGAACATGGGTGTGGTGAGTACATAGTATTACAAGACTGAGGGGCATAGGGTGACATACAAGAGTAGTGGAAGATGCACACAGGTGGATTATCTCCTATGCAGTTGGGCCTATTTGAAGTGGATTGCTAACTGTAAAATGGTGATGGGGAAAGTGTAGTTAGGCAGCATGGAAGGTTGATCTGTGGGACGACTTTCTTGATCACAAAGAGGGGGAGGAATGTGAGGGCAGCACCACGGATCATTTGGTGGATAGTGAAAAGGGTAATTGTGAGTTTGAGTTCAGGGAAGAGTTAAGACAGGCAGTGGGTGGCAGTGAAGAGTTAGCAAATATCTGGGTAACTGCATCCAAGCTAGTAAGGGAGATGAGTAGACCGGGACTTGGCGTGACATCTGCACAGAGGAAGGAGGACAAATAGACCTGGTGGTGGCATGAGAATGTACAGGGGAGTATACAGAGAAAGAGGTTGGCTAAGGAGAAGTGAGATTATCAGACAGATGCAGAAAGTAGACAGGTGTATAGGGAGATGGGGTGCATGGCAAAGAGAATGGTGGCAAAGGCTGAGGATGGGGCATTTGAAGGGTTGTATGTAAGGTTGGACACCAAGGATGGAAGATAGGACCTGTACCAATTGCCTTGACAGAGGCATGTAGCTAGGAAGGATGTGCAGCAGATAAGGCTGAAAAAGGATAATGGTGGAACTGCACTCACTAGCGAGGAGAGTGTGTCAAGCAGGTGGAGTTAGTACGCTGATTGGCTGTTGAATGAAGAGAATGAGAAAATGAGAAGGTTAGATGATGTGGGTATGGTGAATCAGGATGTGCAGCAGATTATCAAGGGGGACATAAGGATAGCTATGAAGAGGTTTAAGAATGGAAAGGCTGTTGGTCTAGATGACATACTTGTGGAAGCATGGATATGTTTAGGACAAATGGTAGTGGTCTTTTTAACCAGATTGTTTACTGTAATCTAGGAAGGTGAGAGGATGTGTGAGGAGTGGATGAAATGTATTTGGGTACTGATTATGAGAATAAGGGTGGTCTGAAGGGCTGTAGTAACTACCGAGGGTTAACACTGGTCAGTCACAGCATGGGGTAATGATAAAGGGTGGTGGAAGCTAGGCTAAGAAGTGAGGTGAGGATTACTGATCAACAGCATGGTTTCATGCCAGGATAGAGCAGTATAAATGCGATGTTTGCTCTGATGATGGGGACATACAGAGAAGGTTGGACATAGCTGTGACATGTCTTTGTGGACTTACAGGCAAAATATGGGAGGATGCCTAGAGAGGAGTTGTGGTATTGTATTAGGTGTTCAGGTGTGGCGGATGAATCCATAAGAATGCTACAGGATATGTACAAGGCTAGTGTGACAGCAGTGAGTTCTGCATTGGGAGTGACAGGTGTGTTTAAGGTGGAAGTGAGAGTACATCAGGGATCAGCAATGAGCCCTTTCTTATTTTCAGTGGTGATGCACAGGTTGATAGACATGATCAGACAGGAGGCCCCCTAGACTGTGCTGTTTGCAGATGACACTGTGGTCTGTAGTGAGAGGAGGGAACAGGTTGAGGGGAGCCTAGAGTGGTGGAGATGTGGTCTAGAGGAGGAGGAGGAATGATGGTCATCAGGGCTAAGACAGAATATATGTGTGTGATTGGGAGAGAGGATGGAGGAATGGTGAGGATGCAGGGTGTAGTTTGCAAAGGTGGATAGGTGGTAACAACAGTTCAGAGTAATGGTGAGTGTTGGGGGTGGGTGATGACATGAGTACAGGCAGGATGTGGGTGGTGGGGAAGAGTGTTATGTGTTATTTGTGACAGACAAGTACCATTAAGAGTGATAGGGAAGGCCTACAGGAGGGTAGTGAGACCATCTATGTTATATGGGTTGGAGACAGTGGCACTGAAAAAAGAGACACAAGTCAGAGCTGGACATAGGAGAGTTACTGATGGTATGATTTGCACTGAGTGTGGCCCAGCAGTGTCACAGTTGGTATTATGCAACACAAACTCCAGTAGTGGTCATATGTGAGCCATCCTTTCCTGGGGTGACTCAGGGCCCTGACCTATGTTCTGTGTCACTGCAGACAGATACAGTTTTTATGGCAACAGGTTCTGCTCAGCGATATATCAGTACAGCATGTGTTGTTGAGACATATTGTTTGAACTTCCTATTTTCCACATGCCCCCTACTACATTCCATTACAGGCTTATTTGTTTGACATAGCTGTGTTTATTTGTTTTCAGTTCAGTTGGTATAATCCATCAGTCTCAGTGTTTGTGTCTGCCTGTCTGTCTGTCTGTTTGTTTCTGTGGTTTTGTGTGTGTGTGTGTGTGTGTGTGTGCGTGTGTGTGTGTGTGTGTGTGTGTGTGTGTGTGTGTGTGTGTGTGTGTGTGTGTGTGTGTGTGTGTGTGTGTGTGCGTGTGTGCGTGTGTGTGTGCGCGTGTGTGTGTGTGTGTGTGTGTGTGTGTGTGTGTGTGTGTGTGCGTGTGTGTGTGCGTGTGTGTGCGTGTGTGTGCGTGTGTGTGTGTGTGTGTGTGTGTGTCTCTCTCACTCTCTCTCTGAGACAGATGTAGGATACACAGCTGTTTTGTATAGGTGGCATCTTGCCTTTAGTAGGTAATGCTCATGAGCAGCTGATGGCCTGTGCACCAATTGGAGCCCCCCACTTGCTAACTGCATGTGGAACAGCTGTGGTATCATTTTCATACCCAATAGCATGGAAACACACTCCTATAACTGAGTAATTCAGGTGGGCATTGCTCCTTTTTCTTGCCTTGGAGGAGTACTTCATGGAGGTGTGTGACAAACAGCATCACAGAGTATAGCTGGAAATACCTCTTACGACAAACACTCTGGAGACAGCCCAACAAACTGTTGGAGAATGTTACAGACATAGGTGCAGAATATAAGTATTGCTGTTATACAGTTGAACTAATTTGATGCTAGTTTGACAGAGTTTGTATGGATATGGCTGCTCTGCATGAATTTAAGTCTGATAGTGTTATGTGGTTGACATAACTTCCAAATGTAGGGCTATCTACAGACTAGCCAAAGTTTGGACTCATATTTTGTGTGTTACTCACACATTTGTTTGGCCTTGGAAATGCAGTAGCATACTCTGGGGATTGCAGCCAGTAAATGGTAACATCCATGTGTGTTTCTGACTTCATTTCCCTCAGAACAGATATGTTACAACAACCCTGTTACACCAGCAACTTTCTCAGTTTATGACAGCAATATGTCAATTATGCCCCTGTGTTTGGGCTTCTGCCCTCAAATATGTCAGGCGTTGTCCAGATGTCATGCTGTAAGAGGTGTATAGTTGTAGTATATCATTATATAGTGACTTAATTCCAGATATCATCCCAGTGATGTATCAGACTGACAGACATGTTACGTGTAGAAGGCCTTATATATGAAGACGAAGCCTGGACGCTCTGTGGGACTCTATACAGTTGATAGGACTGTGTATTTCTGGCAATTGTTGACAGTCTGTCAGGATTGTGTAGCATTGTATTGTGAATGTGTTATTTGGCCTGTGTAGGGAGGGGGTAGATGTAAGTGTTGAGGGTCCTTTTCTATCTGACTTTGCATGATGCTCCAGCTTCTGGTGCTCTATCAGCTGTATATGTTTGTAGGGGCAGACTGAGACATGTCCCATACCACAGTCAGGTGTCAGACTACAGAGTGAATTGGGCCAGTATATATAGGGGTAGTGTGTTAGTGGCAAACATGCTGATGATTTTGTTCACACAGTCCATATACTCTACTGTTCCTGTGGCTTACCAGTATGTCACTGTGGATGTAGTGAGATTGGTTATGGGTATGCACATTCACATGGTATCTGTTTGTCAGTGCTGTTACATTCCTGTAGTGCCTGATATATTTGCAAATACATGTGTATTTTTCAATAAAAGCGTTCAAGACGTGGTTGGTGTCACTTTCGTGTATTGGATTTGAAACAGTACTGCATTCCACTCTACGGCTTTTTTTGTTTGGATTACTTGGTTGCTAGTGAAAGCCGCACTTTCTTGGTTTACATGTGTATTCCCCCATAGCAAAATTGGGTTAGTCTTGTGTCAGTCTACCTGTAGTTTAGACAGTACGGTGACATGCCTAGCAGGTCAGTGTAGTTTCCTTACTGTGATGTTATGTCCCGATATTTATCAGATGTACTGTTGCCTGGCCGCCATACATGTTGTGTATGTCTGACACATCAGTGGGATGATGTGAAGATGTATGTCAGTGAGTAGTGGGGATTAATTTGGTTTTGGACTTGGGCTGTTCCAGTCAATATATGTTACAACAGACAGGAGGGTGTTACTGCATCAACTGTGTCTCCAGTACTACTCCAGTATTTGGGATATGTTCCCACTTTCATGGCTTTACCCCCCCCCCCTCGGTCAGGCTTGGTCAAGATTTGTTGCACTAAGGGGTTCTGAGAATAACTCTCGACTGGCCAGATTGTTTCAGACTGTTCAGGATTATTGCTCATATTTATGTTCTGTTCCACAGAATCATTATTTTAATTTCTGTGGTAAATCACTGTGATGATGTGAGGATTTCTGTCTGCAAATGATGACATATATTTCAGTTTCAGAACTCACATCCTTCTGGACATGTATGCTGACATGAACCCTGTTACTGTAGGAACATTCTACATTTATAACTGCAGTACGTACATTATGTCCCTGTTCTTGGACCATTGTCCCCCCATTTTGACAGCCTTTGTCCAGCATTATTGCACTAAGAGGTGTAGAGGTATGGTGCTGGGTATGACTCCACTACATGTTATGGGCATAGATAGATATACATATATATATATATATATATATATATATATATATATATATATATATATATATATATATAGATAGATATATTTCTTTAGATATAGCTATACTGATATATATATATATATATATATATATATATTTCTTTTTTGATATCTATACATATGTGTCTATAACAGTATATATGTATATATTCTACATGTATTTGTTTTATATGTATAGTTCCATATAGCTGATGTATATACTTTTTTAATGTTTATCTATCATCATACACATCTATATGTGTATATTTATATATACTAAGCATAACTGATTCCAGTGTTTGCTCCCTACTATTCTATACCTGTACTGAATGACATATTTGAAAAAAAACGGTATTTGGTACTACATCTCAAATGGTGTATTGGCAAATTGTCAGACTATGGTGTGCATGGTCCTGGTTTCAACCCTTGGCAGGGCTGATTATTTTGCTGCTGGTCAGAACAGTGGCTGATGGAGACAGGGTGATTAAGGCAGTTTTAAGCAGTTGTAAGCAGGCTTGCACTATGGTAAGCAATGCCAACACACCGTTAAACGGGAAACTGTTTAATCTGTGTAGGGATAGCTTAGGATCGCACAAACTTGCTTACTGCCATTTACTGCTGCTTACTGCAGCTTACTCCCACTTACCCCATGCTAATTTCTTTAAAAGAAAAGAAAAAAATCGGTGATAGGAAAGTGGTGAAGGTCCACAGTTGTCCATTTCTGATACAGCGACATCTGTGCATTTATACAGAATTTGGAGGTGAATTTGGACACTCAAACCTCTGAGAGAGAAGGAGAGGACAACAGTAATGTGTTGTTAAGCCAGTTAGACCAGATTACAGGTGTCCATTGGAGGGTGGCCTAATGGTAAAGGTTTTTGCCTTACAAACACAAGGTGCAGGTTTTGAGTCTCACAAGGGATAATTGGTTAGGCTTAAAATGGCTCACAAGGGCAGTTAGCTTAGTACCAATCTATGAACCTATGAACATATGCGAAATGGACAGGTACATATTGGGCGACATTTTTTTGTGGGAACAGATTGCCCTATTTTTTAAATTTATTTATTTATTTATTTATTTTATAAGGTGACAGTGGGATGTTGGGGAAGGTATATTTGGAGAGGTAGGTTGGGTAGGAAGACAGACAAGACACCAGACAGGGGCGGTATATGACACATGTGGGGGTAAACACCTTAGACAGGGAGGTGTGGGAATCGAATGCCCACGAGCCCCCAAATGGATTCAGTGGGACTGAGATCCCCACCCATGGGCAGTCACCACTGCACCTTCATGGCCCCAAAGGTGGCTGTGCTGGGGGCTGAGCAGGAGGGGCAGGCTGACCCTCAAGATGCACCACGCAGTCCTCAAGCTGGCATAGCTGATCTCCAAACTCCTTTTGAAGCTCACTACACACCAATCCCTGGACCTTACTTCGGGTGACAGTGTCCTCCTGGGGGTGGATGGGCCCCATTCCCTGAGGTGGTTCCACCCAAAGGCGGTGCAGGATGAGCAGCAAGGACATCCTGGATTGGTTCACAGATGTGCTGGGGCCCAGTGCCATGGCCAGTTGAGGCAGGACAGGCAGATCCACTGGGCCTTCTCAGATGTGCTTTAGTGCTGCAGTTTTATAACATATGATGGTTAGTCATGAAAAACACATGTCAGGATTAGTTATATCAGCATGCATAACTATTCCCATTAACCCAAAACAACAGATTTGGAATAGTTGCATAGCAAACATAACATATGCATATATGGAGCCACAATGGGCATTATAATGGCATGCAGATTAGATTGATAGTAACAGGGCAGCAATGATAGTATTTGAACAGGGAACATTATTAGTCAAATGTTTAAATATTTGTAAAACAATAGGACACATGTCCCAACAGTAGGTTTGGTGATAAACATACCCATTGATTTATGTGTTTAGATTATTGGTGCAGATAGGGTGGGGAAGAAAGAGAGATGTCAATTAACAACTGTATAGGCTTCAGTTGCTCACAACTTTAATGATCATTGCTGTAATCATTACTTTCCAGGTATTACCTCACTTTACATTGACCTATGGCCTTGGGTTGGGCAGTGGTATGTTTGTACACAGTGTATAATTACAGGCTTCTTACAGCTAATTTATACCTTTTCTTACCTGGCAGACCTGTGGAGGAAGTTTCTGTTAACACTACCTGTTTCTACCCATATTCACATAGTAAGGGTTACATATGTGCACTCATACTGTGTGTGTGTGTGTGTGTGTGTGTGTGTGTGTGTGTGTGTGTGTGTGTGTGTGTGTGTGTGTGTGTGTGTGTGTGTTTGTGTGTGTGTGTGCGCTACTGCCATACTCTCCCTTGATTTCTATTGGTCACCTTGGGTGTTGGCAGCAGTGACCACTAGCTGTGATACTTGAGGGACATTTCTTGGAGGAGACCACTTGGTGTATGTACTTATCTTGCTGTCATTAGCAGACTTGCGGTTGGATTGTGGGTGTTGTACACAGTATATAAGTACAGTCTTCTTACAGTTAAGATATACCTTTTTTTTACCTGGCAGACCTGTGGAGGAAATTTCTGTTAACACTACCTGACTGTTTCTACACATATTCACATATTCTTGGATATAATTATCCATACAGCTTACTACCACTCCCAGGATTCGAACCGTGTCTGTTTGTGCAAAAAATGCAACAAGTTTGTGTTTCATCAGAATGAGTTATTGAGAAATGGCTGTCTTTTGTTTGACTTTTTTCTCTCTAATACTCCCTTGGCTGTACAATCTGACCTTGTAATTCTAACATTCATGCATGGCAGATAGTTCTTATACTGTGTATTTATACTTTGACATAGCACAGTCTGGAAAATACTGGTTAACACAACATTACTATTCAGGTATCACACCTTGGTGTATGAAACATTTCATATAGTTAATCTCCTGTTTTACAACTCCACTATCTTTGTCAGATGAGCCTTGATTATGCAATGCTTTCAGAGCTATAGTTGCTGTGCAGAAACTGTACACATTTCAATTCATGCCACTACATACCAAAGTAAACACAACCAGTCAGAGGTTTTGACTTTTATTGACAGGCAATGACACTTTTATTGGCATATACCCTATACGTCACTATTACTCTGCTAATGTCTTTTTTATACAGAACAAACCATGCCCATTTTTCAATACTGACAGGTGACATTCTACTAATTTCTATTTATTTGACCTGAATACTACAAGCTAGGTTTGTACTCACCAGTTTAGCGATACAGCCTTAGCAGCCTGCTGGCGTGGGCGTCCATGTCAGGGCCCTCTCATTTCAAGCTGTACAGGAGATAGAAAAACATTTATGCATACCTATCCATCACATACACAGGCTGACTTTGGAAAACAATTATTGATACTGATACTTACACACAGCTGTGATATTCCTCAACCATGAATCTTAGACCTACTGGTCCAAGAGCTCCCTGTTCCTATGTTTCAAGTCGGCAAAGTGGTGCCGGACCTGCTCACCAGTCCGAGGGATGCCAGTGGTAGTGGTAAGATCACATGCGAGATGGTCCCAGGGCTCCGCTTTGTACTGGGAGCCCTGGTACTGGTCCTGCAGCAGTCTACCTCCATGGTATTTTACTAGGAGTCCAGCCATGACCCTGGACTCCTGAATGCCCCAGTGCTGCACCTGAAAGTGCACACCTTCAGCAACACCAACTATAGTGCCTGCAGTGATGAGCTACAACTGGTTATGGTTGTATTCCCGCCTGTGGGGTTTAAATACATGCACATATATAGATGTTGGATAATCTAATGAATGACCATTGGGTTGACAGTCCTTACACCAACATACTGTTGAAACATCAGTAGACTAACTGACACATGCACCCATGCACCGACATACACATCACTATGAATACATTAACACCAGCAAGAAGAGTTGCATGAATGCAGCCTGCCTACACTCTCTAGGTTGATGTAGGAGAACATAACAAATGGAATGTAAAAAGTAAGTGAAGCAAATCCCCAGTCAGCAGAGTATACAGACTGATGTGTATAACAATGCAAACATGAATCATTACTCTGTAAGCCCACAGCTAACTGCATTAACAGTCAATATATACAAATGAAAGTCACAGTAATTCATAGAATATCTCAGCAGGAAAATATTAATCAACACCACTCATACAGTTAATCTGTGTAGTCCATTATCCAAGTGTTACCCCTTTACTGTTCATATTGTCATAGGTTCATAGGTTCATACTAGGCTATCTGCCCTAGGGCATTTATAAGCCTAGCCAGAGTGTGTTTGGCTTTCACCACCCATTTTAAATTAATTTTGCTATGCCCTTTTTGAGGTTAGTATACTGTGCCTCTGTCTAATAGTGACACAGAAGTGATACCCGGGGTAAACCTACGATCTCCCATCCACTCATCAAGATTCCTCTTGAAGAGAGTCAATGAGGGACTCTGCCTAACCTGGACTGGGATTTTATTCCAGAGTGAAGGGAGCCTCTGGGTTATGAATCTGTCCATCCAGCATGTCCTATTTATTTCAGTGCTGAGGTTCAAGTCTCTCGAGCACATAGCTCGATGGGATTTGGATTTTCTGAGGTGCAGCATGTCCATTAATTCTGGGTTGGACATGGCTTTATACGTCAGGCACAGATCGCCTCTGAGCAGGCAGTATGCCACTGAGTAGAGCTGGAGTTTCTTTAACTGGGCAGCATATGGCATCTGTTTGAGCCCTTTGATCCTCTTGGTGAGGTACTTTTGGGGTCTTTCCAGTTGCTGCAGGTGTCTGGTAAGGTACATCCCAAAAGGGGCATTGTAATCAATTATGGGCCTGATGAGGGATGAGTAAAGAGGCACGATGACCTCCCCTGATCTAGATGTGAATCCCTTCATGATTAGGTGGGCTATATAAAATGTTTTTCTAACCACTTTGGCCGCGTGGTTGTCAAATGAGAGATTGCTATCAACTTGGGTCTCCAGGTCCCTAATTACTTCTTCTGTACCTAATGGATTACCACCTATGTGGTAATTTGTGGGGACTTTGCTTTTGCCAAAGGGGATGACTATACACTTTTTGGCGTTTAGCTTGAGGCCATGGCTCTGGCACCAGTTATCTGTTTCTATGAGGCCCTTTTGGAGGATGCTTGTGTCAGCTGGAGTGTCGATTATGGTGCCCAGTTTGCAGTCATCTACAAACTTGGTCAGCCACAGTCCTTCCATGTTGGCCTGTACCTCTGAGAAATATATACCGAACAAGAGAGGTCCCAGGACTGAGCCTTGTGGGATGCCACTTGTAACTGGTTTGGAGTTTGACATGGCTCCAGCAATTCTAACCATGTGGGTTCTGTCCTTGAGCCAGTTTGCAACCCATCTAGTAAGATAGGGTTTATGTTTAAGCTGGTGAGCTTATCTATAATGCCCGAGTGGGGTATTGTATTGAAGGCTTTTGCGAGGTCCAGGTAGGCTGTGTGGATCACCTTCCCCTCATCAATGGCCTTGGTGACTGTTTCAAAGAAATCAACCAGGGTTAAGAGGCAGGATCTGCCCTTAACAAAGCCGAACTGGGTGGGATCCAGTGTCTGTATGTCCCCAATATCTTTATTTATGAGGTCCATGATGATCCTTTCCATAGCTTTGCAGACCAAGCTAGTCAGGCTTATGGGGCGATGGTTTCCAGGATCCGTTGAGGCACCACCTTTCTGGAGAGGGACCACTGTTGCTGTATGCCACTCTTTGGGTACATATCCTGTAGTAAGGCTGAGACTGAACAGTAGTTTTATGCTTGGGTTTAGCTCTTCTTGGAGTTCATGTAGGACGCAGCCTGGGACACCGTCTGGTGCCATTGATGCTGTGTTTTTTGCTTTGGAGAGGGCAGCTCTTACCTGAGCATCTGAGATGTCAGGGGGGCAGCACTCTGCTGGGATAGATATTTGCCCTTTTGGTGGGGAGGGGGGAAGACGTTTGCACTGAACCTGTCAGCTAGGATGTTGGCAATGTCTGTGGGTTTGGTGTATTTTTTGTCATTTTGGACTAATTCTGAGCATATCTGGGAATTCCCACCCAGGTTCCTAACATAACTAAAGAAAGCCTTGTGATTATCCTTAGTGTCCAGTGCAATTTTTCTCTCGAAGCTGGCCTTAGACGATTTTATGAGTGCCCGTAGTTTTTTGCTAATACTGATCAGAGATGCCTTCCCTTTTTGGGATTTTGCTCTATCATGTAGTAGCTTCCTCCTTCTATTGTATAGTTTGGTTATGGCTGGGGTCTATCAGACAGGACATCTGCCTTTGGAGGATTGGGACTTGGTTTTATTTGGAATTGCATGATCCATGCATTCCTGAAGGTGTTCATAGAATGCGTTTATAAAGGATTCTGCGGTCTGGGCCATATTTTCCACAGGCGCGGGGGCTTTGAAGGATTCCACCTCGGTTTTGAGGAGTGTGAAATTTGCATTTGAGACATTTTTCACTGTGGTTTTCAGGGCAGGGGGTGGAGTCGGGATGTGAATATCCAGTGAGATTAGTCTATGGTCTGATCTTACCAATGAGGGATACACTTCTGGTCTAGAGCATAGAGTCCCCATGCTGGTGATGATCAGGTCCAGTATGTTTTCCCCTCTTGTGGGAGTGGTAACAAGTTGTTCCATAGCATTTGAGTTTATAAATTCTAGGAACCTTTGGGCTAGGGTGTTGGAGATAGAGTAATGCTCCCAGTCTATGTTTGGGTAGTTGAAGTCGCCCAATATAATGGTGTTTGGAGAGACCTTCATATTTTCCAGTGTTCTCAGGAAGGCCGAGTGGGGTTCCTGGGTTTGGGAGGGTGGTCTGTAGCAGGCTACAAACTGGAAGGCAGTTCTACCCACTGTTAGTTGCACATGGATAGTCTCTGATGCTTTGTGCTGTGCCAGCAACCTGGAGGTGTGGGTATCTTTGACGAATATTGATACTCCCCCTCCTTTTGTGGTTCGGTCCAAGTTTTGGGGCCGAAAAGCATGGTATGAGGTATAACCTGGTAGTGCTGGGGTGCTCTTGGGAGCCTTGATCCAAGAGGTCAAGTAGTTGTAACCTTGATAGAAGTATGTACAGTAGTGTTTCATGGTGGAATGCTTGTGACCTCTTCGCAAGAGCATAATACCTCTGCTGTAGATGAATCGACATTCTGATCCACTTTAGAAGTGCAATTACATGATATATCTGCATATTACTGAATGAGAAAGGCAGATATAATATATGCAGAGATATATAACATAGAGAAAGCTAACATGACAGAATGTAGAAACATTCCTTAGCCTGACAGTAAGACTTCTGCATGGAAATGTACATATAGTACACATGTAAATAACAACTGTACACTACTCCAAACTATGTATTGCGAGGGTTGTGCATTAATGTACAGGTGTAAGTTTGACATGCACTATGTTGGAAGTGCAACATGGTGAGATGTTAAATTGACAACTGCTTGTAAATGTTTTGTTTATGCTAAGTAATATATATATTGTGGTTGGTTGCATATGCATGTGCAACAGCAGCTTACATATGGGATTACCCTCAAAGCTGTTGGATTCACAAAGGCACCCACTGGAATATGTATATAGGGTTTCATATAACAAATGAAAATATCTCACACCAATATGATCATTATGCAAATGATGTAAATTGGTCACATATGTATAGTCAGCATTCAAACAAGCTGCATAGTAGTCCTGCTTATGATGCTTATAATGCAATATACTCAAAATGCTTTCAGCCCTACACATTGAACGAGAACATGTTTTTTCTTCAGGAATACATGCCATAGACTTATTTCAAAGGACAAAACACCTGCTCTGCTCATGTCTGATGTTATTCATAATACAACTAGGTGGAAATCCCTATCTTATCAGGTGGGTGGCCAGTTGGTTCACCGATAGGACCCACAAGGTCAAAATAGGCACCTCCACCTCAGACAGCAAACCTGTCATTAGTGGTGTTTCCCATGGATCTGTCCTGGGATCCCTACTGTGTAGCATTTACTTCTCAGAGGTCCAGGCTAAGACAAAAGGCCTATGGCTGACCAAATTTGCAGATGACTGTAAGTTGGGTGCTGTTACTGACTCCCCAAATAATGTTAACATAGTACAAGAGGGTCTCACAGCAACAAATGACTGGTGCCAAAGTCATGGTCTTAAGATAAATTAAAAAAAAATGTATTATCATACCATTCATCAAAAACACAGCCCCTGCTGATAACCATATCAGCGGCAACCCCCTAAGCACATGACCTGTTGTGAGATACCTGGGTGCACAGGTTGACAAGAATCTCAGATTCACCCATCAGGTAGCAGCAGTAGTCAGAAAAGCCTTTTAAACGGTTCATCTCATAAGAAAAGGGATTTCATCCAGGAAAAAGAAGGTTATTACCTCTCTGTATTTCTCCCTCATTATGCCAATAATTGAGTACAATTTGGTATGTACCTCTCCAGACACGTGCACCAACTGAAAAGGCCACAGAAATACCTCACAAAGAGAATCCATGGCCTCTAACACCTGTCCTGTGTGGACAGGCTCAAATCACTATCATTCTGCTCAGTATCTTGCAGATTGCTAAGATTTGATCTGTGTCTCGCTTATAAGGCAATCTTGGATCCTGCCCTACTAGAAATGCTCTATATCCATAAGTTTAACTCCTTGTGCATTACCCGCTCAAAAGGTCTAAATCTCTCAGAGGCTTCCTGTCTCTAGAATAGACTTCCCATACACGTCAAACAGAGTACCTCACTGACCCTCTTCAAGTGCAACCTTGATGAATGGATGGGAAACCACAAATTTGTCCTAGGGGTTACACCGTTGCCCCTCAGTGACAGGGCTAACTGAGGTTTCTTTTTTTGGAGATAAACTCTTGGCTAGGCTTGTAAGTGCCCCAGGGCCATTAGCCTAATAACCTCCTATGATCCTATGATCTCATATCAAGTTTTCCTTTTCCAAGTATAGTTCTCAGCTGTCAATGACATCCTTCAACAGCATTTTAAGTTTTGGGGAATCCTTCCAAATAAATTCCATAATTCCCCAAAAGGATTGTGGAAATACAAGATGGAAATGAGCAGTGGTGCTTGTTCTACTATTATATTTTCATAGTTCATAAGTGTCCTCCACATATTTGAGTAGTGGAGTCTCTGTAGGATCCCATGTTTATTTCAGCATTGCACAAACCTCACTTGATTCTGAATAAATCAAGAATGGAATTGCCATGAGCACACAACATTGTGGCAGGCATTGATAGTGCCTTATCTCACAGCAAGACCTAAGTTTTGTATCTTATGCCAGATACTCTGCCAAAAGTGAAAATGGCAACACTTAACTTGCACTCCTGCAATGTTTGATTTAAGGCTCTTTATTGCAGCATGCTCAAAGTCACAAAGGATGTACTTTGGTGATGGTGCTTCACACGTATCAAGAATAGTAGGCCACATGAGATTATACACACATAATGATTTGGACTGAATTATGCAATATATTACTGGTGTACATAAACATGTTTGACCAATCTCCCCATAGCTATGTATGGAATATAGCTGACAGGGTGGTCAACATTTGCTGATATATATTCTATTAGCTATCCACATTTCACAACTGCATATAAATTTAATGTTGTCAGCCATACTTCATACCAGTAGTAATGCCCCAGCTGCTGAATCAGTGAAATGATTCCATTTCCATGAACCTTCATCAAGGTTCCAAAGGTCAGGATTTATGTTTTCAATGTTTACTGGAGCTGTGCAAGCATTAATAAGATTATTAGGTTGTATACATCTGACATACAAAGCTAGATGGTTTAGCATTCAACGTGCTGCATCAGATGGCATACCCTCCATGCAGTCTGATACCACTACCACAGGAGGTACCCAACTCATCTCTCTGCTCTCATTTTAATAGACATCATTATCCTGTACTTATGGACATTGTGTGCATTGTGGGGATGATGGTGTCCCACTGTCTTAATCAAGACCTTTCCTCAATGATCTACCGTTGTGTCAGCTCTTCCATTGTATTTTTCTTTCTGCTTGTATTGGAAAGCCCAGTACTTATTTGCTATAAATTGCTGCTCCATCGCATACAGACATCCATCAATATGTAACATAGCCTTTGCTTTTTTACTTAAAACACACTCATATGACAAAATAAGTTCTCCAGGTGTGAAGCTTTGGTGAGAGTAAGCCTCCTGGCTTAATATTGTTTTGTCTTCATCCATCTGCAGTATTAGTTCTGCTGATAAATTGTTTGCACAGTTATGAATGACTTCCTTTCATCAGAATACATTTCGATTCAATATATTGAACACTGTACTGTGGGAGCATTGTCACCTCACAGTATGACGTTGTCCTGTTCGATTCTCAGCTAAAGCGTCTTCTGTGTGGAGACATGTGTGAATGGGCGTAGCTTCGTTGAAGGTTGTGCGTCAGAGCTGGCAACTTGGCATGTAAAAATCTACTGCCAATCATTAGTGGACCGGAGTTCCGCTGTGGCGACCCCTAACCGGGAAAAGCCGAAAGACACAAGAACAACAGTACTTTAGCATACACTTTTAGAATTATAGGATCTTGGGAGATTACTAGGCTTTAGACCTGGAGGCCATTTTAAGCCTAGCCGTTTCATCCCAATGTAATACCATAGAAATGCTAGTCAATACCTAAGATTGCATTAAATGATGACTGCCCATCTCCAGGAGGGTTGTGGGCTCTATCCCCAGTAAGAATTTATGGTGCCCAATCCACTCATCCAGGTTCCTCCTGAACAGTGTCATAGAGGTGCACTGTTTTACATGAATAGGTAGTGATGTACTTTAGGACCAGTGAATAGCTTTTGTCATTTGTTCCTGAAGGATCCCTTAATTTAAACAAATGAAAACAGTACAAACTAGAGTAAGAACAGCAAGCTTCTTTATATAGATACCCAGCATATAACACCCCTCCATATGCCCTTGAACTTGGCAGTGATTACTTATTCAGCTTAGTGACTACTGTTCACACTCATAGGTAATGTGCTGATACTCAAGTGACCATGGTTTTGGCTTCTACTCCGTGAGGCCCAAGTGGCTACAAAAGTGTCAGCATTTTGTTATCTGTGAAATGTACAGTGGTATGGAGCACAGCAGCCAGAACAGCCTGCACTTCAAGGGGTAGTGTCACATTTGCTGGACTGTTTTAAAAACAGCCCAGACAATGATGACAAAATCATACTTTACTTTTATTTATTTCCTTGTATGCTGAATAACAAGGAGGGAGGGGGCTTGCAAAGCTTGCTGAGGTTATAAGTTAATCTAAAAGGCAATGCTCGTGGGACTCGTACCCAAACCTTTAAATGCATTTACCATAAGTGTAATGCACTATCCATTGCAGGACAGAGCCACTCTGATAGCTGGACTCAGAGTACGAAATGCTATCTATCACACTAAGGGGTGTTAAACAGAGAAGTAAATACATATTTCTGTAGGACTTGCATATACCTGAACAAGTACATAAAAAGGGTAAAGGTTCTTTTTCTTTTTTGAAGACGCATTCATGTTGATTAGTAATGGAACTGCAGCATAGTAGCCCATTAACACCAATCACTTGAAATGGAATATTAACATCTTGTTTATGAATATATGCAAATGATTGGGTTGAAGGACAAAATTATCATGTACATACATAACAGAAAGTATCATTGTTTTTGTGCTGAAATGGACATTTCAAAGGAAGGAAAATGAAGTGGAAGGAATGAATGTGTTAATAGGCTCATCGGTAGTTACTAGGCATGTGGTCCAGAATCCATTTTATTTGTTCCAGAGGAAGCAGCTTGTTAACAACTCATAACCTTAACCCTCCAGACCCTTTGTCATTAGTCATTTATGGAACTTTGACATTATAATGACAATGTATAATTGAAATAAGGCTAATCCCAAGACCTCATGCATAGTGAATGCCCCCTTAGCTGCTGGAGTGCTGCCAGTGGAAATTAATTGACTGATGCAACTTAATAAAGGGAGCCATTAACTGTTTTATTCTTTGTAATAGGTTAGATTATGTGTTTCATTTAGCAGTGCATATCCATAAATATCTCATTCTTATGCAATGAAGCAACAGATTGTGTTAAGCACACTCTTGAGGTTCCTGTCCTTTTAAGAGGAAGAACTGAAAGACAAACTACATTTAGTTTCATGGAACACTTTTCAAGCTGCAGGAACAGGAAAGACTGGAGAAGAAGTCAAATATAAACAGGTAATTAGCAAAGAACTGGGGAGATGTTGTCATAAACAGAAGTCAGAAGAAATAACAGAGCAAAAAGGCTCATTACTCAAAGGTATACTGCCAACACAGTGAGCGTGACCATACCAGGAAATGCCCAGACAAATCTAAGTTAATGAGCTGGCTTATGTTTGAGTCCAGAAGATAATGGACTAGGTTGCTGTGTAATATGAATTACTACTTATTTTATTTATTGTATTTATTTATTTTCAGTTTGATTACCGGGGAAGTCCACTGGGCCAAGAAGAACCCATTTTCAGTGGAGGCCCAGGGAGAAAAGCTCCAAGGCAGTACAATCAAAGTTAAAAATGCATAAGATAAAAAAACAATTGAAGTGTACAAACAGCAGTATACCTAGAAGAAGAAATACAAAATAAGAATTTTTTTTTTTTGACATCTGGTCTGAGGCTAAAAAAATGTATGAGTCCTTAGTGCATTAAAGACACAGCAAAGGATGGTTATGAAATCTTTGGCTGTGCCTGAGCATTTCTGGAGTACACGTAGTGGAGGCCTTCAGATGGTGGTAATACACACCCACCCAGAAAAAAAGCCACAGTTATGAACATATGTGCCAACCAGAACTAAGCCACTTTCAGTAGTCTTCCTGTAGTGAGAGAATATGATTCCTTATTTTTCCTAATGATTCTTTTTTATTTTTTTGGCAATGGATCATATACCCACCCACATCCCCCACTTTTCCTAGTTTTGTAGATATTTCTTACCCCCTATTATTTCTTTTGGTATAGGCTTACATGATAAGTCTTCAAGTGTACATGTTCATGGATCAGAATGCTCTTTGCCTCCTCATTTGAGTGATGTGGTACAAAGGAGTAGCAGCAATGTGCTTACTTCCACATATGTACACTTGATGCAGTTTTTGTCTTACACCCCCCCCCCAGACCTATGTAGCTTCCTCCACAGAGGTACCTGTAGTAACTGCCTGCTAAAATAAAGGGGCAAAAAACTCTCTCTGGCCATTCCTATCTGACTCTCAGCCGACCCAAATCTGTTCTAGAACTCATATCACTGGTATATAATGCAGTCTTATGTCTTGCCTCTGTACAAACAGTCCAGATAGAGAGATATGATTTCTATTTTAAGTTTACTTAGTCTGAGTTGTCAGAGGATGTGATTTATTTTATTTTTATTTATTTGCTAACTGAGTAATCCCGCTGGATATACATAAGTTCCATTTTCAGGTCAAATGTCTGGTCAAATGATTTGCTCAGGGTTATACATTAGGCAAAGGGCGGGGGGGGGGGTCAGGGAATCAAACCTTGGATTATAGGTAGCAGTTCATAGGCTTAATACTCAGTGTTAACTACGAGACAAGTGCCAGTTTTGAGCAGTTCAGTGCTGCCACTAGAAATAATTGATTCAATTGGTTGCTCCATTATGACTCGATATTACTACTACATTGACAATGATAGTGTTTAAAATTATTGCATCATTCAGAAACACTGTAGTCTCATGATTTTTGTCATGATAACTCAAACTTGACAATAGTATTAGTTTATAGGCAAAACAGATGGTCAGATGCTAAGATAAAACAGAATTATAATGCTCATAAAACAGTAGTGCAGAAAAGTATAAAGATATATTGTTTCAGGCAACTAATAAATTACATATCATCATTCACAAAGAGAGAGAACATTGAAAGTATACAGGGACAGGCAACATTCCCCGTTTTGTGTTATGGAACAGATCAGGCATTGGCTTTGATACAAGAAGCAGAAGAAGTATGATGTGGTATGGTATGGTATTGTATGGTATGGTATGGTATGGTATGTACCACCATGACATTAGAAGTGGCACAAAAAGTAGTCTCCCCTTGCTTTTAGTACAGAACTCTGTGGAGTCTATTGCCACACCAGGTAGATCAATTGATGACAATGCAGTGCAGCATAAATGAAAAGTTTTGCACTGCTGAGTGTCATCTTGTGGATGAGTAATTAAAGCAAAGCCCATCTACTTCAGCTGTAGCTCAGGTAGATATAAAAGATATCATGGCATCTATCAAAAAAGTGGGGGAAGCTCCCTGATGCCCTGGCCAAGTTTCCCTAATTATGTAAAGGCAACCTTGGGCCTCTCCTGAAAGGAGGTTACTAGCCTACTGTGACTGACCTTGTCAGCAAAGGATAAAAAGTAAAAAAATGATAAAACGTAATAATATAGATTCAATGTAAAAATTACAGTCCTCTCCATATTATTATGTTTATCAGTTAACTTAAGGAAAGTGAAAATGTATAGTCGAGTAGTCTGGCAAATAAGAAAGAATAGCAAAATATGTCTAATACTGAACATCACAGACAAGAATCAGAAGGTGTATCTTAAGAATGAATGGTATCATTCTCAGAAAGATAAAATTAGCCATAACTACTTCAGTATAGTGACCCTGAATAGCTCTAACAATAAGGTGAGCTGCAATAATGTTGAATGACATTTGTAACTATAAAAATGACATCAGATGAAATGGGGTTAAATAACTTTAACTTCATAATTTCCACAGCCACACACAATAAACGTTGTAAACATTGTTATAGGTAAGCCAGTAAATCATGCTGTACAACTTGGGATGTGTATACAACTTAGTGTGAAAGAGAATACCAGCTCACTGACTTACTTGAGCAGTAAAGGTTCATAAAATATTTATTGCTATAGTGATGCAAACAGTCTGTCAAAGTGCAGAGAAAATTCCAGCATTATGACGGCATACAGTGGACTCTTAGCTTCAATGATATTTTCAATGATATCTTAAGTACTGTGCAAATAAATAAGTTCTATTTGAGTTAGATACATAAGAAGATAGAATTTGCCCAGTCAGCCTCTATAATTCTATTGTGCCTAAAATCAGCTGTGCTCATTTGCTGATATGTAGTCTTATCCAGATGCATTATTAAATTGCAGTAGTGGGTTTTGTAGTTGCTTATTTTCATCAATGGTGCAATTCTTAGTAAATCAAAATTTGTGTGGCATTACTCCCACCTATATACAGCTGAAACTCCTGACATCTTTGTATACATAGCAAATCTATTTCTGCATGCTGGAGATATATTTAGACAAACTATAGTTGCAGGAGAATGTCAGAGACAACTGGGATTTATATTATAGTATCCAGAGTCTGCTAATATGAATACAAAGAAAGTCTGAGTATTGTGCCCAGGACTAATATGACTACCATGTGTAGTCTGATTAGTATGTTGGGTAGTACTGACATTGGTTTTAAGAATTAATGCATCCCATAATGCATTGCATCTAGTTCTTAGTGCCAGTGCATTAGAGATGACTGAACTGTTAAAACCATTCTTATTGAGATGAGGTTTTATACATAACAAAAGTTATTCGTTTGATAAGAATGATGGTGTATCCTAACATTAGTGACACTTCTGTTTGACATAACTGGATAACTAGTGCTGCACACAAATATATGGCATCAGAACTATGACTGATTTCATGAAATAAAAATAAAAACAGCATTCCTCTGAGAAACTCATGTCAATGAGATGAGTGTTGTCAACAAAGCTAGGAGTAAGCCATTTTGCTGACAAGTTGCCTTACCTCACAAAGTGATCATTTTACTGATTTTAAGCCATTTAGACATATGAAGCAGAATTTTTGTCAAAATTGACAATGTTCAGCTCACCTGAGCTATTTGAATTTACAAGACCATTTACCTGGCCTTCCTGGAGGCAAAGGCTTGTAAGCTTTAGAACAGCACTCAAGCTAGACAAAGAAATGGATGAAATCCAAGTAAACACTTTGTTGTATTCAAAGGAAAAAGAAGTGGAAGTAATATACATAGACACACACACACACACACACACACACACACATACATATATATATATATATATATATATATATATATATATATATATATATATATATATATGGGTTCCATTCAGAAGCTCGAAATACTGAAATCTCAAATTTCAGTATTTTGAGCCCAAGAAGCTGAATCTACATAATAGCGAGAGTTTAGAAGAGCAAAATTCAAAACCTTGAATACCGGAGGTTTTGAATTTTGCGCTTCTAAAGTTCCGCTATGGTTATGTAATCAGGTATTCAGGTAAGTGTGTGTGAGTGTGTTAAGGAGTATGGGTAGGGGCTGTGGTGTGTGTCAGTGTGTTTTGTTGCTGTGATGTGTGTGTGCGAAGAAAAAGTAGCTTATGTGGTGGTGTTTTGTGTGTGTTTGTATGTAGTATGACCTTGGAGTGAGAATATTTAAGTAGGGGGATTGTGGGGTGAAGCCCCCATAGAAGTGCAGGGAGCTTGCCCCCCTGCTTTCATGTAGTAGAGTGATTGTGTGTGTTTGATTGTGTGGTGGATGGTGTGTGTGTGTGTGTGTGTGTGTGTGTGTGTGTGTGTGTGTGTGTGTGTGTGTGTGTGTGTGCGTATGTAGTAAAACCAGGAAATTCAAAACGTCTGGTATTGGAGGTTTTGAATTTAGCAGTTTTTAGTTTTCGTTGTTTTGTGGATTCCACTTCTTGGGCTCGAGATACTGAAATTCAAGATTTCAGTATTTCGAGCTTCTGAAGTGAATCTATATATATATATATATATATATATATATATATATATATATATATATATATATATATATATATACAGAGAGAGAGAGAGAGAGAGTTCATTTTCACTCCCAGATGGCCAGAATATTATGTATGTCAACCATAAGAAAGCACAATCAGCATACTGTGCCGAAAAAAGTCTACATATAAGTGCACGCTTCATTAGATCTGTACAAGCCAAAGGTGTACTTATTAACTGCTTTGTGTAAAATCCCTTGCCCCTTCAGCACACACACACACACACACACACACACACACACACACACACACACACACACACACACACACACATACACACACTGTATGAAAAGACTAAAAACTGTGGATTTAATGGAACTAAAGCTGAATAAATTAGAGACAGAATTATGATGAGGCTGGCTGATGTAGAAGAGTATCAGTAGGAACAACTTTAAGTGAATTTAACACTAGAAACTGCCATAGAAATTACTAGAAAGAATTACTAAAGAAGCACAATTTTAATGTAAATATAGCAAATGATGTATGTAAGGTTAAATTCATAGAAAATGATAGGTTAAAAAAAAACATAATGCTGGTCAATTTAGGCAAATGCATGAGAAGCAGAGAGTAAGTACATGCTTGGCAAATGTACGAGATGTAACCATTATAATGATGAATCAGTGCAGTATGTAGCACATGTCAGAAGGTGTAAGAGATGTATAGAGCTGGACCATTTCACTGTCATTTGTAAGCCAATATATTTTACAGAAGTTGCTTCTCAAAATAAAACTGAAGATCAGGCTCACAAAGCATTTATTCTGAGTTCAGTGTCTACTCACAGGGTCATAGATTTTTACTAGGCTTATGATCACAAGGGCCTTTTTAAGTTTAACCATGCATCCCAAGTCACTGACAACAAGTTCTGGTGCCCTTGGTAAGTGTAAGCAGGGGTTTGGGAGTTGAAACATTTACAAAGCAGGGGCCTGAGAGATGAAACATTTACAGGCTGTCTGAGTCCATTAGAGACATAGGAGCCAGGCTAGGGATGAATTTACTCTGTTATTGAAACACACTGACGAGTGAAGCTTCCTGTTCATAATGCTCAAGTGAGTTTCAAGACTGATAAACAGGACCAATATCTGCATGACATTATGTGTCTCCCATAGTAATTTCTTGAAGCATCCACTGCTGCTTGACACAGAGAAAAAAATAAATAGCCTATCAGACAAACTCAACAATTTGTAGATTTCTAACTATGCCTGAGTGAAATGGGTACAAGCTTTGACTTCTGGGTATGTGCCAGATGGTCCATACATAAATAGTGTGCTCAGCAGAGCTGTGGCATGCAAGACAGGCTAAAATTCTAAAATAAATGAAATCAGTTTAGATGTGCTTGGTGAAGGTGGTCTGCTTAATTCTGAAGCAGTGAAGATTAAATTAAAACCTAATGCTGTTCTCTATGCACTGACTACTTACAGGAGAGTGTCATTTGAGGCAGAACTCAAAAGAATCCAAAACATCATTGCAATAGAAATTATAACAGAACTGCTACGTACACCAGTGGTCCCAATAATTAAATTGCAGTGTACAAATATCTGTTGACCTGAACAGGCATAATGATGCAGTTGTGTGAGAAAGGTTCATTCTGCTTAAACTAAAAGACACAGCATCTTAACTAGTCATTTCTAAATTGTTTTCCCATGCTAGATACTTCCAGTGGGTTCTGGCAAATACTCCTGGTGGAACAAAGACAAAAGGTGACAGCCTTCCTTACTCCATGGTGTAGCTTCTGTTTCAAGAGGATGCTGCTTAGTATAACCTCAGCACCTGAAATCTTTGAGAGTAAATTGATTGACTTACTCAAAGGGCATGATAATGATGTTGGTGTTATGGATGACATCTTGGTATCTGTTCCAGAGGAACAAACACATAATGTAAGGACAGAGACAGTGCTCTAAACTATTTAACCTTT
Organism: Protopterus annectens; assembly: GCF_019279795.1. Lineage (NCBI taxonomy): Eukaryota > Metazoa > Chordata > Ceratodontiformes > Protopteridae > Protopterus > Protopterus annectens. The sequence goes on from NC_056729.1 coordinate 708,889,395, forward strand.
TTTGTTAAAGCTAAACCAAAATGAATGCCATTTCTGAAAGTCTGAGCTCTAGTATTTTGGTCACAGATATAGAACTTTGAGAGGATTTCTGTCTATACACACTGAGCCGAGTGGAGGAGGGGCATTGACTACAACTCTGATCTGAGATATATACAATAAGTATCCTGTTTTTTGGCTTATGTATACTGGTTATTGATTTTAGCATTTTATATATTGCACTTTATACTGCCTGCTGCATACTGTTTACTGTATTTTATTGCTATTAACTAATCTGCATGGTTAAACTAAAATTGCCTACCTTACAGGGCCTGAGAAATAAGTTTTTTACTGTCACACTGTTTGTAAAGCTTAATCGCTAGTTGTTAAGCACCTATTTGTTTGTTCTGATTTCCTGACAAGGAGTGTATCATATAACTGACTTGATTGCAGTTAAAAGCATTCTGTAGAGTCTCCTTGCTCCTTTATCTGTTTAAAAACTTTCATTTTTGGTTCACTGCTGTGATAAACATTTCTGTAGTGTTTACTGTCTAAAAATGTGTAGGCTACTAGCTTTATTATTGTCCCAGTTCAGATTTGCTGTCTTTGGGCCTGTTTGTTTTTGCAGTGATTGTTCTGAGCACATGACCAGGCCATCTTGAATTAGCAGAAGCCCTTCTTTACCTTCGTGGCAGGATTGTGTTGATTGGCTGCTGGCTAGTGAGGGTTGGGTGGTCCAGGGCTTGGAGTAAGCACTCACTGGTTCTGTCTAAAAGAGTGTAAGCTACTAGCTGTAGTATTGTCCCCACCCTCCCTCCCTGTTGGTGTCTTGCTGTTATACTTGGTGGCTTTGCAGTTGCCCGCCCCTACTGTCAATTTCATCTGGGACACTCCTCCAAGTCTAGTGTCATTAGCTCATTCTACCTAATACAGAGAGAACATCTGAGAAGGCCAACCCACTTAATTTATTTCCTTCTATTCCTCCTTTTTCCCTTTCTTACAAAAAAAATTTCCTTGTGTTCTGACTGTGCTTCTCAAACATTTTGGAAATATAGAGTATATTTTAGTGCATTTATTAAAACTGTATTTGCCTTAATATTGCTACAACTCAAGTGCTCTAGGTTGCACTGCATCTGAATTGTTTTAGTGTGTTTTAGCTGCTTTTCTGTATATATATATATATATATATATATATATATATATATATATATATATATATATATATATAGACTTTTCTGTATATGTAGACTAGCTACTTATTCTACTGTATTACTGCCTTAAATCATTTTTCAGCTGTGCACTTGACTTGCTTCATTTAAAACGTTTTAAATTGTTAATTGTGTAGAGTTCTAATTGCATTTACTGTCAAGGGCTACACACTCAAGTGTGTTAGCCTTTTCTGTATTATTGCATAGTTTAGCCTGTTTTAACCAAAAAAAAAAAAAAAAAAAAATACTATCTTGTTTGCTCGTTTCCTACTTTCCTAGCTAGTATAGTTCAGATCCCAGGCTTTGCTGGTTTCAGGACTTTATTTTCTGTGTTCAGAGCTATCCAGACCTTGCTTTGGTAGAGGGAAGTCCTACTGCCTACCAGTGGGACTGGTGAGCATTGTTCTGCCTATCTAACACTAGAGGAGTAGTTTCCACCTCTGAAATTGCAATTTTATTAGCCTTTTTGCACTGATTTCTATCCCTTTCAACTTTCTGGCTTAAAAACGCATGTATTTGCACATTTTTTGCATTGTGCAGCACCGCTGGGCTACAGTTAAACTATTCCAGGTTTCCAGAAAGTCTGGTCTTCAGTTTTCCCTAGAACTAGCTGGTTCCTCAGTAGTAACACTAAAATCTGAACCCCTGTGACTAGCACTTGCTCTAAGAACCTGCAGGAAAGCACTAGGAAGTGTTAAACTGATACAAGCACTCAACTCTCCTTGTTAATAAGGAGAAATTAATCGTAGGCACTAAACAGCCTATAATTGCAAAGTACCTTGCAAAGGTAAGGGAAAACAGCTCTTGTACATTACAAAAAAGCACCTAAACAGCCATGTCCATGGGTCAGCTTCCGGTGATATCTCCTGTTCACCTGGTGAATCTAGGCATACTGGGGCAATACAGCAACTGTCTCATGTACACAGACAACCCTCTCCTCCTACCACCCAACACTACAACCTGTGAGAGATGCACTTACATAGCCAAACTGGAAGCAAAGCTCTCTGCAGCCAAGATTGTGCTAGACACTCAAGAGGAGAAGGGTAACACTGGCACTACACCTCAAGAAACACATAGCCCTTCAAAACCCACACCATCAACACTCACACATAGTAACACTAAACCCACATATGCGGAGGTCCTTAAAATTAACCTGCCCAAGCAACAAGCTGAAACGTAAACAAACACCAGTCACAGCCAAAGTAACACATAGCTCACAACACCAGTGTGCCACCGAACAATAGCCCCTAAGGCAAGACAACATACCCAACAGTTTAGTTTTAGGTGACTCTATAGTCAGGCACACTGATGTCCCACTCACTGAGCTAGGAGAAAATTACAGTCAGCTGCCTGTCAGGTGCCAGGATCTGCCACATAATGCATGCACTCAAGTCACTCCACAACAACTACAAATACGACTCTGTCATTGTCCATGTTGGAGTGAATGACTTGAAACGTACCTACCTGGACTACATGAAAAGAAACATGGAAGAGCTCTCGGATCATGTGGCCCAGGCAGGTATGACCCTAGCCCTGAGTAGCATCCTGGCTTTGCCCAGAATTATACCACAGTATAAGGACAAAATGACTGACTTCAATAATTGACTAAGCTTCTGGTGTCATTCAAAGAGGATCCAGTGTCTGTCTGCCTGGGTTAACATGATCAACAAACCACGATGCTTTGCTAGAGATGGTCTGCACCTGTCACCCCTCGGATTCAGACTATTGGGTAAAGCTCTTGCCACTCCTATAGCGCCTTTTTTAGGCAAGGGTCAAAGGACAAAACCACCACCGTAACAGATATAAGCATGCAAAATCCGAAGGTAATGCTACTTGATGCTAGAAGTCTAAACCTCAGAATAAACTGTCTCGAGGCTCTCCTAAAAATGGAGAACATCAATGTCTGTGCAGTAACTGAGACCTGGTTCAAGACTCCAGAAAGCACCCCTGCAATACCAGGCTACAACTCTTACCACATTTTTTGGCCACCAAACCAAGACCAAAACACTAAAGGTGGAGGAGTGTTCATATTTTCCAATGATATTCACACCTCTAGGCTAGATGCCCAACACAATGCATCTGAAATTCTCCAGGTGCAACTAACACTAGGTAAGACTGCAATCCAAATTGTAGCTTGCTACAGATCCTCCACCATGCCCCAAGATTCTCACTACACCTTTCTAAACATACTGGAAAATATTAAGATGCAACCAAACACCCTAATACTGGGTGACTTCAACAACCCTGCCATTAACTGGGAAAACTACTCGGGTACCAACAGCTTTTCCCAACAGTTCTTGGAATTCATAAATTCCAATGTCCTGGATCAACTAATCCATTGTCCCACCAGGGGCTTCAATATCCTAGACCTGATCATTACCAACATGCGAGATAGATGCTCCACACCAGTAGTCACCCCCTGATTGGGCAGGTATGACCATAAGCAAATCACCCTTGACATTCACACCCCACCCCCACCCCCAGTAAGGAAACCTTCATAAAAAACTTCTCCAAATCCAACTTCATGGTACTTAAATCAGAAGTGACAAACTTCATGACACCCATGCAGATGAGAACTGAAAGTTCAACTGCTGAATCCAACACTAAGGCACTGTACGAGCAAGGAACCTTGACGATTGGATGGGAGAAAGGAAATTCATCCCGGGGATCACGTCAGTCACCCTGCTAGACAGGGGTCCAGGGAAGTAAACAGTGTGGGAAGAAATAGCCAGGGAATTGTTATGGCTAGGCTTGTATAGGCCCTAGGGCTGATAGTCTAGTACCAACCTATGAACACATCCACTCGTGCATGAATTGTGCCATCCCAAATAGAACCAAGATGCTCTCCTCCAAAAAAAGGAAGCCAATCTGGTAGTCCCCTGCCATAAACAAGCTATACAACAGAAGGAAGAAACTGTTGCAGAAAAGAGGAAAATCCCAGGATGCAAAAAACTCCCATACCAGCCTCAGTAAGAAGCTAAGATCCCTCTACAATCCTCCAAAGCTAGTTACGAAAATAAAATTGCCAAAGATTCCAAAGACAACCATAAGGCAATCTATAGTTATGTCAAGAATCAAAATGACAATGCTCAGATCTGCTCTGAGCTACAACAGAATGGCATTAAATATACTGATCCAAAGGATATTGCCAATTTACTGGCATATCGATTTAGTGCCAACTTCAGGCCCCTCTCACCTCCTAAATGGCCCATCTCAATACCAAAAGCTTAGTAAATTCAAGTAATCATGGCCACACAAGTAGAAACCGCACTCTACAAAGCTAAGAATACAGCATCCATGGGGCCAGATGACATCCCAGGCTGTGTACTACATCAACTACAAAATGAACTGGCACCTCACCTAAGTGCCATGTTTAATCATAGCCTCACCTCAGGCTTCATGCCCACTGAGTGGTGCACAACTACAGTTATCCCACTCCACAAGGGGTGATCCACCTTGGATCCCAGGAACTACCATCCCATCAGTCTGATGTGCCTGATCTGCAAGGGCATGGAACGCATTATCATGGAACTTATAAACAAAAACATTGGCAACCTTCAAACATTGGAATCCACCCAGTTTGGGCTTCTGAAGGGCCGATCTTGTCTCCTGAACCTGATTGACTTCTTCAAATCAGTCTCCAGAGCTGTGGATGGGGGTAAGGCAGTCCACACAGCCTATCTGGACCTCATCAAGGCCTTCAGCACCATCCCCCACTCGGAATCATAGATAAACTTACTAAGCTGGGCATAAATCCCTACGTCCCTCAATGGCTTGCCAACTGGCTTACTGACTAAACCCAGACTGTAAAAGTAGCCGACTCCAAATCCAGCTCGAGACAAGTGACAAGTGGCGTACCTCAGGATTCCGTCCTGGGACTGCTCTTGTTTGGCATCTACTTCTCTGAAGTACAGGCCAACACTAAGGGACTCTGGCTAACAAAGTTCGCAGATGACTGCAAACTGGGAGACATTATTTAATCCCCAAATTATGTGGATATTCTACAAAAGGCCCTTACAGAAACAGATGCTTGGTGCCAGAGCCATGGGCTCAAGTTTAATGCCAAGAAATGTATAGTTATTCCCTTTGGTAAAAAACATGTACCCATGAAATACCACATAGGTGGCAGTACACTAAACACAGAAAGTGTGATGAGAGACTTAGAGACACAGGTGGACAGTGGTCTCACCTTCGATAACTACATTGCCACAACTGTCAGGAAATCCTTTTATGTGGCACACCTCATCACTAAGGGCTTTTCATCTAGAAAAAAGGAGGTCATTGTCCCACTGTACTCATCCCTTATTAGACCCATTATAGAGTACAATGCCCCATTTGGTATGTACCTCACAAGACATCAGCAGCAGCTGGAAAGGCTGCAGAAATACCTCACTAAAAGAATCACAGGCATAAAGCAGATGCCCTATGCTGGCCATCTAAAAAAAACACAGCTATACTCTGTGGCATATTGTCTACTCAGATGCGATCTCTGCTTAACTTACAAGGCCATGTCAAACCCTGAGCTGTTGGACATGCTCCACTTAAAGAAATCCCAATCCCTCAGAGCCACATGCTCCAGGGATCTAAACCTTGTCATCACAATGAACAAAACATGCTGGAGGGATAGGTTCTTGACCCAGAGACTCCCCATACTATGGAATAGACTGCCCATACATGTGCAGCAGAGCTCATCCTTGGTCCTCTTCAAAAGGAACCTTGACGATTGGATGGGAGATAGGAAATTCACCCCAGGGATCACGTCAGTTGCCCTGCTAGACAGAGGCCCAGGGAAGTAAATATTGTGGGAAGAACTATCCAGGGAATTGTTTGGCTAGGCTTGTATAGGCCCTAGGGCCGAAAGCCTAGTATCAACTTATGAAATTATGAACCTAAGTGCTAATATAATTAAACCATATGCAAGCAAAGCCTGAGCAACAGCAAACTGACAAAACCCATCTTCTATGATGGAGTTAAGAAATGTCCTAGATATGATTATTCTCTTCATGCTAGATGTCTCATCTATGGCACATTTATTAACTGACCTGTTAAAGAAAGCTGTGCCCTGGTCATGGGAAAATGATCAATGCCAAGTTTTTTGCACAGAAACAGAAATGCTATCAACAGCAGTGATTGCACACATTGCTGTCAATAAACCAACAATTCTGTATGTTGATGATAGCATATATGACCTAAGTGAAAATACCTTCAAAAGCATTACTTTTTCTTTCTTATTGCTCCTAAATGAAGATGAACCTAGGTAATGGCAGATAGAGAATGACTGTCTTAAAAGTGAGTGGATATGCAAGAGATTCACCAGCTACCTACTAGGGCTCAAGATCTTCTTAATTTAGACTGATCACAAGTAATTGGTTCCATTAAATAATTATTACTATCTAGATAAAATGCCACCCAGATGCCCCGGACTGTTAATGAGAGTCAAAAGATCAGTGCCGTAGCAATACATGTACCTGGAAAACAGCTCATCATAGTAGAAATCCTATACATGACCAAGTAATATCAGACACTGAAAATGATGTTGTCATCTATGTGCAGAGCATAATAACAACCAGACCTATAACTAACAAGAGATCAGAAAAGCAAACGCAAGTTTCCAAACCTGATCATGACTTATAAACAGGTATGTAATATGTGCAGTAGGTGGCCAAGTCACTGGAGACAGACAAAGCATCTCATCTTTATATTAGACCAAGAGCAGCAGTCAAAGCATGATGACTTATTGCTATATCATAGCAGAACAGCAGCACCCTCATCGTAATGTGACAAAGTGCTGCCACAAATATTCAAAGAACATCATGGTCTCACAAACTGATGAGAAAGAGCCAGAATCTCAATTTAGTGGTAAAAACATTATCAAAAACATTGCAGAGGTTTTGAGTCAAAGTGCCAATTATTTATTGTCCATAATTAATCTCCAAAGGCAGAACCATTAATACTGATAGTATTACCACTATCTACTAGACAAAAGATAGCTGTAGAGTTGTGTGAATTTGAGGGAAAAGTTACAAGGTAGGTTAGTATCATTACTGTGTGCTAGAAATAATATGTGTACCAGCTATTAATAGCCAACAAATCATGGTCAAGCTTAAGCCAATGTTTAATAGCTATGGAATACCTACTGAGCTGGTTACAGACAATGATACAGAGTCTGTGTTGACTGAGTTCCAAATCTTTATTGCTAACTTGGTTTTATACCATTTCAAGTCCTCATTATCCCCATTTGAATGAGTTTAGTGAGACAGCAGTTCAAACAGCAAAAAGGATATGTGACCCTCACAGAGCTCTCATGACAAATCGAATTACTCCATGCATTGCTGTATGATTAACCCCATCTCAATTGATGCTTGTAAGACAATAAGGGCTAGCATGCCAGTCTTAGATTCAGAATTTGAGCCCAGAAGTATTTCATAATTATCAGTTAAACAAACTGGCTAACAAGTTAAATATTTATATAAAATTTGTATGACAGATGCTGCTCTGCATAGCCACTACCTATCCTTTATCCAGGCCAGCAAGTACACCTAAAGATAGAGGGGATGAAAAAGTCAGAGACAACGGGTGTTGCAGTGCAAAAAACTAATGATCTAACATCCTGCATGCTGCAAACAGAAGGTGTTATAGTTAGATGAAATCTGAGGCATATTCTAGTATTTCCTATTGACCTTCATGCTGAATGCCATGCTGTTAAAATAAACCTGACATGTTTGAGGGAAAAATAATCAAGTCTAAATCTAGTAAGAATATTACTGTTAATTTGGAAACATTACTCTCTCTCTTACTCTCTCTCTCTTTCTCTGTCTTTCACTAGAGGGAGATGTGATGATAAGAAAAGTACAGCTGCATGAGTCTGAATACACTGTGAATATGTATTATAGTCATTGCTGCTTTACGAGTACTGTATAGCACAGCCATTTTAATAATGACTGTATCCCATAATGCACTTTATCAAGTTCCTAGTGATAATAGATTCATGATAACTGAGCTGTTAGCATCATTTTTAATGAGATGGGTACTTAGCATGGGTAAAGTTTCACCAACATGGTCATTTGTTCAACTAGGGTTTCGGTGATCTCGTCTCTGCTACTTCATTTTTGGATAAGTGGTATTTTGTTCATTTGAAGTAGACCCATATATAAATATAAATATATATGCTACTATTATGACCTAGAAGTGCACTACTCTAATCCAGCAATATGAGCTGGATCAATGCAGCAGATGGTATCAGTCACACTCTGTTCTATCAGCCCAACATTCTGATTGGCTAGAACAGTAAATCAGCAATCTACTCCAGGAGGGATTCCATATGGGCCATGTTTCTGTCTGTTTGTCTGTCTGCACTAATGCTCATGAGGCACTGCCAGCCCTATCATTCTCATCAGCTATGGCCATATCAGGGATAATCTGTGGGTCAGGCACCTGTTGAGCCACTCAGTCATCTGTACCTGCATGGAGGCAACACAGTTGGAAGGTTGCCATAAATAAACTTGTCTTATCTATAGAAAGGCTGTACAACAGAGGACAGCAAATGCCTGTTCAACTAAACCTGCTTAGCCTGCATTCTGTCCTGCCTTCTGATGTCGCCTACATAGCTCATGTCATGTCTTACTCATACTGATGGAGAAAGCCTCACATCTTTAAACTGTGACTGATGGAAAGGACATATCTAGTATGGTTACAATCTACATTCCCATACTTATATCCTATAACTTCCAACCCAGGAAATGGGCAGGTATATACCTCTGTACATAAATAAACAGAATGACACCGATATATAATTGCTACACACAGTGGCACTACAGGTAATTTACTGGCACCCTGAGCTTATTCAGTATTAGCCTAACATAACATATAACAGGTCCCTGCAGGACTCCATAATACATGCAGTTGGCATATTATAATACATGCCTCAATGACCACCTCCATCTGGCATAGAACACACAGTTAGCCACACACCTGTTATATGCAAAATAAGAGAATGAGTAGCCAGAAACAATACTGCATCTGTGCAGGACAGCAACACTGCTTCCCATTAACACCTGCACCACACCAATTCATCCCACACAAAATCCCACAAGGAATATAGATTTATATATATTGCAAGACTTTTGAGTCTTATGACCATTTACATCTTTTTAAAGTACCCTCTCTCAGGCCACACCTCCTTTTTTCAGGAGAGTCATAAGAGTCAATCCTGAGGCAGATTTGTGGATACCCATCCAGTCATATAGCTTATCTTTAAAAGTAAGGTCATGAGTTGCACTCTTTAACATGCAGGTGAAGTTTATTACAGAGGTTTGGGAGGTGCTAGGCTACAAACTTGTCCATATACCATATTTTATTTATATACCGGTGAAGATTTCAATCCCTAGTTCTAGTATTAGTAGATCCACTGGACTAGTGGAGATACAAGAGATACAGGGCAACTAGGTCTCTGACGACTGAGTAATCACACCAGAAATCTCCCCTTGAAGGCCTGTAAGACACTCAATAAATGGATAGAGCTTCCAGCCTCTCTTGATAGCTTAGGGACTTTAGGCCTGTCATCTTTTTTTGTTAGAAACCTTTGGAGCTTTTTGAACTGTTTGAAATATTTAGTGAGATGCATTCCATTGGGGAGCTATACTCAATTACTAGTCTGATCAGTGTTGACTATAAGAAAGTGATTACCTTTTTAGACCTAGCTGGTATCCCTTTGGCAATTAGCTGTGCTAAATAAAAGGATTTCCTGACAATCATTGTCACATGATGGTAAAAAGAGAGCAAATAATCAACCTAAGTTCTTAGGTCTTCAACTATATTTTTGCTTAGTAATTGTGTGTTGTCTGTATAGCATATTTTATCTACCATAACTGATGATACTATGCTTTTTTTCATTTAGTATGAGGCAGTTTTAACATATCAAGAGTTTACTAGGAGGAGTTCATTCTGGAGAGCTTGAGTGTCAGAGTATGACTTAACAACTCTCAGTTTGCAGTCATCTTGTTAGGAGGTCTTGGCTCTCTGCATGGAGATCTGAGAAGTAAAAGCCAAAAAAGGAGTTGCCCCAGCATCGACCACTGAGGGACACTGCTGATCATTTTCATACTTTCTGGTAAGTCATCTGCAGCTTACACTGTGCAGATTCTGTCTTTTAGCCAGAGTTGTATCCATATTTCCACATATGAGTTGATTTTCAAACCATCTAACTCTGTATGATGCCAGCATGGGGAACAGTGTTGAAGGCACAGGTCAAGTCAAAATACATCATGTGTGCCATGTGGCTACTATCTACAGTGCTTGTAACCATTTTAAAGAAGTTTATCAGATTCCTTAGCCAGGACCTATGCTTCACAAAGTCAGACTGTTCAAGTCGAGTTTAATAGGATTTCTTGAAATCATAGTTTTTGATGTCAATTAAAATACTTTTCATGGATTTGCAAATGAGGCTTGTAAGACTATTAAGTCTGTAATCAGAGGGTTCACTTGCTTGGCCACCATTATGGGGGGGGGGGCATCCTTACTGCTGTGTGCCACTCATCAGGGACAAAACCAGAAGCTACACTTAGGTTACATTGTTTAAGGACTATATCTGCAAACACATATTTAGCATTATGAATTAAGGAACCAGGTATAGTATCAGGTCCTGTGAAGGATTTTTGGTTAGCAGTTTTAGTTTGCAGGTTCATAGGTGTATACTAGGCTAATGATCCCTGAGGCCTGTAAAAACTTACCAATGCAGCCTAAATGTACCCCAATAGTTATTGTGCCATACAGGTAATTTTAATGGGTGTATGTTTGTTAGGACATGATTTAACAGCTCCATGTATCCATCAGAGACATAGGTGTCAGACCTGGGTTGAACTCTGATTCTTCATCCACTGATTAAGGTTATACTTGAATATGTTTAGGGAAAAACTCTGCTCCACATGAATGGGAAGCCCATTCCAGAGAATTTGGATTCTCTGAGATACATACCTGTCCCTCCAACATGTTGTGGTAAATGATGTTTAGAGATACTTGAGGGAGTAAAGGATTCATGTATTGCAATATATTGAATAGAAATCTCATGGGTGATGTTGGGATATTGGCAGTGTCTATTGGATCAGAACAGATGGTGTAACTATGAACGCATTCAGAGAAATGTAGGACATTGTTTCTTAGTTTTATAATATAACTAAAAAAGGATTTATAATCATTTTTTTGGCTTTTTTTCAGAGGCCAGTCTAAGTTTATAGCCTCTTTTAATGGATGTGATAATGTTTTTAATTGTTTGTAACACTTTCTATGTTTTCCTGGAGAAGTGGATTTGTGATCTGCTATATAATTTAAGGAGTTTGGTTTTCTGTCTTTTGTTATAGAGTTTATTTTATTGTAGTAGACACCAGGGTGGTTTGCTAGTTCTAGCCTAACACATAATAAGAGTAGAATTGTTAGTGAAGCTACCTGCTATACCAAGGTCAAGCGTGGTGCACTCAAGCGAATTTTGATAGCTTCCCATAGAGTAGATTGAGTTTGGCCTATTTGTAGTCAATAATTTCAGTGGTTTTGCACTAAGGACTTTTGGGAGTTTAAAAGATAAGGTTACAAGTTTGTGATTAGACTTCATTGGGGGAAGTTGATATCAGAAGAGTAGTGCAAGGGACTGCCATATTTGTAAGACTTAGATTAATAATGCAATGTCTTCTATTAGTCTATTTACCAATTGCTGAAGGGAGTTTTTGCTGATTGTGTTCAGAAATTTTTGGGAGCATCCTACAGTAGAGATGTAAGTATCTCGGTTTCTTTAAGGGAAGTGAAATTCACCCAGATTAATGGGGTCTTTTCTAGAAGGCAGATCATTTAAAACACAGAGGTGTCAATGGGGACAATAAAATGTTCTGTAACAAGCTATTAGCTGATAATCCTATGTAGAGTGATCTCTAGTTCAATGAGCTCTGTTTATGGGTCCTTCAGGATCTACCTGAAGGTAATAAGTTCCTTGGCAAATATGCAGACTCAACTACAGTTACATGCAGGTCTGAAAACATGAAAAGCACAAAACTCGGATATAGAAAGGGTATTCTCGGCTTCTGGTATGCTGCTGACGCTGTGAACATATCTCCTTGGCTGCCCCCACTAAAGAAAGGATCAAAACATGACTTCCCTTCAAAGTTTGCTTCTGTCAGTAAGTTTAGGGCTGGATTTCATGCAGTGATACTTTTCTTCATCCAACCTATAAGGAAAAAATAGGAAAGGGGTACACAGAAATGCTCTTTACCATTACTAAAGTAGGTCCTGTCACATGAATGCTAACTATCCCACACAACATGCTTGAACAAGGACACCAGGATGATGAATCACCTGAGCAGCAGCAGGCAGTTTCTCTAGCCCTTATTTTGCAGGAGAAAGAAGAGGTGAAAGCAATGCTGCAAACACGTGCAGCAAAAACCGAAGAGAATCTGAAGTCTATAATACAAGCCCTAAGCACTCATTTGGACATGATTCAACTGTTAACTAATGACATTGCTCAGCATGGGGCTCTATCAGACACCATAGATGTCAGGCAGGAGTATCTGGATGCCAAGGTCACTCATTTAAATGGAAGATTGCAAAAGAAGGAAACCATTAGCTTGATAGGAGTACCTGAAAAAACTCAAGGAAGGTGGCTGCCCCAATCCGGTAAAGCAAATGCTAGTCCAATGGACTAACACTGGACCAGAAAGAATTCATATAGAGAGGGCACATAGATCTCCAAGGAGGCCACAGAGTAGCACCATGCCCCCAACAAGACATGTAATAGTGCATTTTGAAACATACTACCAAAAGGAGACTACTCTTTCTCAACTCTGCAGACATAACAATCAACTTTTATGGGCAGACATACCAGTTTAATTAGATCAGGACTTCTTTGCTTTTACTTGCCAGAGATGGGCTAGATTCCTTCCTATCATTAAGTAATGCGGGTTGAAGAAAATAAAACTTAAACTCTTGTACCCAGCTATACTGAAGATTTTTGTACTAGGAGGTGCAAAGTCATTTTCTGACCCCAAATGAGTGAGAGAAGCATTACAATTGGGCCAGGCAAATGTTCAGGAAACCCAAATCTGGTTCTAACATAAGCCATGAAGATAGAGCAATGGAAACCACCAGTTTGGCTCCAGATAATCCTAAACTCCAGGACTCTTGTGACCAGTGCTGACCCTTTAAAAGGCAATCAGCCCTTAGAGAGAAAGAGAGTGATGCTCAAACTTGAAAAGCAACAAAGGAGACATCAGGGATCACAAAATGGCACATTCAGACAGTGAAATAGTGAGTTACCCAGTTGTTCTTCATTCGAACTCCTTCCATATGGCTTTTTTCCCCCTAGAAGGATATTTCCACTTTAACTTGTAAGGGAGCCCTAGCAGCTGTTTATTACCTGGCAACTTGCTGGGGGTCTCATAAATCGAACACAATAGAACTCAAGAGAATTAGACAGTTACAAAACAATCTGGGGGCAGCCAGGGAAGTACAACTTCTTTGTCTTATAGCATTCTTGTTACACAGTACCAGACATTTAAGTGCTCAAAGCATGCTCTGTCTGGCAATAAGAGCATAGCTCCCTCCCCAGGAAAGACATTTGTAAATATGTTGTTTAAAAATATTTGAACAGTTGAAAAGTTAACACAGTTTATATCTATTGTTTTGCCACCTGTTCTAAGTTTAGCAAATATATGTCTGTTAACAGTTAACCAAATTAGATATTTTGATCTAAACAATTTTATATTATATGCCACAGCAGGATGTTATGATGTCTGTTATTTAAAAAACAAGCACCCCCAACTGATATCATTTTGAGAGAGTTACAGGTTAAGGGTTTTTCTTACTCACAGGGTCAGAAGCAGGGGAGGGCAGATTGATGGGGCTCCACAGGGGACCTTGTATTACACTTTCAGTCCCAACTACTCATCTATACACCCTAGTCTAACCTCTATTTCAGCCATCCATTACACCACACTAAAAGTTCTGTCATGTCATACTAAGAAACACCCATTATGTTCCCAAATTAGCAAACTACATCTAAAAAGAAGATTATTCTACAATTATCACCCTCTCAAAAAACAAATCCTTTCTCAATGTGGGGATGTCCACCCCAACCCAGGACCCTCCACTGATTCCACAGTCCATCATACTTCCAGTAAAACCCTACAGCTAATAACTCTAAACCGACAAAGAATCAGAAACAAAATCACAAGCTTTCATGCTTGGATTTCCCAAACCCAACCTGATATAGTTGCTACTACTGAAACCTGGCTCAAACCTTACATAAAAGACACTGAATTTCTCCCACCAGCCTACAACTGTCTTTGATCTGACAGGCCACATATAAAAGGAGGTGGCATTGCCATACTCTATTCCAACCACCTCAACATTGTGCCCCTACTCTAGCCCCATACCTCAATTTGAATCTGCAGAAATTCTCATTGGGCATCTCCAATTAAATAACACTAAAAAAAGCTGTATAGTCAATCTCTACATTCCACCTGGAAATAACATTCCTATACTAGAAAAAATCCTCACCTGGAAATCTAAAACTATTCAAAATGAAACAATCATCCTAGGTGAAATTAACATTGATTGGTCAGAACTTACCAAAAAACAGTCCACCTCCAACATAAACCTGTTCTCCTATACTCAAGTAGTAACACACATTACCAGACCAAAGAAAACCAAAAACAATGGCTCTACACTAGATTGGATCCTAGTGTCTGACCTGAGTAAAATTTCAGCCACAGGCACATTACCTCAAACCATAAGTAATCACTACCTGTTTATATCCTTAGGAAATACTCCCCACCTACAATACCCACCAGAATAAACAAGCCAGGAACCTATTCATATTAATTCCAGAAACTTTAAACAAGACCCTCCTACAAATAGACTGGTGTGCTCTAAAAGTGCTACCCTTAGATGAGGCAGCTGTACTCTTCAGTACTACATTTTTAAATATTCTAAATAACTTAGCTCCTCTACAAGTAAAATGAATCAAAACCAACCATGCTAACTGGCTAACTAGAGCCACAAAATAACTTATGGAAAACAGATATAGAGCATGGAAACTCTGGCATAATACCAAAAATCCTGCTCACCTCCTAGAATTTAAACAACTCCAAAATCAAGACAAACACTTCATAATCAGAGATAAGAAAAACTTCTACCTCACATCCCAAAACCAAAACAGAAACAATGCTAAGAAGTTTTGGGGTACCATCTCTAGTTTACTGCATGCAGGTAGCAAAAACAACCCACACCCACATCCAGACAAATCCAGCAATGAAATGTCAACCCTCTTCAACACACACTTCATAGACACCATCTCCAAACTCTCGACCACCTGCCCACAAACAAATACTAAAGCTAGCAAATACACACTCATGCAACCTTCACGCAACCACCCCAATGCTTGCTTTTCTTTCTCCCCTATCCCCACAGCTACCATTCACAAATTACTACTCAAACTAAAACCCTGTACAACTGCTCCAGATAATCTACCCCCAGATTACTTACAAATGTCAGCCAAACTATAGCCTACCCCATTAGCATATTAATCAACAGATCCCTCCAAGAGTCTCATGTATCTGTAATCTGGAAGAAAGGTTACATACTTCCATTTCACAAAGGTGGCCCTAACATAGATTTCACCAATTTCGGGCCAATTGCAATACTCTAAAACATGTAAAGTGGTGTAAAAGTGCTTACGAAAACACAAATAAACCAAAAAATAAGCACCCTGGTAGTCAGTCTCCAGTCTGCAGTCCATTTTATTGTAAAAAAAATCAGCTGACTTCATCAGAACAAATGACTTTTCTTAAAAAGCAGTTTAAATAGATTTAAAAGAACCATAATTGGTTAAAAAACAACCAATAAAAACATTAAATTAGCATAAATCATGAATATTAATATTTAAAATAATCAGAGTTGGAAAAGCCATTAGGTCAGTATTATTCACTGTCATATTAGTAAAACAATAAAACAAATGAAGGGACTTAGACTTTCCCTGCTTTTTCTTTTAATACTGGCAGGATAGTCAAGTAATCATTTAACCCTGGATGTACATTTGCAGCCAACCTTAACTGCCACAGTAGCTCTTTTTTACATAATACATTTTGCCAATCCCCCCTTCTTGAATCTACTTGCACAGTATCCAGAATGGCAAATTTAAACCCAGAAAAACCTTCACACTGTAAACTATCCCCCGGATTCATGAAGCTCGGCGCAAGGCCGGTGTAAGGGCTGCGCCAGCCGTGTGGCGTATATATGGTGTAGTAGCGCCATATGTATATTAATGAAGGTGCGCTGCCACCACATCCATGTGCATAGGACACGTGCGCGAGTGCATGGGGTGTTACTAAGCTGCGCCTGGAGGCGTGTCAATGTCGGCTGTCGATGAGCAACCTAAACTGCTGAATATTATAGTCCTCCTGCAATAGTAATCGCACCTATCAGTGTCCGTGGATAATGAAACATTTGCAAAGCATGCAAGACAGTTCCCGGCCACACAAAATGGAGAACCAAACAGAAATGCACGCAACACAATATGAGTTCCCGTCCATGGAACAAATGATATTTAAAATCATGTGTCCGTAATGTACTGCACTGTAAGTAGGTATACCCAGTGGAAGTGAAGAGCATCATGTCATCGTGCCGCCAATACACATGTCTAGCCCCATGGGCAGGGTCACCAGCAGTCCCACAGTGGTAGTGATAGTACATAGCTGAGCATTTGTGGATATAAAACAACCGTAAAGAAACCTGACAGTCCAAATTTTATACCAAACACACACAAACATATGTATATTAAAATGTGCTATACACATGAACAGGAACGTAACCGGCACATACACATAGGATGCTATATGCGGAACCGGGATATCCAAAAGCAGAACCCATGCATGCAAATGCAATACGCAACAACCCCTGTATAGCACATAACCCGCACCCATGTCTGAATGTCCACCAAATCCAGCTATCAGCCTTGCACATCCGTATATCTACACATAGCGAGTATTCCCCATATGTAGTAGGAAGTATCGTCCTAGGCAGTGTCAGGATTGCAAATATGTATCCCACGTTTGTAAATATCCCATCACAGTTACGTAAATCCAAATGCCCGTGCGTTCAAGTTTCGGCCAAATGTGTGTACATCCCGCGTGGGATAAGTAACCTGTTTAAACCTCAAGAGTTGTTTACACGCCACTGTGTCTAGTACTGTACACATCTGGACAAAACATGTATGTGTAGTCACGGTACTGTTCAGTTTCTAGACAGACATGCAAAACATACTACGCAGGATGGAACAGCTGTCCACCATGCAGGTCTCCCCACTAGGGTTGCCACCTGTTCAGATGCCCAAGGTGGGACATCCATTGTAGCAATGTGAGAATGTGCAGGATAAAACATACCCCCTGCCAGTGCAAAGGACAGAATTACACTTGTATGCCAATATAAAAGCTTATTTCATAGCATTTGAATAGCTTATGCTATCCCAAATAATAGTTATGTGTTCCAAATACAAAATACCTGTATCATGCAACTAGTAAAGAAAATAAGAAATATACTGTTGTCTTAAAATCACAGGACATGTGCCATGTCTTAGGTGTCGTCGCAGGACACAACTGTCCAAAGTGGGACTTCCCCTCGCAAAGAGGAACAGGTGGTAACCCCACTCCCCACTGAATTATCGACAGTATATATTCAACTCAATCACATACCGACACCACCTCTCAACCTATTACAGCAACAAAATCAGTACAAAGCCTAAAAGGATGGGTGGACAAATAGGGACAGATGTAATTACTGCTCTCACAAACTTCGACAGTTCACAGAATAATAATATGTACATTAGCATGAAATGTTGTGAAGGATGTGGGGTAGTCCCCGAGTTTTACAGAGGTCCGTACATTCTTACTGTAACAAACCTTCACATATGTTTACTGTACTACTGCATACCTGTAGTTAATTCATAGCTAATTCATGTCCAAAATAATAATCCTCGTATGAATGAATACAGGAAATAGTCAAATGTGAATGTGAACACCACTCACCGTGGATAATGTATTGTAACCACCCCCACCCATATTATGTATTGCCAACAATATAAGCTGCTGACAGGTGCCCAAACACCTGTGTCTGTAAACACAGGTATAATAATGTGAATGGGAACACCAACACCATGGATTATGTATTGTAACTACCCCCACCCATATTATGTATTGCCAACATTATAAGCTGCTGACAGGTGCCCAAACACCTGTGTCTGTAAACACAGATAAAATGTTTAAAATGGACAAACTCTGTCCATGTGCTTTGTCTGACATTTGAACATGGTCAGTTCAGTTCCGTTCACCAGGTGGACAAGCCTTAACTCAGATCACCACATGAACACCCTGACAATTAAAGACTTGTATGTGTCAGGACTATAAGCCTTGGGATTCTGAATATCCCTGCAGTGATGAAATATGCAGCTTGGGTCCAGAGCAGTAGGGAATAGGGATTGTGTAATATGTAGTACCGCATTTTTCCCAGCAGGAGAATGGATGCCTGTGTCATAAGTGAAGCGGTGAGGCATATGTTAATGTAGCTATGTACTATGGGTATGCATATAAATGAGTCAGAACACCAAACGTATAGTGGTTACAGCATCCGGCCAACGTGAATGCAGTCCCGGTTCAACTACGACTACAGCACATATAATGTTAAAGTGTAATGAATTTGTCTGTGCTGTACAGACATTTAAATATGTAAAGGTGAACGTGTGTTTCGCATATGTCCGTTAACCGGATTACAGATATTTTACTGGTACTGTCACAAGTAATAAAGCCCATGTAAGCACAAAGACTTAGTAAACATATGTAACCACAATAAGGATATGCATGTGCGCCTGCGCGTAACCCACAATAAGGAAATGCAAGTGCGCCTGTGCGTGTGTAATCCGCTCACAGCATAGCAAATGAATGCTGGTTTCTACACGTAATGTCTATATATGGATATATACATTTGTGTATAGATATATATATCCACAGACTTAAACTAAATAAATATATGAAATAAAGAATGTACAGACATATATATATATATATATATATATATATATATATATATATATATATATAAATATAAATACACATACACACACATATATATATATGTCCACTCAAACACATACAACATCAATTGATATATACCTAACAAACATATAAACAAATGTCCTCATAGATATAACACATGTCCATAAATAGGTTACACCATAGCTAGTACGGATACACATAACAGACATGCAATTAAGGTGAATACACTGCTGCTCTCAAAACTACTGCCCGGAAAGTATCAGTGTGCCAGATCTGTAAGTCCTACTCTTTAAACATGGATATAGGTGTCCTTTGCAGGACTCCAAAAATAGTGAATCTATAAACGCACTGTCCTGTAATGATTGCTGCAAAGAAGTGTCATTCACAACTACAATATAGCTGTACATGCAACAGTAGCTTGTGCAAGTATAATAACACATGGGTTGACAGAATGTAAGACATATGTACCGACATGCGGAGAGTGGATAGTGCTTAGAAGTGTTGTCATACTTTATTATCGCTCACATTAAATATGTGTTATGACTACTGTGGAGGGGTGTCAGGTCTGGGAATCATGGGTATGTAATAATGGGCCTAGGTGCCTAGGTGTTGGTTGGCATAGATCTATGAGGCCCGCCCCATGGGAGTGATTAATATACCTATGTGGGTATAGCAGACGCCTCTAACTTCCTAAAATGAAGAAACCATCTACTGGATATCGTGTAAACTATTGGGGGAAGACGTAGGGAGTTAAATTAGTGTAGTGTAAGCGATTATCATGGACGTACATGCGTACGAATAAGATGGTAACCATACCTCTCAATCAGAATAAGACATCTGGACAAAGGCATTTGAAAATAAGTACAAATAGGGAATATCTTAAATATTCCTCTTACAAAGTCAGAACGTTGATAGAATAATGGATCAGTCAATAGTATGAATGTTTTGAGGGTTATTAATTGTAAACAACAAATGTCTGTCATTATCGTCTAACCCCACAGTCCCAAATGACTTCCGACTAAATTACCAGAAAGGCACAATATTATTAAAAAAGGAACAAAATCAGACATCTAAGTTCGGGACATTTACCCAAAATGTGTACAGTTGAGAGGTATGACGGTAACCCTGACCTAAATAAATGTACAGAACTAGTGCGATTAGGAGGACAGGTGTGAAGAAAGACGTGATGACAAATGACAAAACATGTATAAGTCAAAAGCATGTACCTCGACAAATCTGGATGAATACTAATGCCCTGTGATAGTCAATGTGGAAGGTTAATAGAAACAACATAAATGTGTCCCTCAGGGGGCTATGCAGTGTCCCCGATACAGTGTTCAGTCTCCCACACACGCATGTGAGTTCTGCCACTGACGGAAAGCGCAAATACCGGCGAACACATAAGGTAGATGATAGCAGAATATGTTTTGTTCAGCACCTGTTGGCCTTTGTGAGGAACACAACACTCTGGGCGGGTGTGTCCTACAAAAGGAATGTAATGGCATCTGGCCTGTGATTTCTCCATATATTGCGTGTAGTGGTGTAATAAAATGACATATCTTGTATCAGAAAGAAATACATGTTATAGGAAACAGTATCATCGACTATACCACTACAAGACAAATCTGAATGTATGAAAAGTGCTGAAGTAGTCAGTTTAGTATTGACCGCAGGTATGTGTGGACTTGTCAAATGTCACAGCTGTACATATAGTTCCTATAGGGCTGTCACCTCTACAAATGATGAAAGTGGGAGGTGCTCTGTAGAAATGACAGACGTAGCAGGTCAAAACATACCTGCAGCCATGCTTACTCCACAAATAGACATATTAGGACACATCAAAGCTTAGACCAGGATTCACGAAGCTTTGGTCGGTGTACGAGTAGAGTAAGAGTAGAGCAAGGCAAGATGTCCGCCGAGCTATTCAGCAATATCCTGTAGGGGTGTGTAACACAGCCCCTCAAACGAACGTTGCACGGACAATGTTACGATATGCAAATTACCCCATTTGTAGGTGAAAGCTATGCAAATTATGTAAAATATGCGATACATGACACAGTAAGCTGTCCGTGCAAGAGTAGAGGTATGTGCAGAAATGTACACGGATGTTAACCGAGTAACGTTCTGCAAGTAGCTAAACGGAGCAATGTCACCTGCAAATAAAGGATGGTTTAGTTGAAGAAGCATGCCAATGGCCAAATATAAGGCCAGTGGCATGTATTCCCATTGGAAATTAATAAAACTCTAGTTGTCCTCCCCTGATCTCCGGTGTTTAAGTGTACCGCAGCATCGCGAGTATGCGCTGTGCATACAAAACAAGACAAATATGTAAAATATACATACAAATTGTAATGTCAGTTAAAAGTAATTGCGTCATGCAGGTGAATGGCAAGCCGAAGACAACATGGCTACTGAGTAGTGGTTGCTATGTGTGGAAGCGCACACTCAGAGATGTAACCAAGCATTAGTAGGCAATCCTATGCAATTGAGGCTGAGGATAGTGAAGCACAATTTGTCATGCCATATGGGCCACGCCTCTACAGTGTAAGAGTAGGTTAAGGGGACTATCAGCGTAGAAGATAGGTGACATCATGAGTGTGTATGTATAAAACACTGTAATCTTATTGGAGCAGTGTGTCACATGTCCGCTGTCAGTGACTCATCCGTGGAAGAGGCGTGTTATGATTTATCCTAGGTAAGGTCAGTAAACTGACGGTGTACGCCATGGATATTACTGAAGTTCCTTGCAAACCTGGTGAAGTGTGTTTGCGCCTGTGCAAGCCTGTAAGCCCGAGTAAGCATGTGTGCATGTGTGTCAGCCCGTGTGCGCGACTTGAAGAACGAGTAAGCTACTGTAAGATTGTTGAAGCCCGTGTAATGTTGTGTAAGCCAGTGTAAGTGTTTGTACATATGTATAAGCCTGTGTGCGCACGTGGAAGCGGATATGCACTGCACTGTGCTCCTATGCGCGGCGTCGCTCACTGTGGACAGAAACAGTGAAAAGGAAGGCAAACAAATAGCAGTAAGTTAACCAAGGAGAACTACCACAGCTAGCAGGTGAAAACAAGCAGACTGAGTATATTACACAGCCAGTACAGTAGGCCAGCACAGCACAGCACGTACAACTCTACAAACAGTAGTCCACCATGTTTTTCTCAGACACACTGCAACACTGTAGTATACTAAGAAGTGCAAACTGTAAAAGCTTAACTGAGACAACATAATGTTAGGGGCTGCCATTGCTATTATACATCAACATATGCAACATGTGGAGGGTTGTGCCAATGTGAATGCTGCTCAGCATCACACAGTGAGTAGACGGAGAGGAGTGTGCAGGCACAGTGTAACCTACCAGGGGCTACATGAGCTGGAGATAGTAGAGCGCTATAGAGTGGACAGAGACCTCCTGCAGAAGATTGTGGATCTGTGCAGGCCATGTCTCACACACAGAACCAACAGAGGGAAACCTATCCCAGTGGAAACCAAGGTATGTGTTGCCCTAAGGATACCAGCAACAGGTACCTTCCAGAGATCAACTGGTGATATGATGTGGATTTTACAAACATCAGCATCCAGGGTACTGCACCAGGTCATGAATGCCATGTCAGCACATGTCAGTGATGATGTATATATCCCCAATTCCCGTAAGGTATTGGGTAGCAATATGTGTAGTTTCCACACAATAGTCGAATACCCTAAGTACTGTGTGCAATACACTGCACGCACATATGCATCAAAGCACCAGCCAGTGAGTGTGGTAGGGCCTACATCATCCACAAGGGCTTACCCTCCATGAAGTGGCGGTTTGTGTGTGATGGCCAGCCTGTAATAATGAATCGTGTGTGCTGGATGCCCTGGAAGCTGCAATGCTTCCGATATGTGGCATCTGACGCAGCTGTACAAAACATTTGGCAATGGGGACAACCCTCATGGTCACCTAGTGGGGGATGCCGGATGTGCAGTTCAACTGTGGCTGATGACACACATCAGAAATGCACACACACATGAACAGGAATGCCATAATGAGGCACACGCACAAACAGAAACCTTACTCTAGCATGTGTTTGTGTCGCTCAAGTCACAGTTCTGGTGCCTGGACACATCTGGAGCATTACCACACTTGTCAACTACATGTATCAGAATTGTCTGTGGCCTAGGTCATCTGTGTCACACACACACACACACACACACACACACACACACACACACACACACACACATGACACTTTATATACATAGTGTGTGTGACTGTTCATGTATGTGTAATACTGCAGAACAGTTCAAACACAGCAAAGTATGTCAATAATGGACATTCATCATAGTTGTACAACCACCTTGGAGGATATGCATGCAGAACTCTCAATGCATATGTGATACAGTGATGTACTTCACAATACCATTGTAAATGCAAATATCAAATGACAAATGACATAGCACATATCTATATGTACACATTGTTAGCCATTATACATATTGGGGTGTAATACCTATGTGTTACTGTTGGCAAAGTATGTGTAGTAAATGTGGATAACTGACTCTGTCCAGCCTTCTAGGTGTACAGCATGGGTTGGATAACACGTATCTGTCTGTATGATACCCCTGTGTAGACTAATGGCATGTGCAGAATGCATTCTAGGCCACAGTATGAATTCCCAGATGTGGACAGGAATATCCCTATTGTCTTTGCTTGTAACTAACATGGCTACATGCCAAACAGTAATGGTCCCAGCAATGTGTGGCGGTCAATACCAGTGCAAACTGGTATAGTATAGTACATGTAGGATCCACATGCTACTGTGTGTCCTACATGTGTGGGTCAGTTGTGAAGATATCATATAACAATTGGTCATTCAGACTGTTGAGGTCGTGTCTACTACCATAATGCAAAACTATGACAGATAGTAACAGTATCACCCACAGCACCATGTAAAACCATAGCAATCACACATGTAGACAAGTACAACAATATGTGTAGTATAATGCATACTGGCCACCAATAGAAAGTATGACGTGTTAACAGTGTGAAATACAGGGCATGTCAACATTCCAATGTGTCCACTATACATGTAGATGCAGACAGTGCACTTTCACCATGTTCACATACAGATACATGTAAATTTGTACTACACACATCACACACGTACTCCACACTCTGTAACACATGCTGCCAATACTACACACGTCAGTCAAATGACACATGGATGGATAATACATCTTCAGAATTAACAGTGCTGTACACTATACTACATTGATGATCATAGTTGGAATGTATCATGCCTGCTTACATACACCTAGAAGGAATCACACTTTGTGTTAATAACTATTGCAGTGCTATGAAGCCACCCTGTGCATCAGCACCATGTTAGTCTGTACCTGCATCAATGTTACACATTACAAGAGGTGGCACAGGTGTCATCATATGCACAGGGTATGCAGTTTCTTTTCCAGAGCCTGTCAGTGAACCAGCCAATCAACATGTATGCATTTGTGTGTGTGTGAGGGACAACAGGGTTTGCATGGCCCAATGTTGATGCAATGTGTGTGTGTGTGTATGTGTTATCCCTAGCTGTTTCTTTTATTTGTGTCTCTGCATGTACACTGTTTCAGCATGTGTCAGCCATATACTGGAGGTCGTGGGACAGTCACAGACTGTACCTGCCAGGCTGTACAGATCGCCATTCCTGGCCATGGACACACCTCCATGCATTCAACCATAGTCCAGTACTGCACCTGGCAATGTATACACATACATACATGGGATCTGTATCACAACCTGTGGATAAACGGTTGTCAGTAATGTTAACCTGATTTGCATAGTATTGCCATGTAATACATAGGTATATGAGCCATAGTCAACCTCCAAAGTAATAACCACTGCTGACTGCTGCTGAGAATGTGCACATGACTGTTTAAAGGTGCTGTACTATCATTGTTTTCAATGTCCCTGGTAATACCCAGCAACAAAATAACTGGTCACTACACAACTATAACCCAGGATCACTACAGCACACAC
>NC_056729.1:708917174-709066473 GCF_019279795.1 Protopterus annectens
CAGTACACCCTTCGAGAGAGCAACCAGTGTGTTCAATGTAGGCATCCATCGTGACATTGAAATTGGACATCTGTTGCCTGGATGACCACCATGGCTATACAGGATGTCAATGGCAATGCCCACACGCTTAGTATCACACTTCTGTTTGGAATGTACTGTGTGTCCATCTACACAAAGGCGTACTGGGCATGCTCACACACTCAGCAGTTGCAAAGGGCCATCTTGCATGCACACGGAGTCTAATCACTGAAGGGCACACTGTGGAATGTACTGTGTCCATCTACACAACGGCATACTGGGCATGCTCACACACTCAGCAGTTGCAAAGGGCCATCTTGAATGCACACGGAGTCTAATCATGGAAGGGCGCAGTGTGGAATGTACTGTGTGTCCATCTACACAATGGCGTACTGGGCATGCTCACACACTTAGCAGTTGCAAAGGGCCAACTTGCATGCACATGGAGTCTAATCATGGAAGGGCGTACTGGGCATGCTCACACACTTAGCTGTTGCAAAGGGCCATCTTGCATGCAGATGGAGTGTAAACACAGAAGGGCACAGTAAGGTATAACTGTCCTCACGCACAGGGCAGTCACACATGCAGTGACCTTTACGCACACAGCTGCCATCACAGCTGTCACAGGTGCAGGTCACACACGTACACACTGCAGTGTACACTGTAGCTGTCAGGTCAGCACCATGTCATCGGTGAAGCACTACACAGCCTTACGGTCCCACAACACAATGTGACACATGACCACTGGGCTGCACAGCGGTGTACGCCAGCTGTGCAGAGTACACATGTACCAACAGGGATCCAACATGTTATGTATTGCAATGATACCAGTATACATGAACAGGTCGGCACAAGACATACCATGGCCCTTACACAGCTGTGACACCTGACTGTTGCTGTACACCAATGAACACACGTCTGGGTATGTCATACATGTGATTGTGTGGATGTGTGCATGGACTGCACACACAACACATACATACATAGCCTTTGATGTACCCCCTGCATAACACTGGCCTAATCAATGCTACACACGCGAATGGAAGGTGGGCCCATGTCTGTTGAATGCTCACACTACAGGGGGTAGCAGTGTTGACTGGGACACATAGTTTCATAGGTTCATAGGTTCATAGGTTTATACTAGGCTATCTGCCCTAAGGCATTTATAAGCCTAGCCCAAATTTTTGCTTACGCCCCTTATATGAAAAAATACTGTGCCCATTAGTTTGTTGTGCCTCTGTCCAGCAGTGACACAGAGATGATTCGGGTAAACCTCGATCTCCCATCCACAGGTCTAGATTTCTCTTGAACAGAGTCAGCGAGGTGCTCTGCCTCACATGGACCGGGATTTTATTCCACAGCATAGGGAGTCTCTGAGTGATAAATCTATCCCTCCAGCATGTCCTATTTATATCCGTGCTAAGGTTTAAGTCACTTGCTCTAGTGGTTTTGGTGGATTTGGATTTTTGAGGTGGAGCATGTCCATTAATTCCGGGTTGGACATGGCCTTGTATGTCAGGCACATGTCACCTCTGAGCAGGCGGTATGCGACTGAATAGAGCTGGAGTTTCTTCAATCTGGCAGCATATGACAGATTTTGGAGTCCCTTTATCCTTTTGGTGAGGAACTTTTGGGGTCTCTCCAATTGCTGCAGATGTCGGGTGAGATACATCCCGAATGGGGCATTGTACTCGATCATTGGTCTGATAAGTGAAGAGTACAGGGGAACAATAACCTCACTAGATCTGGATGTGAATCCCTTCATGATCAGGTGGGCAATGTAGAAGGTCTTTCTAACCACTTTAGCAATGTGAGTGTCAATAGAAAGGCCACTGTCAATCTGGGTCCCCAGGTCCCTGATAACCTCTTCTGTGCTTAGTGGATTGCCACCTATATGGTAGCTTGGGGTTACCTTGTTTTTCCCGAAGTGTATGACTATACATTTTTTGGCGTTTAACTTCAGGCCATGGCTCTGGCACCAGCTATCTGTTTCCGTGAGTCCCTTCTGAAGGATATCCGTGTCTGATGCACTTTCCACTATGGCGCCCAGTTTGCAGTCGTCTGCAAACTTTGTCCTATGTTGGCCTGTACTTCTGAGAAGTAGATGCCAAACAATAGGGGGCCAAGGACCGAGCCCTGTGGGACACCACTTGTGACCGGCTTGGAGTCTGACACAGTGCCAGCAACTCTAACCCTGTGGGTTCTGTCCTTAAGCCAGTTTGCAACCCATCTTGTGACATATGGGTTTACATTTAAGCTGGTAAGTTTTTCTACAATACCCGAGTGGGGTATTGTGTCGAAAGCCTTTGCAAGGTCAAGGTAGGCTGTATGGACTGCCTTTCCCTCATCAATGGCCTTGGTGACTGTTTCGAAGAAGTCGACCAAGTTCAAAAGGCATGATCTTCCCTTGACAAAGCCAAACTGGGTCGGGTCCAATGTCTGCAAGTCCTCTATATCTTTGTTTATGAGCTCCATTATGATCCTCTCCATAGCTTTGCAGACTAGACTTGTTAAGCTTATGGGGCGGTAATTACCAGGGTCTGTAGAGGCGCCGCCTTTGTGGAGTGGGACAACAGTTGCCGTACGCCACTCCTTGGGCACCTATCCTGTGGTAAGGCTGAGATTAAACAGCTCCCTTATGTGCGGGTTTAATTCCTCATTTAGCTCATGTAGCACACAGCCGGGGACACCATCCAGTCCCATTGATGCTGTGTTTTTAGCTTTAGAGAGAGCAGCTTTCACCTGCGCATTTGAGATGTCCGGGAGGCTACACTCGGCTGGGATAGTTATCTCTCCTTTAGGGGGGGGAGGGGGGTGAAGTTTGCACTGAACCTGTCTGCCAGTATGTTGGCAATGTCTGTGGGTTCAGTGATTTTTGTATCATTTTGGACTAATTCTGAGCATATCTGGGAGTTTCCACCCAGGTTCCTAACATAGCTGAAAAAGGCCTTATGATTGTCCTTTGAATCCATGGCAATTTTTCTCTCAAAATTGGCCTTAGTTGATTTTATGAGTGCTCATTTTTTACTAATAATGATCAGGGTGACTTCCCTTTTATGGATTTTGTTCTATCATGTAATAGCTTTCTCCTCTTATTGTAAAGTTTGTTAATGGCTGGGGTCCACCAGACTGGACGTTTGCCCTTTGTGGAAAGAGTCTTGGTTTTATTTGGGATTGCCTGATCCATGCAGTCCTGGAGGTGTTCATAGAAGGCATTTGTAAGGGCTTCCGCAGCTTGGGTTGTGGTTTCCACTGGCTCAGGGGCCTTGAAGGATACCACACCAGTCTTGAGTAGTGTGAAGTTTGCTTTAGAGAAGTTCTTCACTATGGTCTTTTTTGTTTGGGGTGGGGGCGGGATGTGGATTTCCAATGAGATTAGTTTATGATCAGATCTCACCAATGAGGGATATACTTTCGGTGTGGAGCATTTTGTCCCCATGTTTGTGACAATGAGATCTAGTATATTTTCTCCTCTCGTGGGAACAGTGACTAGCTGTTCCACGGCATTTGAATTTATGAACTCCAGGAACCGTTGGGATAGAAAGTTAGGGCTTGAGTAATGTTCCCAGTCTATATTCGGGTAGTTGAAGTCACCCAATATGATGGTGTTTGGAGATATATTTATACCCTCCAGTGTCTTCAGGAAGGCTGTGTGGGGTTCCTGAGTTTGAGAGGGTGGCCTGTAGCATGCTACAATTTGTAGAGCAGTTTTGCCTATGGTTAGTTGCACCTGGATGGTTTCCGAAGCGTGCGTTGCCACCAACCTGGAGGTGTGGGTATCCTTTATGAATATGGATACACCCTCCTTTTGTGGTGTGGTCTGGGTTTTGGGGCCGGGCATGATATGAGGTAAAACCTAATAGTGCCGGGTGCTCTCAGGAGCCTTGAACCAGGTTTCAGTTACAGCACAGACATTGATGTTCTCCATACTGAGAAGGGCCTCGAAAGTGCATTTTGAGATTTAGACTTCTGGCATTGAGCAGCATTACCCTCAGTTTCTTCCCATTTTGTTTTCTAGGGTGGTAGGTTTAGAATTTGAGCCTTGCCTAAAAAAGGCACTATGGGGGTGGCAAGAGCCTTAGCCAATATCCGGAATCCCAGGGGTGACAGGTGCAAGCCGTCCCTTGCGAAGCAGCGTGGCTTGTCAAGCATGTCATCCCAGGCAGACAGACACTGGATCCCCTTTGAATGACACCAGACATTAAGCCAATTGTTAAAGCTGATCATCTTGTCTCTATATTGTGGCATCATTCTTGTACTGGTCACCTGTGACACCCATGATATCATACCGCAGTCCATGTGTTATGTATGTCAACACACATGTCCAACAATAGCAATGCATACAAACATGGCAACAGGAGACACATGTGGCATCTGTACTGTGCATGCATCAACCATGCATGTGCAGTGGCCAATGTCCGTAACATAGTTGCACCTACCTACGACATGCAGACGCAATGCAGACCCATCATTGACACCTGTATACGGTGACATACAAACAGCACGTATGGATGGATGTGTGTACATAACGTGGTGAACCACCTGTCTAGATGTATGTGTGCAGGGGTGGCTCACAGTTGTGTCACACACCATCCTATCATGCCATGTGCAAACAGTACGCTATGTCGCTGTTATGTGACGGTGCTGACATAATGCATACACAGCGGTCAGGTGTTAACAACTATATGTCACATGGCACCTGTAACACCTACAACCTCCCGTGTGCATATAGCAGCACATTTGCCAGATATAGTGTTGGTACACATAATGCAATCAATACCGCTGCATGTCTATCAAATGTGTCATCATATGGCAGGTGTATCATTCCCAGCACTGCCATGTGTGTCCGAATGTGTGACCAGGGATGCCACATATCACCTGGAATATGTCCCAGTTGCTACACATCCCTGTACACCATTGTAGAGATCTGTACATACATCAGTGTGGGAAGCATGACGTCGGCCGGTGAGGTGCATCACACACGTCGGCTGTCCGTATACACATGTGTGGTCACCACAGTTTGTGTGTGTCTGTATGTATGTCTGGTGCTTGGTGTGAGGGTGTATGCTAATATACAGTGGGAAATGATCACTAACCCCACGTGGTGACTAACACGTAATGGTGATGCATTGCACAACCCTGTTGATGCCATGTGTCCCAGCCATACTGGCTACCTGTGCATGTCCCTTCTCTGTGACAAGTCGTGTGGGTGCATAGTACTGTGAGGGTGATGACCACACAGGCAAGGGTCCCCACCTGCACACTATGGGGTGTGC
This sequence comes from Protopterus annectens, assembly GCF_019279795.1. Lineage (NCBI taxonomy): Eukaryota > Metazoa > Chordata > Ceratodontiformes > Protopteridae > Protopterus > Protopterus annectens. Next base: position 708,922,469 of record NC_056729.1, read on the forward strand.
GTTATAGTGGTGTAGACCCCGTGAATGCGGCCATGTTCCCGTACTGTTACAGGGTCCTACTGCTGCACAGTGTGGCCTCCAGCTACCAAGTGACACCTGACATCATCATTGGCCAGGCCACTGTGTACAACCCCTGCACCATGTCACCATACCTGTAATATGTCCTGCTATTTATGTCACGTCTCTGTCCAGTGTAGCCTGTGGCACCAACCACATGCGTCAGGTGCAGTATATGTGCGGACAACTGTGTCATGTTGGTGTGTCCAACAGTCAGGTTGAGGGTACATGTAGCATGCTGATATTGCCAGACGTCCCTGTAAGTAATCCACAGTTACACATGGGGGACAGCAAACACTGCTACCTGTAGGCACATGTAAGTACACCATAGGGGGGAACCAGGGTATCACAACCAACATGGTGCTACAGATGTAACTGAGACACATACCGTGAACACATCACAATGCATGCTGCACCTGCACCACATGGTATGACTGGTGCATGTCGACAGTACACAACCTATGTCACATACAGTTCTCTCAGTATTCACACACAAACACTGCAACATACACATCTCTCACTATGCATACACAGGTAATATTACATACACCTCTCACTATGCTGTTCACCCTGTGCATCAGAATATTTGTGCATAACCCTGCACCGATGGTGTGGATGACAGGGATGCGGCACAGGCTTCATCATATGCACAGGGTGATTTGTTTGCCAGGGGCATAGGCTGCACCAATGGATAATATCATGTGTGTGTAAGGGCTGGTGAGTTGACTGGACATGTCTGTGCAGAATGCATGTGGATGTTGTGGAGCCCTACAGTCATGTTTGCTGTGTGCGTGTATGTGTGTACACAGTTCTGCCATTTGTGAGGTCTACACGGGGTATAATTGACAGCCCCAGATTGTACAGAGCAGGTTGTACAGCTCACTGTGTCCGTCCACGGCCACATGACCTGTGCCTACCTGGGGTTGCACGGGCACTACCAGGTGGAGGTACAGAGTGGCTACTGTCCGACGACACATGTCTGCTGGAACCGTGTCCCCACTGAGACCATCCAGGGCCACGTCCACATGACCTGCTGTGTCCTGGTGTTGACAGCACAGCACCAGCTGCACTGCTACTGCTACTGGCACTATGGGAGCGGGCATGTGAGGTGGCACGCTCACGTCGACCTACACTAGGTGGTGTTGCTGGCCTACATCCACGTGACCTACGCCTCACTCCTACCAGGTGTTCCAGCACAGACAGCTCCCACTCCCGGATTGCCATGCCTCGGTCAAAGATTCCGACCATTTCACCTAATCGCCTATCCAGAACATTAACAATCTGCTGTTGAGCATTTGCCAATGCCTGGATGTTGTCATTTAGGGTATGGATAGCAGCCCTCTGCAGCCTCTGCCCTTCTCTGTTCTGTCATTCAGCACGTGCCTGTGCCGCCATTACAGTCTGGAACATGCGTCTGGTGATACCAGCTGCTGCGCTCTGTCCTGCAGGTGCATGTCTGCCAGAGGTCCTCCTATGAGCAGCACCGGCCACATGCCTGTGTGGCACATCTGCAGTCATTACACTGACACCATGGTGTGTAGACACACCTTCTGTAGCCACCACACATTCCTGTTCCACGCTAACAGACGCTGACTGCCCTTCCTCTATGGCCACTGGTGATGCGGTATGTGTTGGCAGCTGAACTGTGTGCGGGGAAGAGGGGGACATAGCTGGGATGGTAACCATTGGCACAGATTCAGCCCCTGACAACCCTGCCTGTACCTCATGCATGTGTTCATCACCGCTAGTATCTGTGGGGACACTAACATCAGATGGACCGCAGGAGGGTAACGCACCTACATCACCTGTGAATGCAAAGAAATACTGTAAAGTACAATAGACACAGACAGACACACACAGAGACACACAGACACACACAGACACACACATACACAGACACACACAAACACAGACACACACAAACACAGACACACACAGACACACACAAACACAGACACATACAAACACAGACACACACACACACCATGCATGTGTTATTTCAGATGGCATGCAGCATGCCTGCGATACAGCAGAGGGCATGCAGCTCAGACATTAATAGTGTTAGTAAGCATACCTCCCTGGGGTGCACACTACAGCAAGCAGGTGTCATATCAGTAGCCATGCAGTTCACACAATCATGGTAGTATGCATGCATCCCCGTGATACATCATGTGGCCCAGAACAGGTTAACAGTACACATGACTGATGTGACCTTGACATGTAATCTGCTGACATGTGCATTAACATGCATACATGTTTGACACAATGGTGTCCTGACACATGTACAGCATCATAATGGGCTTCACATTGCAGTGTTGTGTGTATGCCCTACAGATAGAATGCATGTTTAGCAAATGTGCATGAGCATGGGAGGGTAGTGTGAGCCGTCTACATTGCTATACAGTGTGAAGTACAGACACTGTGCCATTGCATGGCAACATGAGGCATCTATGTTGCTGTAGAATGCATAATATGTACACATTGCATAGCCATAACTGCAACACAGTCGTGATGTTCAACAGATCGTATATGGTAGACTTCAGTGACACCTCCAGTAGCTGTGCACAGGCTTTCAGGTTGTCCAGTGTACCACATCAACTGTATAATCGGTCAACTAAGGCTATAATTGTACCATGTGTGAACAATGTGCAACAGGGCGTATACACATCCCAAGTACTGTGTGGCTACATGTCTCTGGCCATCCCCCATGGCCATGTGTGCACAAGTGTTGGCCAATTGTGTGTGATGGGCATCTTTTCCTCATGTCTGTGTTGTCCCATATGACATACACCCATAAATGTCAGATATGTCACAATCCACAGGGCTATGCAGACAACGGGTCATATGTTTGGTATGTGGGGTATAGGTCATGCGATAGTGTGACAATATTGCAGACAGAACACTACATGTCTGGGACATGTCAGGTGGCACATCACAATGTGTGCACCCAATGCAGGGGCATATGACACAATGGTGACACCTGTGGGCTGCCCATATCACAGCTCACTGTGTGGTACTGTGTGCATACCACACATGTTGTTCCAATGCATACTACATATGCCTCCATTGTAGAACACCTCCACTGTTGTATGCACAGCTGACCACACATGTTGCAATGACAAGTACTGTGGTTTCAAGTTGGTGTATCATTATGTTTGTATATATTGCACATGGGTGGCGTGTGTGAATGAAGGGTGGTGTGACCTGCATATCATGACAGGAACAAACATCAGGTGTGCAAGTGTTAACTGGCCACATGGCAAATAGATCTACACTGTAACATGCCTGATACTGATGACAGTCTCACCTGCAATGGACCCATGTCTGTGCGGCACGCCAGAGGTACCTGTATAGGGGTGACACACCAGTATGAACATTATCCATGACTGTATGACAGCCACAGGTTGCACTGTGCATGTGAACACATTCACCTGTGTAATAGCATATAGTAGGCACATGTGTGCATACACAACGTAGCATACTGTAGTATGCAGCATGTGTTTCCACATACCTTGCATATGTTGTTAATTTACATAATGTACAGTGACACATGCAACTACATGGGATATAATAGCCATATGTGCTGTACTGACTTACCAGGCAACTCCAGGCTCATTGGTTGGGAGACACCCACCTCCACGATGGCAGCTAGTGTTTCTGGATGCTGTTCCCTGGGTGTCCCCAGACTGGCCAGTAGCTCCTCGGTGTGTGTGAGTGGGGGCTGGGTTGGTGGCCCACCACCTGTTCCACCTTGTTCCCTGGTGATTGCAGTGGCACGCTGTTTTGCATGTCGTATCAGATCCGTGCAGTGTCTGCGCACCTGCTGGTAGGTGCAGTTATGGCCACCCACATCTTTCTCCCTCCTGCGTAGATCCTGCCACAGGTCATCCCACTGCTGGGCATGCTGTGGCACATGGCTGAACAACAAGTCATAGTTGTCATGGAGCTGTGGGATATGGACATCATCTTCCTGGCGGGTGTATGCTGGGAGGTGTGTACGGGGCATTATCTGCATGACATAATGATGGTGACAGGTCACAGTTTCAGAGATGTACAGAGATACTGCTGCACATACATTTCTATGACATCTACTACATCTGCACAGTTATCTTTGCAAAGCATCATGACACTGACATGACTGACGTGTTTGTGTCACACATGTCACACCCATTATGCATTGGATATCATCACCGTATATGTGTGTCACCTCATTACAGTGTTCATACTCCATATAAATGCTGTCTTGCTGTGGGCATGTCTATTTGCCTGCACTTGTGTTCTTACCTATCTGCACATGCCTCGATGTGTCCACGGTACTACTGTTGACCTGGATGCTGTGTATATGTCACATATCAACACAGACACAGCCGTAATGGACTTGAGCAGTGACAATGCACACATACGCATGAACACCTGTACATGCATGTGTTTTGCCATATACATCTACACAGCACTGTACAACTGTTCAACATCCTGCCACGGATCGCCTGTATTGCACATGTGATAGACATGGGACAATGGCTAGTCAGACGACATTCGCAGGGCTGGTTATCAACCATAGCATGTGCGGGCATGGTTTCCAAGCTGTAACAGACAGCCATTGTGCCACCGCAAGGTGCATCAGTGCCACATTACTGATCCAGTCAGTTGATAGTACATCTACCATGCGGCCATCACACCATGTATGACTGGGATGACATGTGCAGCTTTGATGGACAGGGTTGCATGGTATGGCGGGAGTATGTCACATATATGGCACAGGGATCTGTCCAGCCTGTGGCGATCCTAGTATTAGGATGGTGGCTGTCCATGACATATGTCATATAGATCAGGATATGGACATGTGGCATGTCCATCATCATGGTGTAGCAAATGTCCTTCTGCAAGGTAGACAGCATGCTGCATAGTGGAGGTGTGGATTGTGAAAGCTGGTATCGCACATCCATGCATAGCCATTACCCCTTACAGGTGGTATGTGATCCAATATAGGTCACCACAGTGCTGTATATGCCTGTCCAGTGATCTCCGTGCTCATGGATGGCACCCTGACATGACATGGGTACCTCATATGAGTACCTAAGGGGCCTGGAGATGTCACCATGTCGGGGGGTGCACTACACAGCACCATCCCTTACACAGTGTCCATAATGTTGATCACAGCCTAGGTAGTAGTTTATGGGTACAGGGATGTTCACCTAGCGGTGAGACTGCTGGTATCATCCATCAGACTGTGCACATATGTCACACACCTCACCCACACAGCCCATTCTGTATGTTGTTCACAACACTGACACAGCTATACCGATAGGTCATGGCCATTCACAGCCTTACATACACAGATGCCTAACATTTGTCTGTGTGGTATGGGCTACAATGAGGGTGGGGTACAACACATTAACCCTGTTCTACTGTAGCTGGCACTGGTGTGCTGTGCACATCACTCGTGCACCTTTTGTAGTTGTGAGTCTGTCAACAGGCTACTGGTGGAACACTCCTGTGACATGCAATGGTATTTGTAATCAAATATCCGTGCTGTCTTGTACATCTGTACTGCTAACATCTACAGTGCTAATGGTTCATGGACATGCACACCATACTCAGCAGGGTTATAGTGCAGTGCCACCCTAAATGACTGTCATCACTACTTGTGGGTTGATATTATCCAACACCCTATCTGTATTGTATGGTCATGTTAGGCACTTATTCAGAACTTGTCAGCATGTCATGAGCTGCTGGTTACTATAGCGCCCATTCCACACCATTTCCCACATGTACACTGGCTGTCCTACACTTCCCAGCTTGCTTAACGTACGACAGCTGTTGTACACACGTAACGCACATATCCTGTGGGACATGGTTGCATATACAGACATGTCCTACTGTCATGTACCAGTGCTACTGCCTGTCTATATAAGGGATATGTCATACATGTGGTAATAGAGCAATTGTCTCATGTAGACATTCAATGCTCACCTCCCAACATACGGCACTACAGCCTGTGGGGGATGCACTTCTGCAGCCGTGCTGGTGGCATAGCTCTCAGGTGTACCTCATTACGAGGAACGCACCTCATTTGGGGTTCTAAAAGGTGCATGTTCCTCAAGGTTCCACATTGGAAGGGTCTGTCACACATTCATTGTTGTAAATAGTTTACCTGCTAGCCATGGCTAAATAGATGGGAATCATATTAATTCATTGGAATATCTTTTATATACATAAGACCAGCCTATTTTAGCCATCATATGCCCTTCCTAGTTGACGTTGTTAGTAAGCCAGTTGTAAGTGTTCCACGTTTTGCACATTTGTCACACAGTTTGAGGGCTAATGTTCCTCAGTTTGGGGACAGGAGGTTGACAGCTATGGCTGGGGTAATGCTGTCACCAACCCTGACTGCACCTGACAGTCATTTGGGGATGTGTAACATTCGCAACACACACCACCCATCACATAGTCTCACATGATCTACACCACTGGCCACACCTACGAGTACAACTTGTGCAGTATGTCTCCATACTCGCTGTTGTCACCAGGGGTAGCCCCCATCATGAAAGACAACATCACCAGCTTATAGCCCACAGACTCATGTGTGCCCATCACATACAGCCAATAGTGAGTTATAACATTCACAACACACCAGTCATAGCTGACTCTGTAGGGAGTCACACTGCTGTTCCACACAGCAGGCTACACAAGGCGTTAGTCGCTTACATCTTGCTGTCGGGTAACTGCTTCTGCAACATAACCTATGCACCCATGCCACACCTCACCAGGTACGATATGACTGTCATTCTCCATGTTAGTGTGACTCCCCTGTGATGCCACTTCACAGACTACATGTGCAGGGATATGCAATAGCTCACCAGTCTTATAGGCCTGAGGGTGTGGGCCTAGCCCTGGGGAGCATTTTGCATTCGTCCAGACACGATACCACTGTACAATGACCGACTGTGTCACTTCAACAGTTGCCTATGCTCCTATTGTCATTCCACAGGTATGTGGTATCTGTCCGCTATGACTGTCCTGGTCAGACACAATGCTGTGGCACAGATGACTTGCACCTGTCAGCCCTGGGAGTACAGCTCACATGTAAGGCTCTTGCTGCTTCTATACTGCCTGTCTTGCACAGTTTCCAATAACTGTCACCGGCAGGGCGGTAACTGGCTGGCACGACATGGGGTCATGTGACACAATGCTTGCATCTTCCTCTGTGATGCACACAGGCAAGGCACACCTTATATTGCACCACTCAAACATCTCTGCAATGACTGGCACATGCCTCTAGGCTCTGCAGAGCACACCTGCAATGACAGGTTATAGACAGACCATACCTTTCAGGCACATACCTGGACCGGCACACCCACAGCTGAGGGGTTCCCATATCCCACTATGTTTTGCACACGTCCTGGCAAGTTACTTAGCACAATGCATCAGAGGTGCTCCACGTGCAACTAACTGTGTCTGGGACCACTATACACATTGTAACAAGCAACAGAGTCAACATCATAACCCACGGGTAACATACCTTCTATGTTGGTATAGTGGACAGTGGGCCTCAGACAGCTACTACTGATGTGTGACTGACAGTACCCCACACTTCACTGGGATAGCCACTCATATACCGACACATCCATGAGTCATACCCTCCACTCTGCTGGATCAACCCATACACACCACCTCCAAGACCTACATTACCCTTGGCATGAACACTACCACCATGTGACTGGTGTTACACACCTGGGGTTATCCCCTCATTGGTGGATTCTGAACATATGCTAATCGACCTTGTTAGCCACATCCCGGCAACACACCCATCACAGCATACACAGTACATGTGTACTACAACACCTACTACAGACGTCTGCTGACAGCGGTTGTTAACATCATGACACCCGTGCAGATGGACAATGCACATACAAATGCTGACACATTCCCCAGTGCATTTCATTAGCATGTACACAACTGCATGGATCATGCTATTCCACACAGAGCCATGATGGTACACACCAGATAACAGACGCCACTCTGGTGGTCATGTTCCATGGACATATGATGTACAACAACAGGTGTAGGCTGTTGCACAGTGGTGTACATTCCCATGTGTGGGGTGGCTCACTGGTCAGCCATGGTGGGGCCACAGGGTCCCTCATCACATACTCCAAGACTAGCTATGTAAACATGACTGCCACACATTCCGGGGTGTACCACCAGCCATTATGGTGGTATGTCAGTATTCGATGGCAACACCCACATCTGCTGTCACATACAACAGTCACTCAGGAACATTGCAGACCCAGGTGTTGTTGGCAACATGCTGGAGGATGGAGTCAATGCTGACATTACACCCTCTCACTCACTACAGGGCCACAATCCATACATGAACATTGTGGTGTCCCTGTGGTCACACCTACACAGTACTGACCTACACTCTATATGTCCTGGGACACTGGCCCCATGTCACCTTCCAACGTTCCAGGCTGTGATGTCCACCAACCTCTGAATTACATGTCTCCCCACTAGGCCACCATATTCAGTAATAGCCTTGTTTCAGACATTGTAGCCCCTGAATGGCACACAGCAGCATATATCACACTACACTCAGGTGACACCGCATTGCACAAGTGGGACTATGGTCCTACACACCTGACTGGACTGTTCTGCATGGCTATGGGGCACATCATCAAGGAAGTCATTCACAGAGACATTGTTGGGCTCCCGTCCTTTGCGGCCACCTGGGTTGGGCTTGTTAAGGCCGGGGCATGGCCCCTAAACATGGTGGACTCCTTTCATACAGTTACCAGGGTGGTTGCTGATGGTACGGGAGTCCACACATCCTACATTGTCCTCTCATTGCCTTTCAGCACCATTCCCCATTCTGGTATTGACAACATACACATCCACCTGCACATCATACCCTGTGTCTCAGGATGTTATGCTATGTGGCTCATGGACAGGACACACAGTGAGACCAGCATACCATAGTACCTACTACATGTCAGGTACATTTGGCATACCACGGTCCTCAGTCATAGGGACCCTCATGTTCAGTATATGCTTTCCTGCAGAACAGGCTAGCACAGGGGACTTTCTCTGCCTAGCTTTCAAACCCCTACATACCAGGCGCCATGATTGCTCCACCAGCTGATACTGACTCCAACCATACGGGTGTCGCTGTGACAGATACATAATATGACTATCATGGCATCTAGCTGCATGACACAAGGTGCATGCACATCACCTTTGCATTACACCATTCACCCACTGACTATCACATGGATGGTAGTCCCCTACATACATATCACATTGTACATGTTTGCAGTACACACATATGTCGCACCCACTCCTGTGGTTACCGTATTGCCACTGTGGCGTGGATATCCTTCTACGTGGCCACACCTATCTGTACTGGGTGTGTAGATGGTACATAGGCACCCATTGTACCTCTGAACTCAAGACATCTACACACATTCAAGGGTACACCACACCATTTAGGGTGTACCTTACACAACAGCTACAGCTTTACATGCCACAACATTAACACGCCATGACGTTTACTGAGCTCCAACAGTTTAAATATGCAGCTGCACTATGGACACCACATCTGTACACATTTGCATACTACATACTCAGGGGTGACCTCTGCTGATCAGACAGGGCCCATGTCCACAAAATTATTGCTGGATATACTCCTCATACGCGACATAAGCAGAGGCCACTGTGAGCAACATGCTCATGGATATGTGCACACACGCCACAATGAGTGGGATGTGCTTCTGGGTTACATTCCCAAACCGGACACTCACCATGCTGTGGAACATAGGTCCTATGTACATCACGCAGGGACACTCAGTAGCACTGTTCATGTGATACCTCCCTTGGTGGTTGGGGGACACATGTAGGCCTGGGATCACTGCAGTGGCTGTACTGTGCAGAGGTGCAGGTGACACCTGGCTCTGCTGTTCACAGGACACTACCCTAGAGAGGTGCCACTAGTGTGAACACTGTAGTTGTGCTTACACATGGACTTTCCAGACTGCATAGTACCCCACTATGCACCTGTGAAGCTATTACATGTCCTTTGTGCATGGTTACTTGTTAGCCCTTCAATTTAGATTAGCTATCATGCTATTACTATGTCCCATACCTACAGGCCATATGGATCCTGTTATTGTACATACCAATAGACGATACCTGTGGTATGCATGATATGCCTGTTATGCTGTGTGGAATATCTGTCATATCTACCTATAATACTATACATTACACATATTTCACATAGTATCCCATAATGCAAAGCATACTTGCACAGCGGGACCACCTTACATATGTCATTAACGTTATATGCCCATACACATGCGTGCTGTGACAGTATATCCACATATACTATCCCCTGCTATGGCACGTCCTTGTTGGACATACCCTACCACTGATGGCGGGTTGTATGGCATTGTTCTGTTTAACGCCCTCATGTAGCATCCCTTGTGGTGTCTGTGCTGTGTACCTTGTGTCCCACTGCTGGACGCACAGTTTCTACCAGCGTTAGTATGCTCAGCAAGACATCACTACATAAATACCTTTCCCCACTTTATGCATTGCGGACACGTTTAATTAATGCAAACAAGGCTATACATACAGTAAAACTAATTAATACAGATCATGCTATACATAACCTTACATATCGGGCGTTCTACATACCTTGTTGTCGTTACGGCATTTCGTTTCTATCTCTCTCACAGTGTTTCAACTGTTATTCGGTATGTGCATACGGTTTGAATGTCGGGCAAGTCATCCTTATATACGTCTATACCTGAAACATATGGATTCATCCCACCAATTGGTGTTCCTCAGTGACTAATTACTTGCATATCAGCTGTGCAGCTACTCCATTCGCCAATTACGTGGCGACAGTGGGGTATAATTGGATTCTCCACTTGGGCGTTGCCTATTTGCCCTCCCTTCAGGGAGACGGTCTGTATTGTGTTTTGTTATGTGTAACTGCAACTGCTATGCATGGAGATAAGTATAGTTTGGATTCATGTCCCCCGTGGATTGTGTGTGACAGGTAGAGTATTTGGTTCAACATGTGGGTGTACCTGTCATCCCTACGTCTGATAACGGAGTATTGCAATCAAAACCTGTAACATGGCTGTTTGTTCCATTATACAACGCCTGCAATTTTGCATGATGCCTTTAATTGTGTCTCTCATACGGTATGTTGAGGGTTCTGCAGATGTAATTGACTGACTGGATGTTTGTGCTGCTATTACAGTCTGTATTGCTTTAGTTTCTAGTGTGGGGGATGTCGGTGGTTGTGCGTAACATATACAGGTTTGTGGGCCTTGCATTTCTACATAATCCGTATATATGTGTGTGGGCTCCATCCCTAATTAGAGAGCTAACAGTTAGTAGACTTATGTTACGTGATTGTACGTTGGGCCATTGTTAATTGGGTTTCTATATCGTCTGCAGGTGAGCTTGCTACTTGTATACCTCCGTAATTGCAGCGATATATCAGGAGATATGTGTGAGTGACAGCTATCCCTTGTATTTCTGTCCCAGATATTTACAGTCATTGTGGTTGTGTTGTTAAAAGAGCCTGTTTGCCATGGCTTGTCACCTTTTCATATGGTCATTGTTGGACACTTGCGGGACACAAAGTGGTGTTTACAGGCCAACACGTAGCCACGGTCAGTACACAGGTTAGCACATACTTTTATCCTCACTACATACCTATTGTTGTGTGACTTTGGCTACTTATCATATTGCATGTAACATTTACGTGTCTTACATACAGGCATAACTATTAAATACGACTGTTACATTATATATGGGACATAGTTATGTCCTACCATCTCGGACATTTGCCCTTTGTACTGTTTTATGTCAGGACACACCTGCCCAGGGTGGGGCTGTCCCTCCAACTGTGGGACAGGTAGTAACCGTATGCCTACGGCTAGCTATACCCACACCTACCGTACTGATCTGCCTCTGACTTGGCACTAACAAACACATGTTGCGGACACACACACACATTACAGTCACACAGTGACGCACATGGCACCCTCAATGCACACTTACACAGACTACGGCACTCACAGACACAGTTGAACACAGTACCTACGTGGACCGCGACACCGGCAGCGGTGACTAACTGTCCCTTCATATCATCATACTTTTACTCGCGGATGTACTGTTCCGGTACTGTGTTCTATCGGTCTTTCAGCCTCGTGGTTACGCATGTCGGTATGTTACACATTCCATTGTTGGCGGTATCCTATTTATTTGTACCTCCAAGGTGTTATGAATGTCGTTGAACTATCTATTATATTTGCAGATATCGCTGAATCCATCTATATCACCATATATCCCTCTATTGCCCTTTCTATCCGTATTATATATATGCATATGTGTACCTATAGATATATATATATATATATATATATATATATATATATATATATATATATATATATATCTGGTGGGGAATGTGACAGGCGCACAGCACCACCATATGCTGTAAGGCTTATGTACTGTTCAGGTGTTGGCATTCCGTGTTCCACTGGCTGTTGTGTTTACAATGTTTGAGGGCTGCCTATGTAGGAGTCACACATTGGGCCACCTATACATTACAATTTACAGGTGGTCATGTTTGTGTGCCATCCATCTTACTGTGTGTGCAGGTGGAGAGGTGTCAGTCCGTAGGGGCCTACACTGTCAGAGTATGTGCTATACGTTCCCTCTTTGCCAAGGCATAGGCATATTGGGCATGCCTCCGTCTGCCTACTGGCACAGTGTGTTCATTGTCTGAATCCCTCTGTGCCTGTAATGGCCTTGGCAATTGCGGTGGGCTATGAGGGCCTTCACCATTTTGTCCCTGCTGCAGCTGCTTCCGCAGGATCATATTATGTAGCATGGCACATACTATGATGATGTGGGCACACGTGCCTGGAGAGTACTGCAAGGCTCCACCAGATGTATCCAAGCACCGGAACCGTGATTTCAGCATCCCGAACACACGCTCTATGATGATTCTGGTTTGTGCGCGTGCCTCATTATGGCATTCTTGCATGGGTGTGTGTGCATTTCTGATGGGAGCCATCATCCACGGCTCCAGTGCATAGCCAGCATCCCCCATGAGATGGCCATGTGGGATGTTCCCCCTGACAAATACCTGATACAGCTGTGAGGCATGCCAGATATGGGAGTCATGGTAGCTTCCAGGGCTACCAGCACACACATCCATGATAATGCCCTGGGCATTGCACATGACCTGGCAGTTGATGGAGTGGAATCCCTTGCGGTTTATGTAGCACCTACCCTGCTCACCGGGTGGTGGCTTGATTTGTATGTGCGTGCAATCTATCGCACCCAGTACCTCCGGGTATTGTGCCACACGGTGGAAATGGCGCATATTGCTGGCCAACTCCTCCTGAGTTCCTGGGAAGTATATCTGCTCATTGGCATGTGGTAACATGGCATCCAGGAACTGGTGTAGTACCCTGGATGCTGATGCCTATGAGATACCCATTATATCTCCAGTTGGCCTTTACCTGTGGCCAGTATTCGCAGGCTTACACATACCTTCGTGTCCACTGGGATGGGTTCCCCTCTGTTGTTTCTGGTTCTCAGGCGTGGCCGGCACAGCTCCACTATTTGCTGTAAGATGTCCCTGTCCACCCTGTAACGCTCTACTATCTCCAGGTCATGTAGCCCCTGGTAGGTTACCCTTGGTCTGAACACTCTCCTTCTCCTCCGAGGCCTGCGGTGGTTGTCGGCATCATCCTCTACAACACCGTCAGTCTCTAACACATGCTGATGAATCACAGCTAGGGCAGCTCCCAACATGTACATTTTAAAAGTTCCCCGTGTGTTTACACCTATGGTGCATTGTTTGGGAATACACAGGTGTGTGTTGGGTGCTTTCACACTTTATACTATTGTGCTGTGAACACCGATGATGTCATAGGGTGTGTATGTACGATCGTAGCTACAGGTTATCTTATGTGTTTTACTGCCGGAACTACTATTGTGGTGCCTTTGGTGTTGAATTACATTTGCCTGCCGTGGATTACCTCTTGACCTTCCCTTTACATTTCTGCATGTTGCACCTACCATTTTCTAGCGTGCATCCTGCAGCCTACTTTCATTTGTACTTTCCTGGACCTGGCGTATCTTGCGTTATGTGTGCTACTGCTGGTCTGCTGTCGGTTTGCTTTGCTCTGCTGTGTCAGGTCTCCTATCTTTGCAATCCAATACCTCCCCTCCTTTCTTTGCATTCCAATGCCTCCCCTATCCTGTTTTGCAGGTTTCTGCAAGCAGACTTGTCAGCTGCCGTCGATTGGCCTTCGTGGGTTGATTGGTGTTGATTGCTCATTAGTACTCCAATTACCCTACTTCCGCATTTCCTTCTTTTCTTCCCCTGACCTTCCTGTTTCTGCTATTGTTTGCGGCACGTGCGTCTGATTACTGGGTTTTGGGCACATTTTCATCCTCGTACACATGCGCTTTTGGGCACCATGTGTGCTCTCAGCTAAACGATTCCTCCCCACCCCTGTCCTGCAGCTTTGCTTAGCAACGGACAGGCCAGATTTGCAATGCTCCAATGTGCTTACTGCTACGGTGGCACACCCCTCTGCTAATGTCATGTATCTCCTCTGAGCCACTCCTCGGTGTTATACCGCTGCGCTGTATGGTACAACCTTCATCCGGCGGGACATTTGCGATTCAGTATTATCTGCCTCATTTGCATGGCATTGACTACTAATTCATAGTTACCGCGCCGAACACTATCGCAGGCCCTTGGCAACCCTTGCACCTTGGTTGTGGTGTTCCATCCCTACCATTGTGTATTATGCTGTAAACCTGATTTCTATTACGTTGTGATTTTATGACATTTTTATATTATTTCTTTATGTTACAGCTTCTGCACACATGCCCTGCGGTTGTGCTGTGCGTTACTGTGGACATGACATTAAATGTTGTTATTTACGTGTTGTGCATCTTTTCTTATGCCATTGGCTGTGTATTTCGCCATTGGCATATGTTAACGTTGTGATACCTGGGTCTGGCCCTCTTCCATAGCTCCGATGTTCTGTTTGGGAAAATGTAAACCGTGTTTTTTGGTTTACATTTCCGTGGGCTTACGCTACGCCTGCACTACTTCATGAATCGCTATATGCCTTCATTTGCATGGTGCGACACTGCACATGGGGTGATTAGCATACCTTCGCCGGGGGCTGCGCAGTTCTGGCGTACGCCGGTAGTGCACGTGGAATTGGATCGTACCTGAATCGCTCGGCGGCCATATTTGGCATTATACCGCATACGCTATGCCTGCGCCTGGCGCAAGCTTCATGAATCCCGGGGTATGTCTAAACAGGGCATTAATTTCTCTTTTATTTTTTACATCATATAGATGCTCATATATTCTGGATTTAAGAAGCCTCTCAGTCTTTCCAACCTAAAATGAAATGCAGGTATTACATTTCGCAAGATATACTAGTTTGCTGGAAAAAGAGTTTCCTTTCCTGAAAAACAAAGTATTACAATTTTCATTAGCCAAAGTAATAGAAGTACCCTGTAGAATGTAATGGCAATAAGAACATCTACCACAGGGTCTGGTACCATTTAGGTTGCTGTTAGCTCCACCATTACTAATTTTCCTTTCTAAAACCAACTTTAAATTAGGTCCTATTTTGGTAGAAAAAGTGGGGTTTTCCCCCAAAACTTGATACACCTCATTGTTGGTTTTGAAAATACTCAGTTTTTTATTAAGAATATTCTTAACCTCATTGTATAGAGGACTATACTGAATCACACAGGCTTGTTGGAAATCAATAGTTGTCTCACCATCTACATCTACATCTACCTGGGGGGGGGGGGTTGTTAACCCCCTACCTAAAAGCGATATATATTTTTTACCCCATTCATCCAAAACTTCTCTCAGAATGGCATCAATAAATTCACCAGGATAACCCCTATCTAAAAACATTTCCTTCAGATGTACAAATTCCTTTATTACATTCTCTTTTTGGGAAATCATCCTAGCTATCCTAATAGCCTTACCTTTAATGATGCCTTTCTTCTGAAACAGTGGGTCATGGCTGTTATAATGTAAATAGCTATTGCAGAAGGTTTTCTTACGATATACTCGAGAAATAAAACCTTCTTTTCCTTTTACTATCTTTATATCCAGATAATTTATTTCCTCATCATGACACTCAAAGATAAATTTTAAAAAAGTGGTGGTACTGTTCAGATACTCAATGAAAGCAGGTAAAGAGTCTTTTTTACCTCTTCGTAAAATAAAAATATCATCCAAAAACCTGTTATAGGAAAGAATTTCTGAGAAATGTTCACTTTTGAAAACATATTCCCTTTCCCAACCCAAAAAATAAGGTTAGCATAAATGGGGGCACAAGCGGCCCCCATAGCTACACATTTTACCTGCTGAAAATATTGCCCCTCAAAAAAAATATAATTATTTTCAAAAATGAGGGCCATGATTTCACACAGCATGGTAACCTTACCATATTGTAGGTGGGAAGAGGTAAAAAATACATCCTCAAATATCGCTAAGCCTTCTTGTTTGGGAATACAGGAAAAAAGATCCTGGACATCAATAGTCAAAAAAGTAACTCCTGGGGACAAGGGCGCCCGCAGGCAGGTGCAAGGGGGTGCACTTGCACCCCCCCTGGAATCGAATCGGCTGACTTAAATTTAAAAAAAAAGTTTTTTTTTTTTTTTTTTTTTTTTTTTTGGACTTTCTTCTTTAAGAAGAAAGAAGAACGGTCGCGGGCGTGCTGACATCATCGCGCACAAATTTTCGAGTTTTGCGAGGCGGATACTCACATGGATGGACGGTTTTGGGGTTCGCAAGCGGAAAATAGGACCACGAGTGCCGCGGGAACTGAAACGGACGGACGGATTCGCAAGCGGGAGGAAACAAGCGGAAGATGGGACACTTTCAGAGTAAGTGTGTGTGTGTGTGTGTGTGTGTGTGTGTGTGTGTGTGTGTCGCAGTGTTTCAGTTTGTTGAGCTGAGTGTGTAAATTGCATTATGTCTCTTTCTCTTTCGTCCAGCAGGTGCTGAACACCTACTGTCTTGCCCAACTTGGGGAATCCTTATACTTCTAGCAGCCATAGAATGTTTACGATCCTCTTCTGGGAATTTCTCTCACACAAATCCCACCTTGCCTTATTGTGGAGCGAAGACTTCAGCTGTATTTATCAGTGACAGAAAGCTTGCTCTCAAAAAATGCATCCTGCCCCTCTTATGTTTAGCAGAATTTCAAAACAAAATGCCAGATGCCTAAGTAACCCACTTCCTGTTTGCTGACAATGAATGAGCTGGCTGACTGTCATCAGCTTCTTCTGATCATATAATCAATGAACACCTCAAGACAAATGACATAGTTTCATGCATAAACACCTTTCATACAGGATTGTGTTATCTAATTATATTCTCACACCTGCCTCAAACAAATTAAGAAGCTGTTTCATATGCCGCATATCTAAGTCAGCGATCAGACAGGAAAAAAAATGTATTTAAATACTGAACACGTACTTATTAGTCAGTTTTAACAAATCTCACATAAAGAGAGAAAAGATCAGGCCCTTAGACTTCTTTCAAGTTTGTTATGATGATGAGAATATATATATCAAGCATATAATTTTCTGAGGAGGCTATGCTTTATAATATGGAATGCCATTTGTTAAGCATAAAATAACCATTAGCCACAGTTATTCCACATTTTTTTTTTTGCTTTTCCATGCAGGATCTGAATAAAGCTCAACATTGTTACACATTGGAACTTTGGTTTAAATTCATTCAATACATAAACTTTAGATTGTGACCATTAATAAAATCATGCACAAAGGCTATGAATTGTGACCCACCTGTTGCCAACATGTTTATCATGACTTAACTAAGGGACCCTTTCCTCCTTGGTCATGGTATTTCTTAGAATCAAGCAGGCATTACTACCTGATAAATACTTGGCACTAAATGAAAAAAAAAATACCAAGTAATATTACCTGCTGATATCTAAATTTGTTTAGTAATGAAGGAAATAGATTGCATGGTAGACATAGCTACTAAATTTGTTGCTGAATCAAAAACTTGCAGTATTAATGTGAAATAATAACAGTCTATGTTTTAATAAGTTAATCTAGGCAAACAATTCAAAAATGAGAGAGAATATACCACAAAGGGTGCTAAGGATTGTGAGCAGAAGAAGAGAGAAAGCAATATCCTTTCTTGCAGTGTTGCTCAGGAAAGGTTTAGTTTTGTAGAGGGAGCCTTTGACATTTTTTTAACTGTGTTTTATGTGGTAGTCAAATTTCAGATTTTTTTTTTATGCTTACACCTAGCAATTTGCAATATGTGACAAGTTCAATATTAGTATTATTTGTAGAGTTAATAGAGAAAGCTTTTTTTGAATATTTAGTTGTTTGGGATTTCTTGGGGCTGAGAAATAACTGTGATTTTGTTAACTGGGTCACTATTAAAAAAGGTAGCCTTGTGTTAGTTTTGTAGACTTTCAAGGCTGTTGACAGAGCAGATAAGAAGGAGAACAGTTTATCCACATATTGTACTGTGGAGACAGTTTTGTTTGATTGTGCAGAGGTCAGTGATGAAAATGTTAGAGAGTGGGGCCAAAATGGATCCTTGGGGACACTAAATTATGGAAGAAATAAGGATAAATTATTTTGTCACCTAACTGCTTGTGATCTATTAAAGAGCTAGTTGTGGAACCAGGTCAGAAAATACAAGTCATGCTGTAATAGCAATATACCCTGCCTAAGTGTTGGTTTCAGTGGAATTTACTCTTATCTGACTTAATGTGGATTTTACTACTTCAGAGATTGTGCATATTTTTTACTGATACTGGTGGACTATAGAAAGTTGAGTAGACTTTTATGATGGAAATGTTCTGAATTGGGCAGTTTTGTCATTGGTGTATGCCTTTTGTTTCATTGTTTACCGGAAAAATGTTCAAAACAAATTTAAAATGCCCTCTGACAACTGTACTGTATTGTACAAGGAAGGTAATGTAATACAGTCAGGAAGGTGTATCAAAGAGCATGTGTATGTTATGTTCAAGGGGCCTATGATTGTGAAGACAGCCCAGAGTTAATATTTATCTGCCACTGGCAGGATGTATTTTCTTTGAATGTGAGTTTCAATGCTGCTTCAATGCATGTGAGTTTCAAGGGCAGAGAAGTTTTAATGTTAAGACTATTTTCATTGTGAGACTGCATGGCTTTGTTTAACATATATGTATTAGAGTTTGTGCTGTAAAATGCAAAATAAAACTTTCAAATGGAAATCTAAATAATTGCAGAAGTAAAGCAGTATGCACATTAGTGTTTATGGTAAATGGGGCAAAATAACCAAGGAATGGGACATTGGAATGGCTGCAGGGAGAAATCTTTTATGGTGGTTTAACTAATAGGGGGTGGGGGTGGGATGTGGATGTCTAGGGTGATTAGCTTGTGGTTGGATCTGACCAATGATGAACTGACCTCTGGTGTGGAACACCGGTTGCCCATGTTGGTAATGACCAGGTCTAGGATATTGCTGCCCCTAGTGGGGGTGTGGATAATTTGATCCAAGGCGTTGGAATTTATGAATTCCAGAAAACGTTGAGCAAAATAAGTTGGTACATGAGTAGTTTTCCCAGTTAATGGTGGGGTAGTTGAAATCACCCATTATTAGGGTGTTATGTTGTGCCCTAATATTTTCCAGTGTATCAAGAAATGAGGAGTGGGAATGCTGGGGCATGGTGGGGGATCTGTAGCAAGCTACAATTTGGATTGCGGTCTTGCCCAAAGTTACCTGCACTTGGATAATCTCGGATGCATTATGCTGAGCAACTTGCCTGGAGGTGTGGATATCCTTAATGAATATGGACACACCTCCACCTTTAGTGTTTCGGTCCAGGTTAGGTGGACAAAGGTTGTGGTATGAATTATAGCCTGGTAATGCAGGGTGCTCTCTGGAGCCTTGTATATGTTTTAACAATTGAAACTAGAACAGAGTTGTGTCCTAGTTGCCTGTTGCACATTTGTGTTGCATGTTCTGAGAGAACGATACTGTCCGTTTACTTTTTTATGGGGCTGTTATCACCCATTAGGGACAGAGTGGCATCTGCATCCATGTTAACTATTGTCTGCCTGGAGGTGGCCTTACCGAAGGTATAACTGCTGTCTGAATTAATTTTGGCCTGTCAGGCGTCACCCATTATTTCTGTAGTAGTATGTAGTACTTCTGCTCTGCTCCTGTGTCCACCCCTTGTTAGAGAGCTGTACCACAACAACTATTAACAATTAGTTCCAGCTGGAGTGTTATGATGTACACCTGAACTTTTTGCGGTCTGCTGAAATACAAGCCTGCACCAGATTGAGTTGTGCTACTGTTTTCTATCTGTGCATATTTCAAATGTTTACATGTAGTTATTAGTATTTTTATTTAAAGTATGTATGCACCCTAAGTTTAAAAGTTTTCAGACACTGTGGGATTGGGAGTGTCTAACTTCAATTGTGCTACGTATAAATAATTTGGTTTGAAATTTGGAACTCTTTTTATTGGACTTTGTCCTGATGTGACAAATTTTAGATTTTATTTTCTTAGAATACCACGCTGTACTCAAGTTTAGAGATGGGTTAGTATTTGTAATAGTAAACTTTCAAAATATGAAATGTGGTGACATTAGATCTGTTTATTTTATTAAACATAGGGTTTTGTTTATTTAGTAGTTGTTGCCTGACGCTGTTGAAGGTGAAGCTCCAGTAGGTGCATTGTAAAACCCATCTTGGCCAAATAAAGGTATTGATTTCTTCACCTCTGTGTTCCAGCTTCTGCCCATATGCAGATGGTTAAATAGGAAATGGCAAATAGAATATTTTGCAGTACTTATCAGGAGAATTATGTTGTGCTGTTTGCATTGTTGTCACATCTTCAAGGAGTGCTGATTTTTGCTGGTGATCTACCTTAATTGATAAGGAAGTCCCAAACAAATATTTTTTTGGAGAGTAGCTAGAATTTCAAATCACAGGACGTCAGACCAAAGAGGGGGAGTTGTTGTTATTAACTGTTTTTAATTACTACTTACTTTGAGGCAGAAATCTGTTTTCTTAGTAGATTAATAGATATTTTAATAAAGTGTTGTATTGGTCGTATTCAGGATGGATTAACATTGTCTTCTGCAAGTAGTTTTGATTTAAGCATATTGCAAAGTAACTCCCAAAGAGACAGTGTTCTTGTCACTACAGGATGTTTACTAAGGTGAGAGTATGCAAGAACTACATATATAACGTTATCATGGAGAACATAACATTTACTACAGGTTAAAAAGACATGGCTTACTAATTTACAAATATGCAGAGAGACATGCACAGTATGTTTAACTGTTATGTTCTGGTGTGTATGCATTTTTATTATATGCTAGAGTCTTTATTGCTGCTTATCGAGAAAAGCTTTTTTCCAGACTCTAAAGGTTAGAAAGAGGTGTTTTATACCCTTCAAGGATTGTGACAAGTTATGAGCAGTTTACAAATCATAAAGCATTATCTTCTTCCCCTGTCATACTGTATTTTTATTTAATTGTTTTATCAGTTAACATTAAGTAATGTGCATTCAGTTACAGAATAGTGTAGTAAATTCACAGAGAGCCATTGTTTGGTTTCTGTTACATGATGTACTTTTCTTTTTTTTGAATCCACATAAAGGTCAGATTTGTTTTTTTATTTTACATTGGTTTATCGAGGAGGTCTGACTGGACAAAGCTGTCCATTTTCAGCAGAGGCCCAGGGAGAAAAGCTCCCCTGTCATACTGCATTTTTATTTAATTGTTTTATCAGTTAACAGTAAGTAATGTGCATTCAGTTACAGAATAGTATAGTAAATTCACAGAGAGCCATTGTTTGGTTTCTGTTACATGATGTACTTTTCTTTTTTTTGAATCCACATAAAGGTCAGATTTGTTTTTTTATTTTACATTGGTTTATCGAGGAGGTCTGACTGGACAAAGCTGTCCATTTTCAGCAGAGGCCCAGGGAGAAAAGCTCCAGAACAATTGCTAACATACTATACATAAGATATTATGTGAGCATTGTGGTTTACACAGTTATAAAATATAGCAGATATATGATTGCATAAGATATTTACATAAGCATAATGGTTTAGACATACAATTAAAAGTATAGTAGGTAGTAACATATGATTGTTCATACAGTATGTTTAGTAGAGATAATGTTGAAGATGTACTAAATATAAGACAAGAAAGGAAAAACTAAAAAAACACTAGCCAGATTGTCAAAGCAGGAGAATATAAACAAGTTCATGTGAGGTTCATTGACATTTTAAGGGAAACTGTGAAGACTGTGCATAAAACATATATTCCTATCCATAATTCATACCTCAGTCTCAACCTCTTAGAGCAAAAAAATCTGGACAAAGCCTAAAATGATGGGGGAACAACTAGGGACAGATTTTAAATATTGTTCTTACAAACTTAGAAAGTTGATAGAATAATAGGTTTTGCATTACCATGAAATTTCTGAAGGATGTGAACTCTTCAACTCAAATGTTTATCATTATTTAATGACTTCAGTCCTCAGCTATTTGCCAGAAAAGTACAGATTTTAGGAAGAACACAAAAAATTTGAGGCAAAAATCTAGACATTCTGCGAAAATCTGTTCAGTTGAGAGGTACAATGGTGCTTACTGCAGTATTAAGTTTTCTTTGCATAAACATGTACACAAGCAAAAATCAACTAGTTTTATGTATTTATTTTTTGTTGTCCAGGTTAGCATGATGCATGTGTTAATTACTGGTGTAGCTGAAACACATCAGAAAATGTTTTTTTTTTTTTTTTTTATCCCATACCTGACACTTTTTTGTTTGTTTTTGTTCAGTAACATCATTGATAGAAGATCTGCAAGATATTGACTACAAAGGTAGTAGTAGCCCATTGGATTCTTTAGGTTGTCTTATAACTTCAAAGTCAATGCATCAGACAAGAAGCGATCATTCAGATATAGTAGCAATATGATATAGTTTATTACTGACGGCAATTCGTTATCAGAATTCTTCACGTTGTAGGTTTTGCATCATTTTAAGATGCAGATAAAAATAAGTTGAACTGAGCAGTGTTAATGGTGGAAAAGCGAGACGTCAGTGAAGAAACTAATGAGTCAAGATAGGGAATATAAATACTTGTTCTGTAATAACTGTCAAAATCCATGCCTACTATGTTTGCTCGGTGTGTCGACTGCAAATCGTTGGCAACACTAACTCAATAGTAAATTTAACTGCTATTGATCTTGCCTTACTGAGAATGTCATTCCGAAAGTGTTCTTCAGCATGGTTGCGGTGCTCCTTGAATATTTCACTGAGTCTGTTGATGTGTTGTTGAGCCTCTACTATATCAAGTTGAACAGACTGAAACATCTGAGCAACAGGCTCAAGAACTGATGAGTAATTTGCAATAATGAAGAGAAAAATAAGAAACGTGCACCAAGAGCAAGCGCTAAGAAACGTGCACGAAGAGCAAGCGCTGAGTAACATATATGCATTTTGTCTGGTTTCACCAGCAGTGCTCTTCTGAAGAAAGTCAAATATTTTCTCAAAGTTCTGACTAAACACATGAATGGATTTATATTTCTCGGTCCGTCATGTCTCACACAGAAGAGGTATATTTGGTACCAATGCTCATCGTTTTGGACTGTCATGGACAAAAGTAATAATCTTGATAACACCAACAGCACTACATATTTCAGGAACATCATTGACTACAAGGTTTAGTCTGTGAGATGCGCAGTGGATAAAGGCTGTTTTTGGATACTTTTCACAAATCTTTGCCTGACCACCATTCTGGATGCTTGCCATTATGGAGCAGCCATCATAGCCTGTCTGAGTAAATTTTCCAGGTCTAGATCACACTTTATGCATTCACTGACAATGACATTTGATACAGACTGTGCATCTCTCACAACAACGGGAACAAAAACCGCAAACTCTTCTCGAATACAATCATCATCAACAAACCAAATGCCCAATGACAACTGCTCAATGTCTAAGATATATCTGCAGTTTCATCTGCCAATACACTAAATCCAACTGCCCTGTTTGCTGCACAAACAATCTTCTTTTAAAGTACGTGTTCGTATTCTGCCAACAGCTCATTTTGCACCCTATGGGATGTGTACCAAGCATTTCCTGCAGCTGTTTCACTGTGCTGTTCCAGTATTGTCCCACCAGCTTCAATACGAAAATCTAACAAGTAACACAAATTTCCACCAGATCTTTCTTTTCCACAGAGAGGAATGTCATGGGTTGCACAGTAAATACTGGTAGATACAATTGGTTCCAATTTATTTTGGTTCTTTGCAATTTGTTTTGCTACTGCTGCATCTAGCTGCGGAATAACAGCTGTTTCTGGCTTCTGTCATGTTCGTGTATAAGAAAAATTGGAAGCATCTTCAGTAGAACCTTTGTGCCATGATGATTGCATGTGATTTCTTGCAAGACTCATTGAAGGCATTATGTTTTGTGCACACACTAGTGATGAAGCTGCCTTGCAACCCACGGTGAAGTGACTGAGGAAATAATACACAAGTTAAGCAGAGTGGCGGGCCTTTCAAGAGAGGAGAAAATGCAAGCCACGGTGAGTACTGAGACAACCAACTATATCTGAATATAGTTGTTAATAAATAATGACATGCATTTCAGTTTCAGACTTCATATTATTCAGAAAATTCAATTCTAACATAAATCCTTTTATTCTAGCAACTGTCTAATGTGTCCCTAGTTTTGGGCCTTTATCCCCAACATTATAACAGTCTTTGTCCAGATTTCTTGTGTTAACAGATTGAGAGGTATGATGTGTATGTGTGTCTGTATGTATGTATAAGGAGGAGAAAGCATACCACACAGCTGTCCAGGTTTTTGGAGAATGTCCAGATTTTGCCCCATATTCCTCCTAAAAGCATTGAAGTTGCTAAATAATGACAGACATTTGAGTTTTAGATGTCATATCCTTTAGAAAAATGCATACCAACATAAATCCTGTTATTCTAGCAATGTTCTAAGTTCATGAGAGCAATATTTATAATCTGCTCCTATTTACTTTAGGCTTTGTCCAGATTTCTTGCACTTAGAGGTTGAGGTGTGTGTTAAAGAGAGTGAAATGTCCTAGAGTTAGCAGGTGGAATTTATTTTCAAGTGCATTTTCAAGGAATTGTGAGCTTCAGGGAAGAGAGTTTTACTGCTGTTCATGCTAAGCCTACTTAAAATGTGCAACTGTTTTGTTTAGCAAATAGTATCACTGTTGTGGTATGGAATTTTGCAAGCAGCACAGCAGGTAGCATACTTGCATCTTGATACAGAGGGCTGTAGGTTCTACTCCCACAACATGTAGATTTGTATTTTAAGGGTGTATGTCCTCCTTTGGATGAGATGCCTAATAACTATTAACTTGTTTTTCAGCTTGCCACCCATTCCCTATTGCAATATACCAGCTTACCATTTTTTAATATAACGTAAGCAATTTATTTTTCAAGGGCAGCAGGCAGTGAATTTGTAGATGAAACACTGAAATATAAAGTTGCTTTCTAGCAACAACCTCTTCACTGGTTTCAGATCTCTTTAATGTGGAATTATTCAGATGAGTTACTTCTGCAAAGATTCTGCATATTGATTGATATTGGTGGATTGTATGACAGAAGTTTGAGTAGAGCGCCCTTTATGGTTGAAATGTTCTGAATTGGGCAGGTTGTCATTATTGGTTCATATGATTTGTTTCATTGCTTAAAGGAAAAATGTTCAGAACTATAAATTTAAAACACACTCTAACAAGTGGTGCTGTATTATACAAGGGATACAAGTCAATTATTATATAGTATAATTAATACAGTCAGGAAGGTGAATCAAATAACTTTTGCATGGTTATAGAAATGTGTGCAAAGAATCTATGATTTGAAAACGGCCCAAAGGTAAACTTACCCTGCCACTGGCCAGATGCATTTTCTTTGAATGCGGGTTTCAATGTTGTTTTGGTGAGTGTGGGTTTGAAAGGTAGAGAAGTTTAAATGCTAAGTCTCTCTTCATTGTAAGACTATTGCTTTGTTTAGGTTTAGTAAATGTCTATCAGTGTTTGTGCTATAAAATTTGAAATAAAAGTTGTAAATGAAATCCAAATATCTATAATCATTGTAGAAGTAAAGCATAAAACAGTATGCACACTGAGAGATTTGAACAGTGTCTATGACAAAGGAGGAAAAATAGCCAAGTATTGGGACACTGGAATGGCTGCGTGGGCAGGGGTGGGGGTGGGGCTAAGTGGGCGGAGCAGCAGAGGGGGTGGGGCAGTG
The DNA here is from genome assembly GCF_019279795.1 of Protopterus annectens. Taxonomy (NCBI): domain Eukaryota; kingdom Metazoa; phylum Chordata; order Ceratodontiformes; family Protopteridae; genus Protopterus; species Protopterus annectens. Next base: position 708,948,900 of record NC_056729.1, read on the forward strand.
TGGGTGGGGCTTGGGTTTGCACCCCCCCTGCAAAAAATCCTGCGGGCTCCCTTGCCTGGGGACCATAATTCTGATTTTAATTGCCCCAGGAAGTCCCATGAATCTTTAACCAAATGTGGTATCCCCTCCACAATATGCATCATTCTGTCTATATAGACAGCTAAATTGTGTGTTCTCGAACCTCCAGCTGCCACTATTGGCCTAAATGGAGGTGCCTCGATACTCTTGTGTACTTTTGGTATCCCAAACATAACCAGTACTTTGGGATGTTAATTAGAAAGAAAATCATAAATCTCTTTAGAAATTCTTTGATCTAATACATATTCATATAAAACGCTATCAATATGTTGATAAGAAATGTGCATTTGCTTTTTGGAAACTTGAGAGTAATTTTCAACATTAAACAGAATTTCCTGCATGACATTGGTATAGTCCTCAGATTTGAAAACTTTAACACCCCCACCTTTGTCTGGGGTCATAATTCAAACACTTTTGTCTTCTCTTAGTTCCTGAATAAGCCTCCTTTCCTTGGAGTTAAGGGTGAAAAAGACTCCCCCCCCCCCACACATCTTATAAAGATAATCTCTAACAGCCTTCTCAAAAATGGCTATTAGGGGATATAGGGGCGGATTAAATACATTATTTTTCTTAAAAACATTTTCTTTTCTATGGATTTATTGCCCCCATCCTTTTTCCAAAATAAAACTTTCAAGTTTAATTTCCTTAAATACAGCTGTACATCTGTTAATACCTCTGCAATATCAGGAATTTTGGTGGGGACAAACTTAAACCCTTTAGAAAATAATGTAAAAAAATTAATCTGTAATAATCCTATCAGTGTAGTTGTAAATATTGAAACCATAGGAGGTATGTAGACTGTCCTGCCATTCGTTCCCTAATATTGATACCTCCCTGTCTGCCACTTGGGGAAACCTTTCTGGTATTATACCACTTTGCTGTATGCAGTTTGTCTCCCTTGCTTCTTGTTTGCTATTTTTTCGGAGCACCTTAAAACTGGAAAATCCTGTTGACCAGGATAATCCACCATCTCTTCTTCTCCAAAATACCTGTTCTCATCACCCCCTTCTATATCAGACATGGTCCTGTTATTGCCATCAAATTGGGAATAAAACCCACTTCAGGATCTGTATGTCTAAAAACAAGGTTATTAGTAGGGTACACTTTGTGATTTTTGTATTGCTTAAGGTCCCTATCTAACTTCCTTGATTTTTTATAAAAAATATTATTGCATTTTTTCTCTACCCTGTCAATGATTTTATTATAAAGCCATTCATATTGGGAAAACAACAAATCACCAGAGGTATTAATAGATGTACAGCTGAAATATATCCAGCTAGACTAGCCCGGTTAACAAATGTAAAATAAAATAAAAAATAAAATAAAATAAATAAATAAATAATAAATAAAAATCATACCATTCAACTCTTATACTTCTTTTTGAAGCCTATTTTCCATCTGTTCATGAAAACGCACAACTTTGTTAAAAAGGTCAAACCCCCATTTGTCAAAAAGTTTAACAAAGTTCCCAATAACATCACCATCATAATGTAGTCCAAACTGGAATTTATACACCCGTAACCCCTGCAGTACCACTTGAAAATGCAGGCATTCCTTCAAATAAACAATTTCCATTTGAGACATTTTAAATTTAAACAGTTTTTTTTCTCAAACACATAAATCACGTCTTTCAAAGATTTGAAACTGTTATTGTCACAATTGTCCTTGCCAGACATTGCCCCTGGTGCCTTGTGTGGTTCATTGAAAGCAAAGTCTAAAGACATGCTTCTAGAGTGTTTCTCCCTGGGCCTCCGCTGAAAACAGGATCTGTGGAACCTAGTCGGACTTTCCTGGTCAACAAATGTTAAATAAATAAATAAAATAAATAAAGTTCTTTTTAAACAGAGCCCCATATTTACAACTAGTCCCCCTTGTATTCTGGTTACAGTTGTTAACATCATTCCTAGGACAAGTGGAATGCCCATTTAAAGTAACTCTGCTCAGGGAGCACACTGCTGTGGTTACATTTCCCTTCAGAATTGCAATTAGTCAATTTAGGGGTAATAGAATCTTGAATAAAATTGCCAGTACCGGTTTCTTTGTGCTCTGCCTGTGGCGGCTGCTCAATAACGTCGTCAGAAATAACATCAAGGTCTTTGCCAAAGTAAATGGCACAATTAGTGCCTAAATCCTTCCTCGAATGGCTTTGCTGGTTAAAATTTAAAAAATCATCCCCATTACAGGGAAAACGTTTTCCGTCACCATGATGGACCTCGGCTGTCGCGATGACATCACCATGCCTCCCCGAGGTGCACGAACAGCTGCCCAATCCGTTTGAAAGGTTTTCATTACCTTGGGAGCAGGAACCTCCTCCATTCACTTGTACAGCCTCCACACAACTGCCAGAACCAAGCGAGCCACTCTGGTGACTGTGCTGTTGTGAAAACAGCTCAATAAGCCGAGTTAACTCGCCCTTTAACTCAGCCACATCCCTTTTGAGCTCCAAAAGCTCCAAGTGATGCCCAGAATCAATGACTGGTGAAAAATCCAAAGGTTCAGGAGAATCCATGACGCCCAAAACACCTCAAATGAAACTATAAAACCAGTAAAGTGGTATAAAAGTGCTTACCAAAAAAACAAATAAACCAAAAAATAAGCACCCTCCCCAGTATCCAAAATCATGGAGAAATGCATCCACACTCAGCTCCTAAATTTCCTAACAGAAAATAAGATATTATCCCCATCCCAACATGGATTCTGCCCATATCACAGTACCACCACTGCACTCCTATCATTTATGGACACTGTGACCCAAGCAAGGAACACTGGAAAAATTGTCTCCTCTCTCTTTCTGGACCTCTCCAAAGCCTTTGACACCATATCCCACCCCTTACTCCTGGCAAAGCTATCCAATCTGGGAATGTCATCCCCCACTCAACTGGTTCTCTGATTATTTAACCAACAGACAGCAAGACACTAAATGTCTCCACTCTTTCTCACCATTCCTCAATATACACACAGGAGTTCCCCAAGAATCCAGATTGGGACCTCTCCTTTTAGCGTTTTCATTAATGTCTTCTACTCCAACCTTCCTCTAAATCCTGTAATACAGTATGCAGATGACTCGACCATTATCCACATTGCTGACTCTGATGACGAACTCCTAGCTAGGACCCAACATGCTTTCTCAATCACTGAGGAATGAATGAATAACAACCATCTAGCCCTTAACCCCAGCAAAACTAACCTGCTTCTATTCACCCCCCACACAATCAGCCTGCTAAATAGAGCATATTTTAATATCTATTCACAAAACAAAACCTGCATTAGAGCAGTATCACAAACTAAACTTCTAGGAGTTATAACAGACGAACACTTAAACCTTCGATCTACACATCCAAAACTGCATAACAAAAAAAAAAAAAAAAAAAAAATCAGAAACTAGGCACCCTCTATAACCATAAATTGTACCTCACACCCACCGCTAGACAAACCCTTGCACTATCCTGTTTGCTTCCTTCACTTTTATACAGTGCCCATTTGTTCACTAACATTCAAAGCTCCTTAAAATCCAAGATCGAGTCCTGTTATAACAAGGTTGCCAGGTTCGCTACCAACGAAATATACTCCTCACATCACTGCATCTCCCTACATAAGCTAAAATGGCTCATACTTCTCCATCATCTAACCTGCTTGCAGTTAACCACAGCTCACAATATCATTACCAAACCTTCCAATTATCCATCCCTCACCTCCATGTATACTCTCCATAAGCTCTCCTGACAATTCAGATCTGAAAACTAGTTCCTTCTAAAAGTGCAAATACCCAGTCTAGCAGTTGGTCGATCTGTCTACTCATGTACCATTGCTAAAGCTTGGAATTCCCTACCCAGCTCTATCAGAACCATTTCCAATCACATGTCATTCAAAATGTCTCTAAAACAGCATCTCTTAGACCTATGGCAATGTAAATGTGGCTACGACTACAGAGCATCTTCCCCCACCTGATCTCACTAACTTTTTTCTTCCTGCTGCTTAACAGTTATGCAGCTATCTCTTGCTGTCTTCACTCTACAGTATCCAAAGCAGATGATATATTGTACTTTGTATATTTTGTATATAACGTATACTGCCTTTGTTATTCTAGCTAGAAATTTATGATAAGATTGGATGTCTGATTTTTAAGTTGTTATCTCTCTATGTATCTAGAAAATGTGATTGTATTTAAATTTCTTTTGTATGTGAAGTTTTTCTCCCTGGGCCTTCACTGGAAATGGGCATTTTTTGGCCCAGTAGACCATCCCAGTAAACAAACGCAAAGAAATAAATCATCATCTCCTTTCGGCTTATCTTAGTTAGGGGTCACCACAGCGGAACAACAGTCTAAAGAATGATTGGCAGTGGAATTTCACTGTGTCGAGTTGCCAGCCTGGACCCCAACCTTCCACAGAAGGGACACACATGCACACACTCACTTCTAAGTCCAATTTAGAGTGTCCAATCCATCTACAGTATGTCTTTGGGATGTGGGATGAAACCAGAGCACCCAAAGGAAATCCACATGACCACAGGGAGGACATGCAGGCTCCACACAGAAAGCACCCCAGCCAAGAATTGAACCGGAAAAAAAAATGCAAATAAATAAATAAATAAATACATTTTATGGAATGTCAATGATCTATGCAACCACATAAAAAGAGCTAGAATTGTTGCAGAGGTTAGGAGAGCAAAAGCTGATATAATAGCACCCCAGAAGACCCGGATGGATGAAGAAGGTTACAGGTCTTTAGGTAAAGAGGGTTTAACTTGGCAGAATATTCATACAACCCTGGAGGGAGGAGAAGAAGGAAAGCAGTACTACTTACCATGCACTCCCTATAGTTTCTAATTCAATCCCAACAAGCAAATCAGAGGGGTTGATATACCACAATTAAAGGTAACCTAAATCAACGTATGGTGACTCTGATTTTTCAGTACTTAATCCAAACATGAAACACAGGGAAATTAAGAAGTTCAGTTATGTGAACTGGACGAAAGCACTTACAATAAACTCTTTTAGTGTGTGTACTCTGGTCTAGCATTTTTTCTCTTCCTTTTTGTGGTTTTCCTAGCACCTCTGTGTTTTATGTTTTAAATTAAGAAAAATCTTAGCTGAGATAGTAGCATTTTCAGAGGGGATGGTCCTTATAATGAAGATTAAAATATGATTTTGACAGCTCAAGATGTCTTAGAAGGTCCAAGCATACATCAAACCTCCTCACAAAGTCAATTTTCAGGAAACTAGATGATACTCGTAGGATGAAATTATATAAAATGGAAAGCCACACACCTAGAAACGACAGGGGTTACACTTTCTATTCTCCAAGACCCTAGCAATGGGCAAGACTTGATAGATGTTGCAAGAGTAAGAAAGGCAAATATTTGGTTCACAGTCTAGAATCCTAGACAAGACACATTTCTGATCAGGCCTTAATTAAATTGTACCTAAAGAAGGGTAGAGGACCCTACACACCCAACCGCTGGTGATTTCCAACGTATACTCTAGACAATCCCAGCTTGAAAAACTGTACAGTACACACACACTGAGGAGGCTGTTAAATGAGCTAATGCATATAGCCTCTGGAGCTGGGGTATCCTTAAAAATAGACTGAGGGCACTTATTAGGAAACATTTAATTCATCTGCAAGAAAATTCACATGGGACACGTAGCCCATTTAATAATAGAACTTAGAGATCTCAAAACCCAGCCACAAGGTTTATTTAAGAAATGAATTGCAAAAACAATTGGAGCAGAAAAAAATTGTTTAAGTGGAAGCCCATGAAGACTATTTATTTTGTGGACACCCCAAAAGCAAGGAAATTCTTAGCAGAAAGATAAAGGCAACAATAAGCTAGGGCAATTGATAAAATTTGGAAATATGAAGTGATATGGTAATAGTTGCTTCAGGGGATTCTCCAAGTATTTAATGTTACTACCAGGGTTTGTATATATCTTAACAAAATAACAGCTCTAGAGAACAACTAATATCACAATACCTTGCTCAATTAACCTGCTCACATTGACAGAGATACAAAAATATAACGTGACCCATGAAATAACTAAGGAAGAATTAGTAGAAATCATGAATGCTCAAGCAATAGGAAACTCTCTTGGACTAGACAGCATTCCAATTGAGCTGTGGAAATAATCAGAAGATGATTTAATAAGAGTTTGGCACACTCTAATGAAAAACAGATAAAAACACAACCACGGACCAGTGTGTTAAAAACAACTAAAAATCAGATAACCACTCTAATGAACCAATTGCTGGGAGGAGCCCCTCCACCTAAATCTTGGAATGGACATCATGATAAGTAGCCTCCATTGTGGTGTTAACAGACTTCACTATCCAAATCCCTGAGTACCTTACTTTATTCTGTTTTCTGAGGAATGGATAGTTATCCAAAATTTCCTGAGTACAATCCAAATTAACTGAGATTGCTTTTTTAGTAACATTTATTCCAATAGCTTGAGACAGCACCAAAGTTCTCCAGCTCTGTGAATACTAATGGAAGTAGGGGTCACAACTGGGGTCAGTCATGGTCAAAGGTACATCATCCGCAAAGAGGGAGAGCTTTAGTGTTAAATCCCCCCATGTGTAGCCCCTTATAGGTAGTTCCCTTATCTTTTGAAATAATGCTTCAGTATTTCATGTGAATAGTAGTGGTGACAAGGGACAGCCCTGTCTTGCTCATCTCCATAGATGAAAAGTGTTTGACAACCCTGCCTTAGTCTTGACCGGTGCCATGGCACTATCATATATCCCCCCGCAATAACTTTATAAAGTGATTGGGGAATTCTAATCTTCTCTGCATTGCAAATAAGAAAGTAAAATTCACCATATCAGAATCTTTTTCTGCATCCCGGCTTAATAATAAAAGGGGTTTTTAGTTTTTCCGGGCATCCTCTAGGAGAAAGAGGGTTCAAAGTATATTATCAAATGTTTACCTGCCCTCTATAAACCCACAGTGATCACCATGTGTAGTATATGGTAATATTTTGATCAGTCTTTGACCCATAACCACTATAAAGACTTTATAATAATGGTTGAGGATTGAAATGAATCTATATAATTCTGGAAATAAAGGATTTTTCTCTTCCTTAGGTATTGTTACTAAAACTACGAACTAGCTATTTTCAAAAATGGTACATACTGTCATTAGATCTAGTTCAGAAAGCCCAGACATGAAATTGGTTTATACTACCTCTTTTGTTATATAGTATGCAAACACTAACTACCCCATCCCCCAAAGCTCAGATACTCAAAAAATTGCAGAGATACATGAAAACATTTATTTGGGGCGATGCCAAACCAAGAGCTGCATGGGATAAAATAAAACTCCTGACATCATTGGGAGGATCGAGAGTCCCAAACTTGAAGCTTTATTTGTCTGCAGTAGTATCTATTTTAATAAAAACTCCAGCTTTTCTGTCCTCATACAGTGTGGATTAAAATGATAGGTATGCAAATCCCGATGCCGCAGGGCCTGTATTGGATAGATTATTTTCTCACTAGCACTTCCATAGACGACAAAAAAACATCCCTTCATCCTGGGCTTTGGAGGGATGAGGAATGTTTCAGCTGATACAATATAACAGAACTGTTAGTACAAAGTGGATATAGAAATGAACCAGGCATTTAAAAGCATTCTCTAGATAGAGTCTCCTTAATCCTTTATCTGTTTAAACATTTCCGCAGTTTTTTCTACCTAAGTAGTGTTGGTAGTGTAGCATTGTCCATATTCAGGCTTTTGTTTTGGGCCTAGTTGTTTGTTACTAGAGGCTGTATGTCTGAGCACATGTCCCAAGCCATAATAGCTTAGCCAAGGCCAGTATAGCATTTCAGTGAGAGTGAATTGTTTGCGGTCATTGGCTGACTGGGATTGCCTGGGCTATGCCTTGGAGTAAGCACCTCATTGATTCTTTCAAGCTTTTTTTAAAGTTGTTTCAGGTTTCAACTTTGTTACTTAAGAAGTTAACTTGTGACTGTTTCTGCCATTTCATGCTGAGCTAATCAGAGGAAGTCAGAGGAAGGGCTCTGAGCTAACTAATCTGTGATATATAACATTAAGTATCCTGTTTTTTGCTTGTTGTGGGTTTGTTTGTTCTGATTTTTGTTTCCCACCCTGCCTCCCTCTTGGTATCCTGTTTTTATACTTGGTGGCTTTGCAGTTGCCTGCCCCTACTGTAAATTTGATCTGGGACACTCCACCCAGTCTAGTGTCATTACTTCATTCTACCTATTGCAGGGAGAACTTTTGAGAAGGCCAACCCAGTTAACTTCTGCTCCTCCATTCCCCTTTCCACTTTACAAAAAAAAAAAAAATATATATGTGTATATATATATATATATATATATATATATATATATATTTTTTTTTTTTTTTCTAAGCTTATTTCCTGCCTTTCCTATAAGTTGTCTAGTCCAGATACAGATTTGCTATATCCAGGACTATTTGTAAGCTTTTGAGCCCCCAAGCCTTTCTGTGTTATAGGGAAGCTTTCTGGCTTAATTTTGTTTCTTAGAACTAGCCAGTTTTCTAGTTTCAGCACTCAAATCTGTTTATTTGAGCTCAGCACTTGTTCAGAACTCATTGTAAGCATTAAATAAGCTACAAATTACTACAGCACTCAACTTTCCTCACTTATCTAGAGGAAAACAGTTTTTAGTACTTAATAAATAAGCACCTATCCCGGCATGTCTAAGGGTCATCTCCCGGTGTTTTCTCCTGTCTACCTGATGGATCTGGGCATCTTGGGGCAATGCAGCAATTGCCTCATGTACACAGACAACCATCTCCTCCTACCACCCAACACTGCAACCTGTAAGAGATGCACTTGTATAGCCAAACTGGAAGCAAAGTTCTCTTCATCCAAGGACTAGACAGTCAAGAGGAGAAGGTAAACACTTGCACCACACCATACTCATCACATAGTCCCTCAAAACTTACACCACCAAAACACACACATAGAAACACAAAACACACACCAACATTCAATGAGGCTCTCAAAAAAAATCTACCCAAGTAACAAGGACCTCCAAAGCAGAAATGCAGGCAACCTCCACCTACCAACACAACCCAAATGACACATAGCCCACAAACTCAGTGTGCCACTCAACCACAGCCCATAAGGCATAACGATGTACCCAACACTCTAGTCATAGGTGACTCTATAGTCAGGCACACTGAGGTTCCACTCACCAGGCTAAACAAGGAGAAAGCTACTGTCAGCTGCCTGTCAGGTGCCAGGATCTGCCACATAACGCATGCACTCAGGTCACTCCACAGCAAGTACAAATATGACTCTGTCATTGTCCATGTTGGTGTGAATGACCTGAGACGTACCTCCCTAGACTACTTTAAAAGAGACCTGGAGGAGCTTTCTGATCTTGTAGCCCAGGCAGGTATGACTTTAGCCCTGAGTAGCATCCTGCCATCACCCAGAATGATACCACAGTACAAGGAGAAAATGATTGACTTCAACAATTGGCTAAGCTTCTGGTGTCATTCTAAGGGGATCCAGTATCTGTCTGCCTGGGATGACATGATCGACAAACCACAATGCTTTGCCAGAGATGGCCTGCACCTGTCACCCTTGGGATTCGGGACACTGGCTAAGGCTCTTGCCACCCCTATAGTGCCTTTTTTAGGCAAGATTCAAATGACAAATTCACCACCATAACAGGTACAAGCAAGCAAAATCTGAGGGTAATGCTACTTAATGCTAGAAGTCTAAACCTCAAAATGCACTCACTCGAGGCACTCCTTAAAATGGAGAACATCGACATCTGTGCAGTAACAGAGACCTGGTTCAAGGCTACAGAGAGCACCCTTGCATTACCAGGCTATAATTCATACCACACCTTTCAGCCACCTAACCTGCACCGAAGCACTAAAGGCGGAGGCATGACCATATTCATTAAGGATATCCACACCTCCAGGCTAGTTGCTCAGCATAATGCATCTGAGATTATCCAAGTGCAACTAACTCTGGGCAAGACCGCAATGCAAATTGTAGCTTGCTACAGATCCCCCACCATGCCCCAGGATTCCCACTCCTCATTTCTTGATACACTGGAAAATATTAGGGTACAACCCAACACCCTAATAATGGGCAATTTCGACTACCCCACCATTATCTGAGAAAACCAGTCATGTACCAACTCTTGTGCTCAACGTTTTCTTGAATTCATAAATTCCAATGCTTTGGATCAACTTATCCACACCCCCACCAGAGGCAGCAATATCCTAGACCTGGTCATTACCAACATGGACAACTGGTGTTCCACACCAAAGGTCAATTCCTCGTTGGTCAGATCCAACCACAAGCAAATCACCCTAGACATCCACATCTCACCTCCACCCCACATTAGGGAAACCACTGTAACAAATTTCTCCAAAGCCAACTTCACGCTTCTTAAGACAGAAGTGGCAAACTTCAGAACACCCATGCTGACGGACAATAGAGATACGACTGCTGAATCCTATACAATTGCACGTTATAAGCACTTACAGGAGTGCATGGATCGTGCAATCCCTAACAGAACCAAGATGCTATCCTCCAAAAAAAAGAAGCCAATCTGGTTGTCCCCTGCTATAAATGAACTCTACAACAGAAGAAAGAAACTGTTGCAAAAAAGAGTAAAATCCCATGATTGGAGGAACTCTGTGGTCAGCCTCAGTAAGAAGCTGAGACCCCTCATAAAATCCTCCAAAGCTAGTTACAAAAACAAAATTGCCACTGATTCTAAAGACAACCACAAAGCATTCTATAGCTATGTCAACAATCTCAATGGCAACACTCAGATCTGCTCTGAGTAACAGCACAATGGCACTAAATATACAGAACCAACTGATATTGACAACATCCTGGCAGATAGGTTCAGTGCTAACTTTACCACTCTCTCATCCCCTAAAGGGCCCATCTCTATACCGGAAGAATGCAAAGTACCTGTAATCACGGCTGCACAGGTAAAAAAACACACTCTTGAAAGCCAAGAACATAGCAGCCATGGACCTGACAACATCTCAGGCTGCGTTCTACATGAACTACAGAATGAACTGGCACCCCATCTAATTACCATGTTCAATCGTAGCTTCACCTCAGGCTTTGTGCCCACTGAATGGTGCACAGCAATGGTTATCCCACTCCACAAAGGGGGAGCCACTACGGACCCCAGGAACTACTGCCCCATTAGCCTGATGTCCTGTCTGCAAGGCTATGGAGTGTATCACTATGGAACTTATAGACAATGACATTGGTAATCTCCAAACTCTGGACCCTACCCAGTTCAGGTTTGTAAAAGGCAGATCATGTCTCCTAAACCTGATAGACTTCTTTGAAGTGGTCATCAAAGCTGTAGATGAGGGTAAGTGGTGCACACAGCCTATCTAGATCTCACCAAGGCTTTCAACACCATCCCCCACTCTGGAATTATAGACAAACTCACTAAACTAGGTATAATTCCCTATGTCACAAGATGGTTTGCCAACTGGCTCACTGACAGAACCCACACTGTGAAAGTAGCAGACTCTAAATCCACCTTCAGACCAGTGACAAGTGGAGTACCACAGGGTTCAGTCCTAGGTCCCCTCCTGTTTGGTATCTACTTCTCTGAAGTACAGGCTAACACAGAAGGTCTTTGGCTAACAAAGTTTGCAGATGACTGCAAACTAGGAGCCTTAATCAAAACTCCTAATGATGTGGACATCCTACAAAAGGGCCCCACTGAGACAACTGCCTGGTGTCAAAGCCATGGCCTCAAGCTCGATGCCAAAAAGTGCATTGTCATCAGTTTTGGTAAAAACTCTGTACCCATGAACTACCACATAAGCAGTAGTCTACTTAACACCGAAAGTGTGATAAGAGACCTTAGGACACAGGTGGACAGTAGGTTCATAGGTTCATAAGTAGGTACAAGGCTATTAGAGATGAGTAAAAACTGCAAGGAACCACCATGAAAAGTAAAAACGTTTTAATGTAGAACGAGCGCTTTCACGTACACACAGATGCGCTTCATCAGGTTACAATTAAACAGAAAAAAACTTTCTCTTATATACAAAAACAAGTATCAATTAAACAATCAGTAAAGCAGTAATCATACAATTAAGACGATAGTCGTTCTATGGTTTAAAGAAACAAGTTCTTAAAAGTTTACAACGCCCATACTCAGGCATATAAGTTCATTGTCAATCTGATTTTTAAAGTTAATCACTAATAAGATTATAAAAATAACAAAGTATATATATCATGAGTTAAACACACTTTCAGGGATGAAATTTCTCTACATATTATTCATAAATTTGAATGACAAGATTCGTCAATCCGCATATTACTGCGGACTGAAGATAGCGTCTGTTAGATCAGTTGTCATAAGCAGACGCACTAGTTAAAGGCCTTAATATAAAGTATTAACCTTTAATATCAGTGCCGAAAATCACTGTTTACTACCTGACCATAAAGTGTATTAACTAAGCAATGAAGAAACCATACTTCCTAAAGAATGGTAATCCATCATAAAATTAGATTAAAAATTAGATTAAAAATGTTCCGCTATTTGCGTGGTCATGTTCAGAAACTTTTTTAAAAATATATAAACAATATAAAACATATTTACAAATGCCTAACATCTACAAGCTAATGATGAATATCAGATGAAATGATTATCAATTTTATCAAAATTCAAGGATGTTAAAGATGCATAAAACTAAAACATGACACCAGTATATGTGTTGAATGCATGTTCATATTCATATTCTATATGATCATCTATTTTCATAGTGCACATTTCAGTTAAAAAAATTTAAACTGCTTGAAATCATGCATTGATCCTATGGTTAAACTGCTAGATAATACCATATATATAAAAATGCATGAGCAAAATACTAACATGAACTCCTATGACCATAACCATATATGTATGTACCATACTTATATGTAATAAAACAATAATTGCAGAAATACAACAATATGAGAACCTAGATCATGTGTGGGGACACCAGGAAAAGAAACTGGCATATAATATGGAATACCATTACAAAAAGTGGCCAAATTTATTCAAAAGAATTTTGTATATAGCAGCCTACAAATTTATAGATAATTAATATAGATAGGTTGAATAAATAGAGAAGGTACAACAGAGCATGTTATAAGGACCCTAGAAGGACAGGGCAGATACTAACCATTGAGTTGAGTCCTGGTTCAGGACTAGGTACTAGGCTATCTGTCCAAGGGCATTTATAAGCCTAGCCAGAGTGTGTCGCCTTTCACCGCCCCATCGATTAATTAACTGATCCTCTGTCAAGCAGAGCCAATGAAGTGATCCCAGGGGTGTATTTTCTGTTACCCATCCACTCGTCAAGGTTTCTCTTGAAGAGTGTTAGTGAGGGGCTCTGTCTAAGGTAATTTGGAATTTTGTTCCAAAGCATGGGGAGTCTCTGTGACAGGAATCTATCCCTCCAGCATGTTCTATTTATTGTTGTGGCGAGATTTAGCTCACTAGAGCATGTGGCTCGCAGTGACTTGGATTTCTTTAGGTGGAGCATGACCATCAATTCTGAGTTGGACATGGCTTTGAAAGTCAGGCAGAGATCACCTTTGAGTAAGCGATATGCCACTGAGTACAGCAGAGTTTTTTCAGTTGAGCTGCATAGGACATATGTTTGAGGCCAGTAATCCTCTTGGTGAGGTACTTTTGTGGTCTTTCCAGCTGCTGGAAATGTCTTGTGAGGTACATCCCAAATGGGGCATTGTACTCTATGATGGGTCTAATGAGTGACGAGTAGAGGGGCACTATAACTTCTTTATTTCTAGATGCGAACCCTTTAGTAATTAGATGGGCCACATAGAAGGATTTCCTAACTACTTTGGCAATATGATTGTCAAAGGAGAGATTACTATCTACCTGGGTCTCCAGAACTCTTATTACCTCTTCTGCATTAAGGGGGCTGCCACCTATGTGGTAATTCATGGGTGTTTTGTTTTTCCCAAACAGGATGACTATGCATTTTTTGGCATTTTGCTTGAGGCCATGACTTTGACACCAGGTGTCCATCTCAGTAAGGCCCTTTTGGAGGATGTCCATGTCAGCCGGAGAGTCAATTATGGCTCCCAGTTTGCAGTCATCGGCGAACTTGGTTAGCCATAGTCCTCCTGTGTTTGCCTGTACTTCTGAGAAGTATATGCCGAACAGTAGGTGTCCTAGGACTGAGCCTTGTGGGACACCACTTGTGACTGGTTTAGAGTCAGACCTGGAGCCTGCTATTCTTACCGTGTGAGTTATGTCTGTAAGCCATTTGGCAACCCATCTCATGATGTAGGGGTTTATATTCAGGCTGGTGAGTTTTTCTGTAATACCAGAGTGGGGGAATGGTGGCGAAACCTTTGGCAAGTTCAAGGTAGACTGTGTGAACCACCTTTCCCTCATCTATGGCCTTGGTGACTGTCTCGAAGAAGTCAATCAGGTTTAGTAGGCATGATCTGTCCTTAACAAAGCCAAACTGGGTTGGGTCAAGTGTTTGGAGGTTCCCAATGTCTTTGTTAATGAGTTCCATGATGATGCGCTCCATAGCCTTGCAGACCAGGCTAGTCAGGCTTATGGGGCAATAGTTACCAGGGTCAATTGTGGGCCCCTCCTTTGTGGAGTGGAATAACCGTTGCTGTGCACCATTCTATGGGCATGTAGCCTGTGGAGAGACTGAGGTTGAACAGTGTGTTTAGGTGGGGGGTTAGTTCATTCTGTAGTTCGTGCAAGGTGTAGCCTGGGACAACATCTGGTCCCACTGATGCTTTGTTTTTTGGCTTTTTAAAGGGCTGTTTTCACCTGTGTGTCTATGATTTTTGGGACACTACACATTTCTGGTATTGTTGTGGGCCCTTTTGGAGGTGGGGGGGGGGTGAAGTTTGCACTGAATCTATCTGCCAGGATGTTGGCAGTATCAGTAGGTTCAGGATATTTTGTGCTATTTTGCACTAGTTCAGTGCATATTTGCAACTTGCCACTTAGATTCTTAATATAGCTGAAGAAGGCTTTGTGGTTTTCTTTTGAATCCTTGGCTATTTCTCTTTTGAAATTAGCCTTGGATGATTTCATGAGGGACCTTAGTTTTTTACTGATACTGATCAGGGATGTCTTTCCTTCTTGGGATTTGCTTTTTTTCTGAACTACTTTCCTCCTTCTATTGTATAGCCTGTTTATTGCAGGGAACCACCAAACTGGTTTCCTTCTCTTACAGGAGTGAGTCTTGGTTTTGCTAGGGATGGCATGATCCATGCATCCTTGTAGGTGCTCATAGAGTGAATTTGTAAAGGTTTCTGCATCTTGGGCAGGGTTATCTTTTAGCTTGGGGGCTGTGAAGCTTACCACCTCTGTCTTAAGTAAGGTGAAGTTTGCTTTAGAAAATTTTTTTACTGTAGTTTCCTTAGTTGGAGGTGGTGGTGGGGTGTGGACATCCAGAGTGATTAGTTTATGGTCTGATCTAACTAGTGACGGGTTGACCTCTGGTGTGGAACACCTGTCGCCCATGTTGGTGATGACCAGGTCCAATATGTTTTCACCTCTGGTAGGGGAGTTTACAAGCTGATCCAGGGAATTTGAGTTGATGAATTCCAGGAAGCGCTGGGCCTGGGAATTTGTACTTGAGTAGTTTTCCCAGTGAATGGTAGGGTAATTGAAATCGCCCAATATCAGGGTGTTCGGAAGGACCTTCATGTTTTCCAGTGTCTTCAGAAAGGTGGAGTGGTGGTCCTGGGTCATGGAGCGTGATCTGTAGCAGGCCACAAATTGCATTGCAGATTTGCCCGATGTTAGTTGCACATGGATGATCTCAGAGGTATCATGCTGCGCCACTAACCTGGAGGTGTAGGTATCCTTGATGAATATGGATACACCCCCCTCCTTTTGTGTTTTGGTCCGTGTTCTGTGGCCAAAACGCGTGGTATGAGTTGTAGCCCGGTAGTGCTGGAGTGCTCTCTGGAGCCTTGAACCAGGTTTCAGTTACTGCACAGATGTCGACATTCTCCATACTGAGGAGTGCTTCGAGCACGTGCATTTTGAGATTTAAACTCCTGGCGTTGAGTAGAATAGCCCTCAGTTTTTTGATAATTGTGCTGTTTACGGAGGTGGGTTTGACTTTTGAGCCTTGCCTAAAAAGGCACTATGGGGGCACCAAGAGCACTGGCCAGTATTCAAAAGCCTAGGGGTGACAGGTGCAAGCCGTCTCTTGTGAAGCAATGTGGCTTGTCGAGCATGTTGTCCCAGGCTGACAGACACTGGATCCCCTTTGAATGATACCAGAAGCTTAGACAATTGTTGAAATTGATCATTTTTTCTTTATACTGAGGTATCATTCTTAGTGAGGGCAGAATGCTACTCAGGGTCAGGGTAATACCATCCTGGGCTACATGATCAGAGAGCTCTTCCATGTCTCTTTTCATGTAGTCCAGGGAGGTACATCTCAGGTCATTCACACCAACATGAACAATGACAGAGTCATATTTGTACTTGTTCTGGAGTGACCTGAGTGCTTGTGTTATGTGGCGGATTCTGGCTTCCGACAGGCAGCTAACAGAAACCTTCTACTTGTCCCACCTAGTGAGTGGGACATCAGTGTGCCTGACTATAGAGTCACCTATTACTAGTGTATTAGGTATGTTATTTTGCCTTAAGGGCTGTAATTATGTGGCACACTGATTTTGTGTTTTATGTGTTGTCTCGTTTGTGACGGAAAGTGCAGGTTGTTTGGGTGTCTGCTTTGGAGGTCTCTGATGCTTTTGCAGGTTTTTATTTAGAGCCTCCGAGTATGATTTTGTGTATTTATGTGTATTTTTTGCCAGTGCTGTTTTGGTAGGTCTGTGTGTGTGGCTGGAGTTGTGATGCAAGTGTTAACCTTCTCCTCTTGACTGTCTGTTCCAGTCTTGGGTGGAGGCAGCGCAGCTTCCAGTTTGTCTGTATAATTGCATCTCTCACATATGTTAGTGTTTTGTGATAAGAGGAGAGGGATGTCTGTTTACATGAGGCAGTTGTAACATTGCCTCAGGACACCCAGATTCACCATCTGGACTGGTGAGTGCAGCTGAAGTTGCCCTTTGGTCATGCCTGAATAGTAGGGTGAGCTGCTTAGTCACTTGGTTGGTGAGGGGTGAATAAAGAGCCCTGCCCTGCTGGGCAATCAGTGTCAGGGTATATTAGTGCTTGCTATTAAGTCTGAGAAAATGCTGGGCTGTAAGATGCTTTTTGAGTGCTTAAGTTGAGAGTTAGACTAGTTTCAAGGGAAAAACTGAAGAGGAGACTTAGTGGAGCTGGGAATAATTTAACCGTAGCTAACTGGCACTGCCTGGTGTGCAAAACCGTGCAAATGCGGTTTTTATAGTAGGGAAATGAAAGAGATAGAAATTACCCCAAAATGGCCAATAAACTACTAAGTTCTGGGCTGGAACCACTCCTCCAGGGACAGATAGGTTGCTTAAATTTCCCCTCTCTCACAGGTGAACAGAGAAACTTCCTTCTATCCTCTATCCAAGTAAGGTATGGGCAACTCATAAACTAGTATCACAGGCCTGAATTCAGCACTAGCCTGAAAACTCGACTATACTAGCTTAGAAAGGTAGGAAACGAGGATTTATTTTTTGGGGGGTTTTTTTTGTTTGTTTTTTTGAAAAGATAAGGCAAAAACAGTAAAAAAAATACACTTAAAACAGCTTTAAACAACTACAAATGATCAGAAAAGGCTATCACACTTTAATGTGTAGCCTACAACAGTTAAACAAATTATTTAAACAAAAAACAACTTTTTAAAAGTGCAGACAGTCAAATAAGTACAATATATGAAAACAACAAGTTTTAAATCACAATAAATGCTGGAAAATCTGCATTTAGACGGAAAACAGTTAAGTATAGCAAGAAAGTACAGAAAACTGATACTTAATCACTCCAAAGTCTCTCTTCTAAGCTAGAAGGCTTGTATCAGTTTAAGGCTTTCTAGTGCTACCCAGTAGGTTAGTTACAGGAAAGATGGGAAACAAGCGCAGATGTGGTCTTTTAAACCGGAAAGTTCAAAGAGACAGACAAACTGTCCAAATGGTCAATAAACTACAATTTTTGGGCCAATAACCTCTCCTTTCATGGAAGACAGGCTACCTAGTGCTTACCACTCCCACTGATAAGCTAGAAGGCTTTACTCCAACACAGAAAGGCTTGCTTGGCTCAGAAGCTTACCAACAGTCCTGGATACAGCAACTCTGTATCTGGACTAGGCTAGTTACAGGAAAGGTGAGAAACAAGCACAAGTGTGGCTTTTAAACCAGAACATTGAAAGAGATGGAAAAAAAACTGCCCAAACAGCCAGTAGCTACAATTTCTGGGCCAGGAACCACTCCTCTTGTGGTAGATAGGCTACCTAATGCTTACCACTCCCACTGATAAGCTAGAAGGCTTCCCTCCAACAAAGAAAGGCTTGGGGGACTCAGAAGCTTACAAAGACTCCTGGATACAGCAAATCTGTACCTGGACTAGACCAGTTACAGGAAAGGCGGGGAACAGGTACAAACATAGGCTTTTAAGCCAGCAAGTTGAAAGAGATGGAAAACTGCCCAAATGGCCAAACAAACTATAATTTCTGGGCCAAAACTCACTCTTCCCGTAGAGGATAGGCTACCTAGTGCTTACCACTCCCACTGATAAGCTAGAAGGCTTCCATCCAACACAGAAAGGCTTGGGGGGCTCAGAAGCTTATTAACAATCCTGGATACAGCAACTCTGTAACCGGACTAGGCTAGTTATAGGAAAGGTGGGAAACAGGCACAAGTGCGGCTTTCAAACCAGAAAGTTGAAAGAGATGGAAAAAAAGCTGCTCAAACAGCCAATAGTTACAATTTCTGGGCCAGGGACTACTCCCCTTGTGGTAGATAGGCTACCTGATGCTTACCACTCCCACTGATAAGCTAGAGGGCTTCCCTCCAACATGGAAAGGCTTGTGGGGCTCAGAAGCTTACAAAGATTCCTGGATACAGCAAATCTGTACTTGGACTAGACTAGTAACAGGAAAGGCAGGAAACAAGCGCAAACACAGGCTTTTAAATCAGAAGGTTGAAAGAGATGGAAAAGCTTCCCAAACGGCCAATAAACTGTAATTTCTGGGCCAGAAACCACTCCTCCTGTGGTAGATAGGTTACCTAGTGCTTACCACTCCCACTGATAAGCTAGAAGGCTTCTTCCCAGCTCAGAAGCTTACCAACAGCCCTGGATAAAGCAAGTCTGTATCTGGCCTTGACTAGTTACAGGAAAGTCAGGAAACAAGCTTAGAATTTTTGTTACAGAAACGCAGCTAAAACAGCAGTAAATACAATTCAAATTGTAGTGCAGGCCAGCACACCCGAGTGTGTAGCAACACTACGGCAAATAAAGTTCAAATAAATGCAATTAAATTAACAAATGACAAAAAAACAAGCGCAGAAGGCAGTAAATTAGAAGGCTACTAACAAGCAGTAATAAGTGCTGAGTAAGAGCAACTAAACAGATAGCACGCAGAAGAGCAACTAAGACAATTACAGTAAAAGCGGCTGTATATATATATATATATATATATATATATATATATATATATATATATATATATATATATATATAAAATTTATTTATTTATTTTTTTGAGGGAGGGAACAGAGCAGGATTAAGGGGCTACAGGGATTGTCCTTCCCAAATGCTCTCTTTGTACACAGTAGGAGTGCCTGAAATCAGAATATGATCTCACTGCACTCAGTTGACTGAGCAAATGAGATGGGCCCAGAAGGAGTATACAAATACAAATCTACAAGACAGGCAGGCAATTTCAAAGCCATCAACATGAACACCAAAACAAGAACAGGGAGGGTGGGTGGTGAACTAACTGTAGAGAGACAGCCACAACTTCAGTTGAGTTAATATTCAGTGAAAAACACAAATAAATAAGTTAAATACAGTACTATATGCAAAAGAGCAGATAAAAAGTGTACTTAAATTCACTTATACGTCCAGCTGGTTTCAGGCAGATGTTAGCTGACCAAATGCTCTGATATTAAGCAGAGATAACTCAAAATGTACTACTTATATAAGGCAAGACAGAATGTCAGTGATGAGGTGAAAGTACCCCCCCCCCCACTGCTATCAATGGCTACACAGAAATTCTAAAAAGTACTCTGTAGAGAGACAGTCACAACTTCAGTTGAATTAATATTCAGTGAAAAACACAAATAAATAAATTAAAAGCAGTACTATATGCAAAAGAGCAGATAAAAGTGTACTTAACTTCACTTATAGATCCAGCTGATTTCAGGTAGATGTTAGCCGGCCAAAGCTCTGATATTAAGCAGAGATAACTCAAAATGTACCACTTATATAAGGCAAGAAAGAATGTGAGTGATGAGGCGAAACTACCCCCCACTGCTATCAATGGCTATACAGAAATCCTAAAAAGTACTCTGTAGAGAGACAGTAACAACTTCAGCTGAGTTAATATTCAGTGAAAAACACAGATAAATAAATGAAATACAGTACTATATGCAAAAGAGCAGATAAAAGTGTATTTAAATTAATTTATACGTCCAACTGATTTCAGGTAGATGTTAGCCAGCCAAAGCTCTCATATTAAGCAGAGAAAACTCAAAATATACCTCTTATATAAGGCAAGACAGAATGTCAGTGATGAGGTGAAACTACCCCCCACTGCTATCAATGGTTACACAGAAATTCGAAAAAGTACTCTGTAGAGAGACAGCCACAACTTCAGTTGAGTTAATATTTAGTGAAAAACACAAATAAATAAATGAAATACAGTACTATATGCAAAAGAGCAGATAAAAGTGTAGTCTCTCCTTTGATAATCACATCACCACAGTAGTCAGGAAATCCTTCTATGTGGCACACCTCATCACAAAAGGTTTCTCATCCAGGAAAAAAGAGGTCATTGTTCCCCTCTACTCATCACTCATTAGACCCATTATAGAGTACAACGCCCCTTTTGGTATGTACCTCACAAGACATCTACAACAACTGGAAAGGCCACAGAAATACCTCACAAAGAGGATTACCGGTCTCAAACAGATGCCCTACGCAGACCATCTTAAAAAAGTCCAGTTTTACTCTGTCACATATCGCCTACTCAGAGGCGATCTCTGCCTAATGTACAAAGCTATGTCAAACCCAGAGCTGTTGGACATGCTCCACGTAAAGAAATCCCAATCCCTCCGAGCTACATGCTCTAGGGACCTAAACCTTGTCACCACAAAGAACAGAACATTCTGGAGGGATAGATTCCTGTCCCAGAGACTTCCCATACTCTGAACAAGCTACCTATCTATATCAAACAAAGATCTTCATTAGCACTCTTCAAGAAAAATTTGATGATTGGATGGGAAATAGGAAATTCACCCCGGGGATCACTTCTGTGGCTCTGCTTGACAGGGGCACAGGAAAATAATATTATTGGGTGGCAAAAGCCAGGGTACCATGTGGCTAGGCTTATATAGGCCCTAGGGCCAATAGCCTAGTACCTACCTATGAATCTAAGTAGAACTAAACTGGCTTAGGTGGAACACAAGTGTAAAACACTGGTACCAGATCCTGTCAGGCAATACCCTCCTCATGTAGCATGAAGCGCAACTGAAATTCAGTCTTTCAAACAGGGCCCTTTTAAGTTACTAATGGTTAGTAGATAGGCTAAAGTCTTCATGGGATCTTTTCACTACAACATCAAGGAATCAGATATAGTTAACATTATGATCTCAATAAGGAAGAATATCTCACAAGGCCCTGGTCCTGAAGTTTTACCAAGCATTATGGATTACTAAGCACACAACAGTAGGAAAGATCAAGGAACTTTGGGATAGGACTATAGAAGTATCTATGAGCCAGAACGATTTTATAAGCTAGTATGATTAATTCCCTCCCTTACTAAATCACAGAAATTTAAGATATTTCACAGGAAGTGCTTATACAAGAACACCAGTTAGACTGGTTATGATGTTTTAGAGAGCTGATGGAGATGTTTGCAAGGAGAAAGAGGTAACCGGATTCATATTTTTTATTCATGTTCCAACTTGAAACCATATCTTGATCAGTTACTGAACTCATACTCGAGGTCTTAGGAGTGAGAATAATATAAACATCTTTATTGTTTCTACTGTGGTGGCAAGAAGAGGTATGCTTATCCCTCCCTCGAGCCCACCTTCCAGCCCTAACTGTTTTGCTGGCTTAGAAATGTATCACAAGGCACGGTAAAACCCAAAATGTAATGGATATAAAAGAACTTAATCACCTAATAGATGAAATATCATCTGAGGATGGAAATGTATTAAATATAGAAATTGGTATAAATAAAATACGAAATGGGGTGCTTGACTTTGCTGTGTATGGGGACAAAATCATCAGTCTCTTGTATAACAGTCTTGGTTGTAACATTCACCTTACTTTAGATGATATACAGGTTTTGATGTCTGTGTTTGATAAGAAATGTACTGTGCTACATACTGTAATAAATGGCTACTGCTGCAGTATGCTTGCTAATTATTATTTGTAAGATGGATATGTTTTACAAACCAGTTGTTGTGTTGCTTACCATGATTCAGAGCTGTACCACAATAAAGAACTTTATTTGAGGAAAAAAAAAAGAGTACTTTCTTTACATTTAAGAGTACACATTTTCTATTGAGTACCCAGAGCTGACTACCTTATGCTCACAGAAAATGTTTATAAAATAATGTACTTTCTGAAATGACAGTTACATACAATAGAAAGACTGTAAGTAACAGAAACACTCATATAGAGAACCCCTCCAGAAAAAAAAAGAAGTGAAACAGCTTAAAATGATAGACATTTACAATACAATTTGAAGTGATGTGGCTTAATCTCTGCTTTCCTTGCATTAAAGGTCATAATAATGATGTCTGAAAAGAACACCCTTCCTAATAATACCCAAGGCACTAATAAGCACCCCAGCCACATCATACAGCTTTTCTAAAAAGACCATCATAGGGACTTGGAAGAAAATTCCTGAACTGGCTGTGAAGGAGATAAAGCAGAATCTTGCTCTTCTTTATAAGCCAAACAGGTGTCTCTGCTGGGTACTAGCATTGTCTTGTGACTGTCCCCTGAAAATGATGGCAATTATATGAGGAACAAAATAGTAGCCTATGAAGTATGCACACCACATAATTTGAATTGTGGGTAACTCAGCTTATCTTTGCTCAGAAGCACAAAACCCATGATCATACATGTCTCCTGCACAAGCCCACAAGCATGATATACTAAACATGGGTCAAAACTGCCAATTGCGCTTTTTATATTTTGTGCACATGCCATCAAAATAAAGTTCTTCATAGGCGTTTAGTATACTTGACCTCATTTGCCTATGTAATGCACAAAGACTTACAACATATGGCAATGGAAAACGTCAACATGTTTAGGCTACCTTGCAAAATCTGAAAGTAATTCTGAAGCTATAAGCAATGGCATATGGATGGACAGCAATTTCTGAAGCCATCACCAGCTCAGACAAGGTATTACTCTACAACTGTTTGATAAGGTGTATTTATTTGGAAACAAGAACTTCAAGGGGAATAAGGTAGAGTGTGCAGCAATATCCTTATAAAATCAGTAAGGACATTACTGAGCTGAAATGATGGAAGATAAGGTAAGGCATTATCCTGAAATAGGGATAATAGAAGGAATACATGTAAAATACTGACTGGGACTGTTAAGATATGGGCTCTACAGATCTACAACTCCAGCATAAGTGGCATATTACAGATGGAAAGATGAAAGTGATGGAAAAAGACTGGCAAGGGGTGTAGAGATGAGGCATGGGATGGGATGTCTTATGAATGTGAGAACCAGCACATAAAGAAGACACAGGAAGAGCTGAACTGCACCTAACAGGTATAGAAGGAATAATATATGGAAAAAAAGAAGGTGACAATGTTTTTGCTTAGGTCTGTGAGAACAGCAACAGTGAAACTATGGAGGGTAAAAGGGATGTGAAAAAACATGAAAATGACATGATAATGTATCATACTGTTTAACCTACAGGGGCAGTCTGTATGAGATGTGGGGAGGAAATGCATGATGAATCTCTTTGGTGTGTTTTATTTATTTGCTGGTGAAGATGTAGGTCCCTGGTTTTGGTATTTGTGGAGTTATTAGACTTGTGGAGATGCAACAGATCCAGGGAAAAAATGGGTATCTAATGGCATGTAAGGAAAGGCATAAGATACTGAATAAAAGGACAGTGCTTCCAGTTTCTCATTGTAGCTCATGCTGTCTAATGAGATGTCTCTAGTGAGATACATTTTGTAGAGAGTATTGTACTTAATAACTGACCTAACCAATGCTGAGTATAAGGGAACAGTGGCATCTTTAGATTTGGATGATATGACCTAGGCAAGCATCTGTGCCAAGTAGAAGGATTTTCTGACTACTATTGTCCATAATAATCACAAGATTAGGAATTATCAATCCATGATCCAAGGTCCCTAGCAACATTTTCATTTAGAAGTTTGTGTTTTTTTCTGCTGTGTATGGATGGGAGGGGATGTCCACCAAATGTGACAATATTATTCTTCTTTTGCATTTTAATTTAATCCAGTTTTCAGTATGCCAATTATTTACATGTTTAAACTCATTGGGTATCAAAGGGTGACTTGACCGTAACTCCCAGTCTGTAGTCATCTGCAAGCCTACCTAGCTAGAGGTCTTGGATTCAAGTCTGGAGAACAGAAAAGCAAATTCCAAAAAGGAGAGGTCCCATCACTGAGCCCCGGGGTACCAGTGGTTAGCTTCATACTTTCTGATTAGGCATCTTCCATTCATACTGCATTAGTTCTGTATTTTGTCCAGTTTACTAGCCACCTTACCATGTACAGGTCTATTTTTAAAAGGTGAAACTTACTTGCAATACCTGCATGAGGCATAGCTTTAAACTCCTTGGCCATGTCGAGATATGTCTTGGCTCAACACAACCACTGCTGACAACCTAAATAATCCTCTTGTATAAGTTAACCTACTTCATTAGGCATGATTTTTTTCATGTCAAAGACAAACTGCTGCAGATCAATTCAAATAAGACTTTTGATGTCATAGTTTATAAGGTCGGTTACAATATGTTCCATGGCTTTGCAGAAGAGAATCATCCAAGTAATGGATCTATAATTGCCAGGGACACTTATAAGGCCTGCCTTGTAGAAAGGTATTCACCAAAGCAGCTTACCAAACTACAAGGACAAAATCTGTAGGTAAACATGTATTAAACAGTTTAAGGAGTGATACACCAGGTTTCTTAATACTCCCCAGGATTCATGAAGCTTGCGCCAGGTGAGGGCATAGCGTCGGCGTTCTAACACCAAATATGGCCGCCGAGCAATTCATATACGAGCTGTTTCCACGTGCACTACCTGCGTACGCTATGCCCGCACAATTCCCGAGCCCTGTATGCTAATTACCCCACGAGCAGCAGTGTAGCATGCAAATGAAGGTATGTAGCAATTCAGGAAGTGGTGCAGGCATAGTGTAAGCATGCAGAAATGTAAACCGTAGAAAACAGTTTATATTTTTGCAAACATAAATTCGGAGCCATGGCAGCTGACCAAACACATGTATTATATTTTTAATATATGCCAGTGGCTAAATATATAGCCATTGGTATAAAAAAATGTACAAAATATAAAATTAACATTTAATATATATATAGTCGCACTATCGCGAAGTGGAAGCGCAGGGCAGTGGTAAGCAAAGGGGATCACAGGGAATATATAAAAATATAGAATAAAACTGCATTGAAACACATACCAAGATTTCCCCATAGTAGTCAATGGCAGGCATGCTACACCATACTTATGGTGCAAGGGTTGCTAAGGGGCAGTGACAGTGTTATGCACAGTAGCTTGAAATTAGTAGGCAATGCCATGCAAATGAGAGGAGTAATAGTGAATCACAGAATCCCTGCTGGTGTAAGGATGCAGCTCACAGCGTAGCATTATAACACCAAGGTGTGCCCTTGAGATAAAGATGACATCAAGAGAGGGGTGTGTAGCCATTGCTGTAAGCACATTGGAGCATTGCTAAACCAGTTTGCCCCTAGCTAGGCAAAGCCGCAGGATAGGGGTGTGTCAAATTGGCCATAGCTATGCTTAGCTGAGAGTACACAAGCTAACGGAGTATGCATTTGAATGGAGATGAAAACGCCCGTAAACCTGGTAAATGGGTATGCGCGACGCACACTGCAGCTGAAAGAGGAAGGATATAGGAAAGAAATAAGGAAATGTTGCAGCAGTGAAATTGGAGTACAAATAACTAATTAACACCTAGGATCCTACAGTGGGCCATTGGCAACAGCTAACAAGGTTGCAAGCAGCTACCAGCAGAACAGGAAAGGGGAGGGGCTGTACTGCAAAGAAAACAGTAAAGTGTCAAAGCAGAACAAAGCCGATTTGCAGTATATCAGCTACAAGGCACATTTTGCCATGACTAGGTAGTACAAAACAAGAAAGATAGTGGGTGGATGCATGCCTGATAATGGGAGGGGATCCAGGTCTAAAACTGAATTAAAGGGCAACAGATTAATCAAGGCAGGCAAGTAGATCTCCACAGTAAAGGCCCCACACTTGCAGTACTCATTGCAAAACCCATAATTAAGACACGCTGCAGCTGGAATAGCTCATACACACACACTGACATCAGCAGCATCCATAGCACAATACTTTAAAGTGTGAAAGCAACTCACACACATTTGTGCATTCCCATACACTCTGCACCAGTGATGTATACAGATGGGGAACTTTTATTATGTACATGCTAGGGGCTGCCATAGCTTTGGTCCACCAGCATGTGTTGGAGACTGAAGATGGTGTGGAGGATGATGCACATGACCTCCGCAGGCACCAGAGGAGGAGGAGAGTGTTCAGACCCAGGGTAGCCTACCAGGGGCTCCATGATCTGGAGATAGTAGAGCATTACAGGGACACCCTACAGCAACTTGTGGAGCTGTATCAGCCACGCCTCAGAGCCAGAACAGAGGGGAACCCATCACAGTGGATATGAAGGTATGTGTAAGCCTGAGAATACTAGCTGCAGGTACCTTTCAAAGACCAACTGGGGATATCATGGGGATCTCACAGGCATCAGCATCCAGAGTACTACACCAGTTCCTGGATGCCATGTTACCACATGCCAATGAGCGCATATACTTCCCCCGAACGCAGGAGGAGTTGGCCAGCAATATGCATCTCTTCCACCATGTGGCAGAATACCCGGAGGTACTGGGTGCAATAGACTGCATGCACATACACATCAAATCACCACCCGGTGAGCAGGGTAGGCACTAGATAAACCCCAAGGGATACCCCTCCATCAACTGCCAGGTCGTGTGCAATGCCCAGGGCATTATCATGGATGTGTGTGCTGGCAGCCCTGGAAGCTATCACGACTCCCACATCTGGCATGCCTCGCAGCTGTATCAGTTATTTGCCAGGGGGATATCCCAAATGGCCACCTGGTGGGGGATGCTGGCTATGCACTGGAACCGTGGATGATGACTCCTATCAGAAATGCACACACACACCCATGCAGGAATGCCATAATGAGGCACACGCACAAACCAGAATCATCAAAGAGCATGTGTTTGGGATGCTGAAATCACGGTTCCATTGCTTTGACATATCTGGTGGAGCCTTGCAGTACTCTCCAGGCACATGTGCCCATATCTTCATAGTGTATGCAATGCTACACAATATGGTCCTGTGGATACAGCTGCAGCAGGGACAGAATGGTGAAGGCCCTCACAGCCCACCACCATTGCCAAGGGCCCCACAGGCACAGAGGTACTCAGACCACGAACACCCTGAGCCAGCCCTAGTAGGCAGACGGAGGTGTGCCCAGTATGCCCATGCCTTGGCAAAGAGGGAAAATATAGCACACACACTGACAGTGTAGGCACCTAGGGACTGAAACCTTTCTCCACCTGCACACACAGTAAAAATGAATGGCACACACACAAGACTACCTGTAAATTATCATGTATAGGCAGTCTACTGTGTGCATTCAACATAGGCAGCCCTCAACTATTGCACACACAACTGCCATTGGCACAAGGTAAGTCAACACCTGAACAGTAAATTAAGCTATCAGCATATGCAGATGCTGTATGTATAGATTCATAGATAGGCACTTAGCCAACTACCAGAGGCCATTCATAAGCCCAGCCAAAACGTGTCAGCTTTTGCCACCTTATTGATTCATTAACTGTCCCTCTGTGGAGCAGAGCCAATGGCAGCATCCCTGGGGTGCATCTACTGTTCCCCATCCACTCTTCAAGGTTTCTCTTGAAGAGTGTTAGTGAGGGGCTCTGTATAATATAGTTAGTGATATTGTTCCAAAGTATGGGGAGTGTCTGTGACAGGAAGCTGTCCCTCCAGCATCTTCCAGTTATTGTTGTGGCAAGGTTCAGCTCACTACAGTGTGTGGCTCACTGTGACATGGATTCCCATAAGTGGAGCATATCCATCAAGCCTGAGTTCAACATGACTGTGTTGGCCAGCAGAGATCATCTTTGGGTAAATGAGATGCCACTGAGTAAAGCAGGAGTTTATTCAGTCTGGCTGCATAGGCCATATGTTGGAGTCCAGTATTCCTCTTGGCGAGGTACATTCGTG
Source organism: Protopterus annectens (assembly GCF_019279795.1). Taxonomy (NCBI): domain Eukaryota; kingdom Metazoa; phylum Chordata; order Ceratodontiformes; family Protopteridae; genus Protopterus; species Protopterus annectens. The sequence goes on from NC_056729.1 coordinate 708,977,635, forward strand.
GACCTCCCAGCTGTTGGAAGTGTCTTCTGAGGTACATCCCACATGGGTTATTATACTCTATGATGGGACTGATGAGTGATGAGTAAAGGGGCACTATAACCCCAGTATGTCTAGATGGGAATCCTTTAGTAATCAGATGGCCTACATAGAAGGATGTCCTAACTACTGTGGAGATATGATTGTCAAAGGGGAGATCACTATCTACCTTAGTCCCCAGATACCCCATTACCTTGTCCGTATTAAAGTGGCTGCCACTTATGGAGTTAGTGGAACTTGGTTGGAGGTCATGGTGTTGACACCCTGTGACTTTCTCTGTGAGGCCCCTTGAGGGATGTCTGTCTCAGCTGGACTATCAATCATGGCTCCCAGTTCGCAGTCATTGCCAGACATGATCTGCCATAGTCCATCTGTGTTTGCCTGTACCTCTGAGATGTATATGCCAAACAGTAGGGCTCCCGGGACTGAGTCCTGTGGGACACCAGTCATGACTGGTCAAGAGTTGGACCTGGAGACTGCTAGTCATACCATGTGGGTTCTGTGTGTAAGCCCATTGGCAACCCAAACTGTGATATATGGGTGTAGGTACAGGCTGGTTTGTTTATCAATAATACCTGAGTGGGGCATGGTGTCAAAAGCCTTGGTGAGGTCCAGGTAGTATGTGTGAACCACCTCGCTCATCATCTAACTTCTTGGTGACTGTATGTAAGATGTCAAACAGGTTCAGTAGGCATGAACTGCACTCAATCAAGCTGACCTAGTTTGGGTCACGTGTTCGGAGGTTGCCAATGTCTTTGTTAATGAGTGCCATGAGGATGTGAACTATACCATTGCAGACCAGGCAAGTCAGGCTTATGGGGTGGTAGTTACCATGGTCAGTTGTGATTCCACCTTGATGGAGTGGATTAACCATTGCCACGTGCCATTGTACGGGCATGTAGCCTGTGGAGAGGCTAAGGTAGGAAAGCTTAATTAGGTAGGGGGCAGGTTGACTTGCACAGTTTGCAAGATGCAGTCTGGGACAACATCTGCCACCAGTGATGCTGTGTTCTGCTGTTAGAGAGGGCCATTTCCACCTGAGTGTCTCTGATGTGTGGGATACTGTACCTTTCGGGTAGTGTTGTGGGCTCTTTAGGGGTGAAGTATGCTCTGAATGTATCTGCAAGGATGCTGGCGATATCAGTAGGGTCAGCATATTTTGTGTTATATTTCACTGGCACAGTGCAAATCTGTGTGTCACCACATAGATCCTTGACATAGCCAATGAAGGCTTTGTGGTTATCTTTCAAATCCTTGCATATTCTCCTGCTGCTGTTAGCCTTGGATGATGTCATGAGGGACCTATGTATCATACTAATAGTGGTCACAGATGTCTGCCCTTCGTGGGATTTGCTGTTTGTCTGGAACACTGTCCTACTTCTGTAGTATAGCCTGTTTATTGCAGAGGTCCACCAGACAGGTCCTTGTCAAGGAGGAAAGAGTCTTGGTTTACCAGTGATGGCATGATCCATACATCAATGTAGGTGCTTATAGACTGCATTTGTAAATCTGTCTGTATCTTGAGCAGTGTTTCCCCTTAGCGTGGGGGCTGTGAAACCCCCCACCCCTCTCATTAGTAGTGTAAATTTAGCTGTAGGAAAGGTATACACTGTGGTATCCGTGGGTGGGGGAGATGCTTGGGTGTGGTAACAGTGAATAGTTCATGGTCAGATCTAACCAGTGACCGGTTAACCTCCGCTGTGATGCACCTGTTGCCCATGTTGGTGATGACCACCTCTAGTAGTTTCCACCCCACATTAGGGAGGTTACCACCTGATACAGGGCATATGAGGTGATAAATTCCAGGAAGCACTGGGCCTGGAACTGAGTACCGGAGTAAGTCTCCCAGTTAATGGTATGGAATTTGACATTGACCAATGCCAGGGTGCGTGTTAGGACTGTCATGTTATACACTGTCTCCAGGTAGGTGGAGTGGTGGTCTTGAGTCATGGAGGGTGATCTGTAGCAGGCCACAGTTTACATTACAGTTATGGCTGATGCTAGCGGCACATGGATGATCTCAGAGATATCATGCTGCCCTAGTAACCTGGAGGTGTAGGTATCCCTGATTAATATGGATATAGCCCTTCCATGACTGTCAGTCCATGTTCTGTAGTTGAAATGTGTGGCATTGGTTGTAGTCTGGTAGTGCTGGTGTGCTCTCAGGAGCATTAAAACAGATCTCAGTTACTGCACAGATATTGATGTTGTCCATCCTGAGGAGTGCTGTGAGTGCAAGCATGTTGTGATCACAACCCCTGGTGTTGAGTAACATAACCCTCATTGAATCTGCTATTGTGCTGTTTATGGAGCTGGTATTCACCTTCAAGACTCACCTAAATAAGGCACCATGGGGGCGCAATAGCCTTGGCCAGTATTCCAAAGCCTAAGGCTGATACATAGGCCGGTATGGTATCTTTGCATGCATGTTCCCCACCTGTGCTTGTTTTTCATCTCTCCTGTAGGTAACCTACTGGTAAGCAATAGAAAGCCTTAAACTTATACACGTCTTCTAGCTTCCAAGATAGGCTTTTGGAGTGACTAAGTATCAGTGTTCTGTATGTTCTTTCTGTACTTAACTGTTTCCTGACTTCATGGTGATTTCTCACTGTATATTGTGATCTGAAGGTCTTGTTATTCACATTTTATGGCTGTGATGACCTGCACTTTTTGAGGTTCACAGATAGCCTACTACCTATCTGCCCAAGGGCAATTAGAAGCATAGCTACAGTGTGTTGGCTTTCCCCGCACTATTGATGAAGTAACTGAGCCTCTGTCAAGCATAGCCAATGAAGCAGTTTCAGGCAGACTTGCTTAAAGCTGTTGGAGACTGGGGTTGTGGCGAGTGAAAGTGGCACTTAGTGATCTAAAGAAGGCATGCTGATGTGACAATTCAACACCATTCAATTCCCCCAACAGGTCTCGCAACTATCAAACTGGACAGGCGCCCCCACTCCTTGGCTGTATGGTTCTGGGACACATGATCCCAGCAGTGTATATTCTGTTACCCATTCACACACCAAGGTTTCCCTTGAAGTGTGTTAGTGAGGGGCCATGCCTAATGTAGTTAGGAATGTAATGTATTGTCTCACAGTACATTTGTTATATGTTGTTATTTCAAGAGTACGTGAAGCTCAGTGAGTTTGGAGGCCTCCACCCTTTGCTTAGCCTAGCTTACACATAGAAATCATCTAAATAGGAAATAGGTGGAAGCAACATTAATGTCAACAGTGTAATGGTTACAGCATCTGCATAGTGTCTGTGCATTCGAGGTTCCAATCCCGATAAAGGCAGGGATGTTTATCATGTTCAAAATTATACCTTACCCACAGCTTGCATATATAGGTAGTAATCGTCTGTATAATAAACATTCGAAACACCCATATAAACCCATGTGAGCTGGAGAGTACAGTCAACAGAGAATGTAATGTTATGTCAGCACATAGTGAGATGTTACTTCACTGACATGTATATATCCTGAGTAGTTAGCGGATATGGCCATGTTTGCGCGCACAGGTTATACATTACAAAGTTTGTTTAACTGTGTTTAACCGCTGCTATAATGTCACACAAACACTTTTAAACATGCTTACAACTGCTTAAATGAGCCTTATTCTGGAGCAAAAAACATTTGTAAAGCATTGCAGGTGTTGAACCCTGGACCATGCACACTATGGTAATGGGACTTACCACAAAGCCATCCAAGGTGTATACATGTTTCATGGTCTTGAGACTACACCTTATACCATATGCATTTCACTGTAATGATCACAAATGGGACAGTCACTTTGTGTACATATGTACAGTACATTGTAATGTACTGTAGTTTGTGAACCAACACATTGCAGTCTGCATATGTATTACTGTTACAAATTAATACGAACTTTATATATGTGTATATATATATATATATATATATATATATATATATATATATATATATATATATTTATATTATACAGTTCCATCAATAGCCATATATATATATAAACATCTATGAACACACTTCGTGACACAGAAGCACTCCAAAGGAATTGGAGTGTACACAAAACACATGCAGCTCTGGTATTATAACAATATTAACCTAATTCACCATAGAAGGTGTGGTTGTTGTGTATGTGAAGATTGGGGTGGGGGAGGAATGATGGGTAATGCAATCATGCATCAAGGAGAGCCTGAGTCCGATGTCCAATAAGTGAACTGGAGGGGTATACTTGGAGTACGGGGACAATATAAAAAGGACACAAAGCAAGAACCTTTCTCATTCATAATACACCCTGTCATGTCAGATTGCAACACCTAATTTCACAAACCTATGAACATTAACATTTATCAGACATATGTACACCAACTGACTGTCACATTTGTTTTCAGTAGTGAGGAATGTCTGTAGTACAATGTATACTCTAAACACCATGACATCTGTACATATCTCAGATGCCTTAGTGGTAAAGTCAGTGACTGTGGTGTTCATGGTCCCAGGTTCAAGACCTGCAAGTGCTGTTAGGTTATTTTGAGGGCCAGAATAAGGGCTGTTGGATGCAGGTGAATTAAAGCACTCTTAAGCAGTTGTAAGTGGGTTTCCATGGGTTTGCGCGATGGTAAGCGGTGCTAAAACATGGTAAATGGAGGAGTGCTTCACAGGTTTAACCTTTGCTTAACATCGCACAGACCACGGGCAAACCTGCTTACAACTCTGTAAATGTGTGTTATTCACACTTTCCCTACCAGCGCCTACTCTAAGAGGTAAAATAATAACACCTTCCAGGAGTAGAACCTGCAACCATGTACTCCATCTTCAGAGTAACCTAACACTAAGCTACCTGGGATGTACCTATCCCAGCTGTGTATGCAGACAGGTTAAAACACAAAAGGGAGGAACGTGTTGAAATAGGACAAGACAACCCGCAATGTACCCAATTAAAGGTGTATGCTCATATATAGATATATAGATATATATATATATAGAGAGAGAGAGAGACGATACATAGAAACATGTCAATATATACAGGTCTACATATATATGTAGATATATAGATAGGTTAAAAACATCTACACATCTACAGCATCCGAAGTGGTCATAACTGAGTATAACATGGACCATAGCAATTGCACATCCCCCCCCCCCCAAACAGTATGAACATAACATATGAAGAGTATATGCCAATACACTATTACAAATATGTTCTATGGGCACAGTCACTGACACAACTGCAATGACTGCAAATATCCATGACAGAAATACACAGACAGCTTTCATTTTGGAAAACTTTATTACATTCTGATGTATTGTCAAAAGGATTCAAGGACTAACAGTACCTGCATGCTATACAGGAAGCATTAAACAAGTGCCTTAACGAATCAGCCTGCAATTACCATAGTATTAGTCCACTAAGGGATAGGTGTTCACATAGGGAAAGAACACCCACACACATATAGATGTTGTATAAAAGGGGTTCCTACACACCTGCATGTGCTATGTACACCCACCAACATCTACCCCAGAACCAAAATAATTACATCAATACATACTGTCATACCATAACCAATTATTCAACTCCTGTACAACATCTGCTGAAACCTTAACATACCTGGAAACAGACACAGTAACATGGCCCTATGTGAAATAGTTGCCGTTATACAATTGAACAGCTACTGATGTAACAGGGTTCGTATGAACTAATCCCACTTCAGAGGGTTGAAAGGTTCGTACACCAGGAAGTGTTACCGAGTGCTGATTATCAGCACAGTATGATACACAGTAACACCAGTAAGCACACTGTAAACCCCCTAACATTATATGCATAGCTATGCAGCTTTGAGCTGGTCAAACAACCTGGCCAGACTGAAACATATGCAAAAGTATTAGGTACAGACAAACCCTGCATAAGTAGCAATGTTCAGAAATATAACAGCAGTACTCACATTTAGACCAAATCCTCTAGGCATTACACACAATATATTCCTTTTTGTCTCCATACAGCTGTTGCAATAGATTCCAAACAACACTTCTACGCTGTCTTCCTCACAAGTAAGGCAAAAGGACAACACCCAAGTGGAGTACTCAGTTATACTCCACTGTTGCCAAGGTATTGGCTAAGCAGTACCAGTGCAGCTAATGTGCATGTAATTAGCTACTTAGGAACACCAATTGGTCATTAGGATAGCACATGTTACTGATATGTAACTATAAAAGGTTGCCTTGTCACACATTCAAACCATCTGCATCTACCTGTAGGACAGTACAAAACACTGAAAGACAAACCGAAAATGAGTATTATACTAGTCAATGACACCTCCAATTACTAAGAAGGTATGTATAACATGTAGTATGTCTGTGTATGTAGTACCTGTACTGTAAGAATTACAGTGTAATAAATGCATATAGAGGAAATAGCTATCTTGTAGCGATGTATTGTTGAGCAGTAGTAATGCTTGTAGTATTCTATATTTGTACTGCTGTAGGTCACACGGCAAACTTCGCATACACCACAAGGGATGATATGGGCTTGGAACTCACCAATTCACTTCCAGCCACTGTCAGTGTCAGGATTGGTCCAACAAGTATGTGCTATAACAGGGGATAGTATATGTCGATATATTGTAACAGTCGACATATGTATGGGTGTATAAGTAAGATGAACATGTTAAAGGTGGGCTTACCGTGTAAATATTGTGTGCATTGTGGGATATTGTGCTAATAACTGTGTAATGTACAGTATTCTAGGCAGATTTGCATTCTATTCTACTTAGCAGTTCTGTTATGTTATGCAAACAGTAGTTATGTCTATTGGCAATTACAATACTCAATAACAGGATACATATCATTTGTATTCATCTGACAGTTTAGCAGCATGATAGCAAAGATAATTGGAAGAGCCAGGTAACTATCCATGCACATAACACATGTAATATCCACTTCTCTAGTATCGTTTGCAAGCAATAACAGCTGTGCATGTGTACATGTTATACAAATGTGTAGTGACCCTTGTTACAGGGCTGGACCTCTCAAGTATTGTTTGCAAGCAATGACAGCTGTGCATGTGTACATGTTATGCAAATGTGTAGTGACCCTTGTTACAGGGCAGGGCCAAATGGCTATGTGCACACCTACATAGAGTGGATATTGAGAGTAGAGACACACTGATTGAACTACCAGGTCTGTGTAGCCCAACCTCTCATTGACAACCTAACAGCCGCTTGCACCTACTGTATGTGAGGTAGTGCACAGCACTGGTAATGAAACAGGTTGCATATCATCTTTAACTCCAGTGTAACATCTGCAGTAGGAGTGTAAGATGTAGGAGACAGCTGCCCATGTGTAATAGCCGCTTCATAGGTGATGGCTCACACTATCTGATTATATCCTAATCATGTTGATAGTTGCATCAGAAACTATTGATACATGACTCTGTTTGGAGAGTGGGTGTCTGTGCCCAACAGAGCTCATGGTCCTGGTGGATATGTGAGTATATTCCCAGAGAAGGAAACAGACCTGTAGACACTTGCATCATCTGTAATCAACTAACAGGATGTGATGTGATCCTCAGAGGAGGATTGCTGCTAAAGGTAGCTACAATGTTTCCGTAATAGCCAGTGTTGTCACGTCCATAACACAGATATTTACATGTGAGCATCACTGTCTAAAACATCTTCATAAGCAATACATAAACTAAATACAGTACTTGGTACTTGTAGTACTGAATGCTCATACAGGCATGTCCACTAGTCAGCTACTGGTGTTTACTACTGTCAGCTTTGTGTATGTGGCCATCCTGGGAGAATGTAATCTCTATGCCATGTACACTGCCAAACTCACCTAACACCATGTCCCAAACATTGTTTGGAATGCAGCTACAGGGGTAATCTGGAAGGCAGCCCAGTCTACAGCCATGACTGGACTGAACATTCATGAGGTGTAGGTTAACACATGCAGCTCATCAACACAACCAGCACATACCCTTACCAGAACACAGTAAGGACACCCACACACACTACCAGAAATCACACACATTCACAGACGCTTCTAAGTATCTGGCCAAACAAGTGATGCCCCCAAGCAGGAAGAGACAGACACCGAAATACACAAACTGTATGACATAGTTTGCATAATTGTGCCACACCTCAGAACACGTGACTGGAAACATGCCCAACAGTACTCATTTGTGAATGCAAACTCTAGCACTGTATTACACACCAACTTATGTGAGGGCATAGATACTGTCAGCTGCCTGTTTGCCATAATTAGCCACATACCCATATACTCAGACCACCTTATGAACTATACACATGGCTCTGGCATATTCCATGTTGTTGTGCAGGACCTGTGATGCAGTAGTTTGGACTGCATGGAAACAAATGTGGGAAGTGTCAGGTCTTGTAACCCATGCAGATATGTCCCAAGGCTTGGATAGCATTCTGCCATTGGCCAGAATGATACTGCAGTACAGGGACAAACGGAGTGTAACAATTGTCTAGTGTAGTGGTGCAAGTCAAAGGGTATTCAGTATCTGTCATCCTGGGATAACATGGTTGACAGACCATGATGTTTTGCCAGACAGGGCCTGCACCTGTCACCCCTGGGAAGTTGGATACTGCCTAGGGCTCATGCTTCCCCTATAGTGCCTTCATCATGCACAGTTCAAGTGATGGTCCACTGCTGTTACAGGGACAGCCAAGCAATAAACTGCAGGTCTCGCTACACAATGATACATGTCAGAAACACTATACGGACACACATATGTCAATCCCTAACATGGAAAACATATCTGTGCAGTGGCTGAGACATATTTCAATGCTCTGGAGAGCACACCTGCATGACCACGTTATAACACATACCTCACCTCTTGCCCATTATCCTTTATTGGAACACATGGGCCGCAGGTGTGTCCATATTCCTGAAGAATATGTACACCCCCACGCTAGTTGCACTTGCATAACTTCAGATGCATTATGCTGAGCAACTACCTTTGTGCCAAAGTGGAATTCTAATTGCACCTTGAGACAGATCACCCAGCAGGCCACAGATTTCCCAACTGTCATAATGTTCTGTAATCGGGAAGATTAGGTCTGAGACAGAACCATAATAATGGCTACTCTCAACTATTCCATTATGAACTGGGAAGACTTCGCATGTACCAACACCTGCGCTCAATACATGTTGGATTCCATCGACCCCACTGACCTGGATCAGAGTAGTCACACAAACAGAGCTAACAGTATGCTACACATAATTAGTCTCCAATGCCAATGTTATGTTTCCTAAGAGCAGAGTGGTGACTGTCATGGCACACATGCAGATGGACAATGCATGTGCAAATGATGAATCCTACACAAATAAACCTTAAGCAGTCACATATGTGCAGTGATTGTGCCATTGAAACAGAACCAAGATTCAACCCAACACAAACAATAAGGCAAACTGGTGGTACCATGCTTTAAACTGTACAACAGAAGGTAGTAACTGTTGCAAGAGTGAACACACATGAGTGTAGGTGATCCCTGGTCAGCCTCAGTAAGATGCCGATACACCATATAAAACCACACAAAGCACAGAGCATTCTATAGTTGTGTCATTAATCATAATGGCAATGACAAGACCTACCGCGCTGCACAGCACTATGGCATGGGAAGTACTGCACCTACAGAAATAGCACCCATTCATCCAGATAGGGTCTTGGAGAACCTAAACCCACTCCTACCCCCCAACAGGTACACTTAGTAATTTATCCATGTACACTACAGAGCCCCTGTAATAACAACTATGCAGGTACAAGCTGCACTCTCTAAAGCCATACATACAGCTTTCATGGGACCTGTCAACATCCTAGGGTGTATCCTACACAAATGTAAGAACATTCAGCTATCCACATACACATCATGTTCAATCATAGCTCCATGTCAGGCTGTGTACACACCGAATGGTGCACAGCAACAGTTATCACACCCCACAAAGGGGGAGACACCATTGATAATGAGAAATAGTGCACAACTACCCTGCTGAGTCTGGTCTGTAAGGCCATGAACCGTGATCAACATATCTGATGTACTTGGTACAGATGTAGATGACAGTAGGGTTGATTCACACTGCATATCATGACTTTGCCAGGTTGTAGGACACCATCACCCATATTGTGTTCCAGCTACACTCAGTAAACTAGGTATATATTCCTATGCACAGGAGTGGTTGGCAACTGGACTGCTGGCAGAACCAACACTACAGAAGGTGTCTGACTAATACATGCACATCAAATCAGTGCCAGCCACAGTAATACAGGGTTCATTCCTGGTACTCCCCCTCTTTGTTATCTATACCAGACAGACTAACACAGAAGGCATCAGCCTATTGATGTTTGCAAATGACTATGAACTAGGAGCAATAGTCAACTCAATGTGTGCTGCGTTCAACATACAGAAGGGCCTTAGTGTGTCAGATATGTGGTGTGTGACAGATGGCCACAATCTGACAGCTAAGTATTGCATTGTCATCCCCTATGTTACAAACCCTGTACCCATGAACTTCCACCTAGGCAACGGTCAACATAATGGTAACTGTGTGCATGGGATGCAAGCTGGACAGTACTCTTTCCTTTGATAGTTACCTCAACACACCATGCAGGTAGTCATATGGGGCACCCCTAATCATGACAGGGTGCCATCCAGGAATAGAGAGATAATTGCTCAGCCATACTCAACACCCATGTGACCCATAATAGATCACATATTTCCTTTAAGGGTTGTTGCCCATGTGTAGATGGCATACACTGCCCTTCCCAATCCCTAGATGCACTATGTAGCATGCAGCCTACCCTGAATAAAGCCATGTCCAACCCAGAGGTGTTGGGCATGCTACACTTAACACATCCTGATCCCAAATAAACACATACTTCATGGACATCCACCTTTCTAGTACAAGGATCACAACATTCCTGACAGATCTCTGTCCCGTACACTTAACATATTCTTGCCATACTATGCATCCCTGCCCAGCAAAACTGCACATCGCCCCTCTCTGTGACATGGTGTGATGACCGCATGCCAAATATATCAGTAACCCTTTGGATCAGTTCTGTGGCACTGCTTGAACTGCCACTTAAACTTACCTGTCTGTTGCCTACAGCTAGGTAACCTGTCTGCCTAGGTTCATAAATGGCCCAGGGCATTAAGCCTACTAGATCACTATGACCATACACATTATAGTTGATATCCAGCCCTGCAAATACCATCAGGCTAGCTATTGTCCCATGTGTTACACATGTGCAACACAGGCAAAACGTGGCAGGATGCTACACAGCTGTGCAGCGCCATGTAGATGTATATGGCAAAACACATACATGCTTGCAAGTCTGCAGGATCACGGGTAATGTCCCTAATGGCTATGTATGACTATATATGTGACATATACGCAGCATTAAGGTTGACTGCATTAATGTGAACACATCCAGGCATGTGCTGATAGGTAAAAACATCAGTACAGGCAAACAGACATGCCCACGTCAAGACAACATCCACATGGTGTATGAGCAATATCATCACATGACACACACATATATGACAATAGCATCACATCATTAGTAAGTGTCAAATGTGTGTGACTTATACATGTCAGTAGTGTTAGTGTCATGTAGATTTGCAAAGACATATTTGTAATCTTAATAAATGTGATACACATGTATGTTCAGCTGTACTGCTGTACTTCTCTGAGTTGCTGTGACCTGTCTCCATCATTATGCCTTCCAGGTATGCCACATAGCAGACTGCTGGTGTACAGCCACGTGAAGGATGAGGTCCTCGTCCCATACCTCCTCGACAACCACACAATACTCTTCATTCATGTGCCACAGGATGCACAGCAGCGGGATGCCCTGTGGGAGGAACTCTGCAGGAGGGTAAATGATGTTGGCAGTCACAATCACACCTATCAGCAGGTGCGCCGACACTGCACTGACCTCATAAGATGGTGAAACAGCATGCTAATGCAATCGCCAGGGAACAAGGTGTAACAGGTGGGGGGCCACTCACCCAGCCCCCACTCACATGTACCGAGGAGCTACTGGCCAACCTGGGGACACCTGCAGACCTCCATCCACAAGCTTTAGCTGGTATTGTGGAGGTGGGTGTCTCTCAACCACCGAGCCTGGGGTTGCCTGGTAAGTCACTACTGCACATGTAACACAACTATATAGTTCACATAGTTACATGTGTTACTGTACAATATGTAATGTAACATCATTTGCAAGGCATGTATGCACACATGCCACATACTATAGTCTGCTACTCTATGTATGCTCAGATGTGCATACTCCATAGTATAGTGTATTACACTGGCTTACGTGATAACATGGACATTGCACCCTTTAGCTATCACACAGGTGTGGATAATGATCTTACTGCTGTGACACTCCTGTATAGGTACCTCTGGCATTTTGCAGCAACAGCAGCCTGTGTCAGGTGAGACTGTTATTATTTACCAGGCTTGATAATGCATGGAACCTATTAATTGCATGCTATCTGCCATAACACACATACACATAATGTATGGTGGTCCTGTTAATGGACACTGGTCAGACCTGCAATGCATCACAGTGTTTACCCATGTGAAACAATTGAAGACTATATGAAACACCTACACTAAACCTTCCAAGTTGTCATTGCCAGATGTGTGGATAACAGTGAAAACAATGGTGGAGGTGTGTTCAACTGTAGGGACAGGTACTACATATCAGCATTACACATGTTGGGAATACGAACAGTACTGTACAGAGAGCATATGTGTGCACACACTCTAAATGTGTTGGAGCTGGAGTATGACCGGCCCACAGGATACACCCTTGTGGATTATACCCTTGCTATGAATGTCACACAATGTCATGTGCTATCTGACATGTCCATGAAATGTAGTGGGCTGACTGCAACACTGCTCAACTATCCTGCAAAGCATGTCTCACATCCCATACATACCAGCCTTTGTCTGCATAACCCTGTCCTCAGTGGAGGAAATGACATCTATGGGTGTATGTAATATGGGATAACACTGACATGTGAAATAAGATGGCCATCACAACCATTGCACAGAACATGTGTACACATGGCCATGGAGGATGGCCAGAGACATAAAGCAACACACACAGTAGAAGTGATGTACATGTGTGTACACCCTGTTGTACATTGGCTCGACACAATACAACTATGGCCTTTGCGTAATGGTGATATTGCAGATGTGAAACACTAAACATCATACAGGCCTGTGCACAGCTTGTGTAGGCATAACATGAAACTACCACATAACATGTCTTAAACTCTTGAGTGTGTCACGACATGGAAGCATTCACCTATACAGTATTGAAATACATACATGTGTTGCACAACATACACATACAACCAAATCAGGCCACAGATACAGTACATTCACCTTGCTGGTGTCAGAGATCACTGTCATGCCTGCTCCTCATGTGTGTGAGGTACACAGATGGCATGTGGGTCATAGAGTACTGCTAAGTTAGCCATGTGTGGGCATAGTTGTCAGGCATCAGTAATATGGTTGCAGATGTGCAGGGGTGTCATTCGTATACCCTTCTGTGATCTGTGTCACACATTCCACATTAGGGTTTAGTGTGTATACACCTCAGTGATATGGGTCACATTCCACATTAGATATGTATTGTATGTGAACATAGTCATGGCTATGAACTGTGTCAGTAGCTCACACTGTATAGCAATTATGAAGCCACATGATGCACTGCAATCGCTATGCACATCAGCTCAATGTGCAGTATGTCCCTGCATATTTGTAGGGTGGACAGACAACATTGCATCAGCTGAAGGCCCATGTTAGTATAACACGTCCTTGCATTGGGACACCATTACCGTACTGTAGATTGGAAAGGACACCATTGTGTTACACATGTATGCATGTCATTCAACACGTCAGCAGAAGATATGTCATACTACATGTGATTGGCAAGGTCATACGCCACACAGTAGGCCAGTGTACTGTAATCCTGTGCTGGTCTGTGGCACCATTGCAAAGTAGGGACAGCCATGTCAAACGTGTGTACAGCCACATGCACAATGTCTAGACTCAGCTCAGGGGTAGGCAGAATAATGTTGAACAGACATGTTCTGCTTTGGGGGAGATATGCAAGCTAGGCAAACATAGTATGCAGTTGACATACCCTACTGCTCATGTCCTCACATATAGGGGCAGTGGCCAACACAAAGCATCAGTGGCAGATGTACAAAGGTCAGCGATGGTCTGTTAACATGTGATGTATGTTGCACACACCATGGCAGTGCGGTGCAATGGTGCAAAGTGTATGCATTGTGTTGCATGTATGGGGCATAGGCTACTAACACAAATGGTGCAATACAGGTTTGTATGATAACTGCCACTATAATTGTGTAAAGTGCATGCCATCCATTATAACACATGCATGCTGTTGTGTGCAGCTCAGGGATGTATGATAACTACCACTATAAGTGTCTAGGCTGAAACTATAATTGACTAAGCTGAATGCCATCTGCCATATCACCTGCATGTAGCATGTGTGTCTGTTTGTGTGTCTGTGTGTGTGTCTGTCTGTGTGTGTCTAGGCTGAAACTATAATTGACTAAGCTGAATGCCATCTGCCATATCACCTGCATGTAGCATGTGTGTCTGTTTGTGTGTCTGTGTGTGTGTCTGTCTGTGTGTGTCTGTGTCTGTCTGTCTGTCCATGTGTCTGTCTGTGTGTGTGTGTGTGTGTGTGTGTGTGTGTCTGTGTGTGTGTGTGTCTGTCTGTCTGTGTGTGTGTGTGTGTGTGTGTGTGTGTGTATATGTCTCTGTCTGTGTGTGTCTGGTATAACTTGTAATGTACAGTTCTTGTCTTCCCCTCACAGGTGTTGATGTAGATGCGTTGCCCTCCTGCGGTCCAACTGATGTTAGTGTCCCCACAGACTCTAGCAGTGATGATGATAGTATGATTGAGGCACTGGTAGGGTTGTCAGGGGCTGAATCTGTGCCATTGGTTGCCATCCCACCTGTCTCCCACTCATCCTCGCACACAGTTCCCCTGCCTACATATACCCCATCACCACTGGCCATAGAGGAAGGACAGTTGGCAGGTGGTAGCATGGAACAGGGAAGTGTGGAAACTATGGAAGGTGTGCCTGTATACCATAATCCCAGTCAACTGACTGGTGATGTCCCACACAGGCATGTGCACAGCACTGCTCGTAGGAGGACCACTGGCCAACATGCCCCTGCAAGACAAAGCACATCAGCTGGAGTCACCAGATGCATGTTTCAGGCTGTAATGGAGGCACAGGCATGTGCTGAATGGCACAACAGAGAAGGTCTGATGCTTCAGAGTGCTGCTGTCTATTCATTAACTGACAACATCCAGGCACTTGCAAATGCTCACCATCATCTTGCAGATGTTTTGGATAGACGATTGGGTGGCATGGTGGGAGTCCTTGACCATTGCATGTCCATCCTCGAGAGTGGAATGTCTGCGCTGGAACATCTGGTGAGAATGAGGCATCAGGCACGTGGACATAGGTCAGCTACATAACCTGTTGAAAGTCTACGTGAACAGGCTACTGCACATGCCCACTCCCATAGTGGCCTTAGCAGCAGCAGTGCAGCTGGTGCTCTGCAGTCCACACCAGGACACATCAGGCCATGTGCATGTGATCCTGGATGGTCCCAACAGGGACATGATTCTAGTGGACATGTGTCATCAGACAGTACCCAATCTGGACCTCTGCCTGATAGTGTCCGTGCAACCCCTGGCAGGAAAACTGCCTTGTACAGTCTGCAGCTGTCAATAATACCCCTGTGGAGGCCAGCCACATGCCAGACCTGTGTGCATGCATACACACACTGAAAACAAATGTAGGGCACCTCAACACACACATGCATAACATCCACAGATGCCCAATGATATCACAGGCCCTAATATACACACACATGATGTCATCCAATGGTGCAACCTAGGCCTCTGGCAAACATTATCACCCTGTGCATATGATGATGCCTGTGCCGCATCCCTGTCATTCACACCATTGGTGCAGGTACATGCTCATATGGTCTGATGCACAGGGTGAACATACTAGGTAGACAATTGTAGATTAATATTGTTGAATAGTGTTGACAAGCAGCAGACATACCATGTATTACAGTTTTAAAATGCATTTTGTACATTTGTCAGTATGTATTATGTGTAACAACACTAACAGTATGTTGATCTTGACGTTCTGCCTTCCTCTTTTAGGTGTAGTTGCATGTACCAGGGGATGTTGGTGTTTGCGGTTAGTGCCCCATATGTACATGTTGACTACCCACAGGTCAGTATGACAATACCTGCATGCATTTTGTAGCTTCCACATCACAGTTATATTCTCCCATGTTTCAATTATGTTTACTGTTCTAATGATTGAAGAGCATGACAGCTGTGTAGTAAGCTACTGTGTTCAGAGCCATCACATACATAGTGGGTGACATCACAGGTATAGTTACCTGGAGTGTGGAGGTAAAAGAGTGGTATGCCAGATGACAAGGGTAAAGGTCAGTGAAAATAGTGGCTTCTCATTGGGAAGCAGTAATACCCACTGCCATGGCAGCATGCAAGCACAGACACACCCACACACACTCAGGGATTCACAGACTCAGTAGCACACACTCTGACACACACACACACACACACACACACACACACACACACACACACACACACACAGTTGCCAGTGTTTGGATGAGAACCCCTGCCTATGTGCATATCATCATTATAATACTACGCAATTACAAGACACACCACAGAGATTACACATGTACAGATAGTTGAAATAGCCTAAAATCGAGGACATTGACAGGGATACTACAGTGCAGTGAGTGTATGTGGGGAGGGGGGTCCATCAGTAGGCTATGTAACAACAGGTCACACCCCAGGCTGTACATGTTACCAGGCGATTACAATGCCTGTCTACGATTGATGATATCAACAGGGATGCTAGATTGTATTGAGTGGATGGGGGGGCATTAACATTTCACTATGGTAAAATACAGCCTCACTCCAGGGACTGGACAGCCATACACATGGACAGCCATACACACACACACACACACACACACACACACACACACACACACACACAAACACTGTGGCATTCACAAATATATACACCTATGTCACACACATACAGACACTTTACATTTGTGAGGTTCAATCACCTGCCTATGCCTTTCTTTCTACACTTCACTCTGTACTGGTGTCAACAACAGTGTTCAGGAGAGTGATAACATGTTGGAAGTATTCCCAACCATATGTGACATATATGGACACACACACCCACACGTGCCAGTACTGTGAATCAAACACTTGTCTATCTCATGATAGGTATTACAGAAGTACAGCACTATTGCATCCGGTACAAAGCTTACTGACTCCTTCCTTTGCCAACTGTGCTGATATATGCACAATATATGCACAGGAGAGGTATTACTGTTACAGGTGTCATGAGGTTTGTCTTCAGTGTCACCCTTACAGCATTCTACATTGTCTGTTTTCCATTTCAATTAACAAAACCTGACATTAGCAGTTACACAGGTTATTGTAGGACTGGTTGTAACACACCAGTGAGCTGTCCTCAGTAATCATTCATCTGCAAAGAAGCCCCACCACTTAGTAGTCATGTCCAAACATCTGTCCATACCTCATGTACGGCTTACTGTACTTAGAGCATATCACCATATACAGTTAGCAATGTTGAGGCTGCATTGCAACAGCATGATGTACTAAGACAACAGCCACCTTCAGACATCAGACACTGCACACACACATGGAATCTACACAAACATCAATACATGTACACATATGTGGTCTACATCAGTAAGTGCACTAGCAGGTCAACAGGATACATTCCACACCTTCCCCACACCATGTGTAAAACATAGCTGAGCATTACACCATAATGGATGTTGTATTCATGTACTGGTAGGTCACTACCACCTTCACCGTGTAGCCAAGTGTACATATATGAAAACAGCACATATCAGCGAGACACACACAGCATTATTCCATGGCATGCGCCTACAAACTGTTACTTGACAGTGCCATGGTGAATCCAGGGCACTGTAATGGTCAACAGTGAGCACATCATATTTGCCACACAAACCTCATGTTTACTGGAAGAGTGCCAACAATGTGCTCTGTTAGAGCTAGGCAGTACACTCATTCAAGCATGTGATATGTCTGTGGATTGTAAACATCTCACCCCAGCATGGACTGGCTATTGTGGTACTAAGACTAATGTCCAGACAGCACACAGCATGCATGGCTTGCAACTGTTGACATGGGGTATATGTAGGAGCTGTGGACACACATGGCTGTACATGTCATGAATATATCACCTGTGACTACTCAGGAACATACAGACCAGAGCTGGATTTCCCTGAGTCTGTCAATATAGGCCTTGTGTAGGTCCTATGATCCTGTTATTTGGGTATGTTTGTAGGCATTTCATTAGGTGGACATGCCTAAAGACATACATGCCACATGGGGTTTTGTATGATATGATAGGTGTCATGGGTGACCAGTAGAGAGGTAATATTACCTCTGTTAACATAGATATCAAACCTTATGTACTGTTAGCATGCTATCTGCCATGTGCATGTGTGTAATGACTGTAGCCACCTGTATGTAGAAAGGATAATGAAAGCTCTGGTAATGTCATTTATGCTGTATGAGTGCGGGATGTACATATCCAGGGCAGGTACAGTTAGGTCATATCCAACCATGAGGGTGCTGTTTACTGGTGTAAAGCAACAGTTGACCGTGTTAATGCTGACAACATCTGAGGGACCCTGGTATGTGTACAACTGAGCTGGTTACAAACAGTGGTATTATTGCATTGCATATCACATTATGCAGCTGTGTCTGTACATGGGTACTTTGCACAGTTGATGTAGGCCTAGGTACAGTCCACAAATCGAGGGTTATCTGTTGGTCTACCATACTATGTCATACCACATATGGATGTGTGTTGGTGGTCTGGGGACAAGGTGGTGGATGTATATGAGGCTACAACCTAGAATGCAGCATTTGCCACTGTCACTTGTACCTGACTCATCTGTGATGCGTTATGTCGGAGTAGTGGTCTTTACATGTGAGTAGCCTTTACGAATATGTGTACACCATCACCTGGTATGGTCCATTCCACTGTAATGGCCCACATGTCTGGATCTGAGTTATATGGTGGTAGTGCAATTGTGCACTACAGAGCCTTCAGCCAGGTGTTCCTCACTGCACAGATGTCAGTATTCCCCATTGTAAGTTCTGCATTGAGCAAATGGATTACTAAAGCCACACATCTAGCACTGGTTAACATAAGCGTCCAACGCAATTGTCTTGTAGGTGTCAGGATGTTACTTCTCTGGGTAGGACATTTGCCTTGGAATGCGGCTATATGGATAAATGTGACCTAGGTATTATCCACACACACGTGAAACATGGATGCATGTGCTCTGTGTTGAAGGCTTGTTATTCAGTCATGACAGCCGGGAATGACAGACACTGGACAACCACATAATAACAGCAGGACATTGGCTCATTGTTTTGATCTAGCAGTTGCTACTCATACCATGACATCACTGCGAGTGGCAGTAATGTGCTTGGTAGCAAATGCCTCATGTAAGGTGACGGACAGCAGCAGAAATTGTGCATATGACCAATGTGAGATATACTTAGGGTAGCAGTCCTGCTAATAATGACAACTACTAACACAGCCAGGAGAGGTCATCTTGACACCTGCACCTCAGTACCATTACACAATGTGGCTCACACATTATGCTTGCACATGTCACTGTTCCATGTATAATGCCACTGTCAACAACCTGCTATCAATGTATGCCTTTCAGGGCAGCAAGGTTTGTGACACATGCTGTAGGTAGCATCCACCTGTGTGACCCAGATAACCTATTGTCTGTCACGTCCACACATGCATGGATGTGTATACTTAACATATATATTTCAGTACTTCATGTATATGTATGCATGTGTATCACACAGCACAGGCACAGATATATCATTTACGGGCCACATACAGGTATCAGGTAGTAAACCAGAATGATGTGTATATATACTGACAGGTAAGATGTACATAGCTGTAAACCTGTGTGTTTACAGTAGGAGTCCATTACAATGTGTACAACCTGTACATGTAAGTGTATGAACATGCACAGTGTGGCCTTCTTTAGAATCGGAGTGCATCACAAACAGCCCTGTGATACTAAGTGTATGAGCGTACCCACTGCCACCTTGTGTAATTTGAGTCAGTGCATCCAACAAGCCCTTTGTTACTAAGTGTATGAGCATGCCCAGTATAACCTTGTGTAGTTGTAGTCATAGTGCATCCCAAATGGCCCTGTGCTACTAAGTGTATGAGCATGCCCACTGTAACCCTGTATATTGATAGTAGTTGTCCATTCCACAGATGGCCATACTCCAGTTCAGGTTCCTGTTGTGCTACAACTATACCTCTCAGGCCTACCTGCAGATGATGTGTCTTGTTTTACATACAGGTTTTAATGGACACCTACTTTAAACACACAGGTTTACAGCTATGTACTTCATGATTGTCAGTCTCCCTGTTGTTGTCCTCAATCTTAGAAGGGCAGCCTGACTGCCTTGGAATGTGTAATCTCTGTGGCGCGTCTCATAACTACGTAGTCCGGTAATAGTGATCTGTAGATAGGCAGGAGTTCTGATCCCTCCAATGGCAACTGTGTGCATGTGTTTGTGTATGTGTCAGCAAATGGCTGAGTGTGTGTGTGTCAACAAATGCCAGAGGGTGTGTGTCAGCAAATGGCTGAGTGTGGTTGTATTTGTGTCTGTATGCTGTCATGAGAGTGGGTTTTGCTGCATTCCAAAGAGATACCTACTTTTGCACTGGCCATTGTCATTAACTGCTAAACCTCTCTCTTCCCCCCTCCCTACAGTAAGCAATCAGTCCTGTGATGTCACCCAGCTCAGAAGTAGAATTAGAGTAAGTGTAATTATATGTTTTCTGTGGCACATACCCCAATTGCATACCACTGTACTTGTTACCTTTACATAGGCAAGACATGTATGCACAATACTGGCAAGTGTGTGCATGTTTGTGTGTGTGACTACCCTGTAGCCAGGCATACACATGTGTAATGTCTTTTAGCACAGCATGGTAGCCATCTCTGGTGATCGATGTGTACAAAGTATTATATAGTTATGAATGGTAAAGAGTACACAGTCAAGCACAACTACAGTTGTGTATGTTATATTCCTGTGCCACTGTTGAGCAGTGACACAGATGTGGTCAATGGGGTGTAAGTCCATACCCATCATTCCCCCACCCTAACTCCACAGTCCCTGGGGTAGATTACATTAGCCATCATTCCCCACCCCAAACTCCACATACACAACAACCATCCCTTCTCTGATGAACTGCTTAAGATTTAAATGTTATAACACAAGAGATGCCTCTGTTTTCTGTACATGTCAGTTCCTTTGGAACCCTTCTGTGTCACAAAGCATGCTCAGACATGTATATATATATATATATATATATATATATATATATATAGCTATAGCTGTGTCTGTGTATATGCATATATATATATATATATATATATATATATATATATATATATATATATATATGTGTGTGTGTGTGTGTGTGTGTGTGTGTGTGTACACATCCCGTAGGTGTATATATATATATATATATATATATATATATATATATATATATATATGTAGTTATGACAGTTGTACAGGTGTAGACTTGTCTTTGTTGTTTCACAGAGTACAGCACATTCAAGGGTACTGTACATATGTACACAAAGTGACTGTCCCATTTGTTTTCAGTACCGTGTTATACCTGTAGTAAGATGTGCAGTATAGACTCCATGCAACATGTATACAACCCAGATGGCTTAGTGGTACGTCCAGTAATCTCAGTGTGCATGGTCCAGGGTTCAAGAGCTGCAAGCCTTGTTGATACTGTTAATTAGAACTGCATAAGACACTTTTAAGCAGTTGTAAGCAGGGGTAAATGTGTTTTTGTGACAGTAAGCAGCGAGTACACGCAGGTAACAGACATGTACAACTTGCAGTACACTTGAAATGCCCTTTTTTGCAATCCTGCTGATGTCACCCACCTACGAATACACCTCTGGGACTACTGTAATCCAGTAATCTCCACGACGTATGCTGTAACTACGTAATACTGTAATATGCTAAATTAATTTGGTAGGTGTTCTAATCCCAGACAGGTCAACTGTGTGTGTGTGTCTGTCTGCCTGTGAAAGAAACAATGCTTTTAGAGTATGCACACTCTTTACAATTCCCATACCCAGCTTTGGCAATCCTGCCGATGTCATCCACCTAGAAATACACCTCTGGGAGTGCTGAAAACCAGTATTCTCCATAGCGCGTGCTGTTATTGTGTAGTACTGTAGTGTGATAAACTAGTTAGGTAGGGGTTCTATTCCAAGAGAGGCCAACCGTGTGTCTGTCTGTCTGCTTAAGAAAGTATCACTACCTTTTAGAGTATGCACATACTTTACAATTCACATAACCACTTTTGGCAATCCTGTTGATGTCACCAACCTAGACATGCACCTCTGGGACTTTTGTAACCCAGTAATCTCTGTAGTGCATGCTGTAACTGCATAATGTTGTAGTGTGATAAACTAGGTAGGTAGGGGTTCTAGTCTATGATGTACCAACTGTGTGTGTGTCTCTGTCTGCCTGAGAAAGGAACAATGCTTTTTAGGGTATGCACACTCTTTACAATTCACATAACCACCATTGGCAATCCTGCTGTTGTCACCCACCTAGAAATACACCTCTGGGACTTCTATAACCCAATAATCTCCGTACCGCGTGCTGTAACTGCACAATGCTGTAGTGCGATAAACTAGTTAGGTAGGGGTTCTATTCCATGACAGGCCAACTGTGTGTGTGTCTCTATCTGCCTGAGAAAGAAACAATGCTTTTTAGAGTATGCACACTCTTTACAATTCACATAATCATCTTTGGCAATTCTGCTGATGTCACCCACCTAACAATGCACCTCTGGGTCTGTTGTAACCCAGTAATCTCTGTAGTGCGTGCTGTAACTGCATAATGCTGTAGTGTGATAACCTAGTTAGGTAAGGGCTGCATTCCATGACAGGCCAACTGTGTGTGTCTCTGTCTGCCTGAGAAAAAAACAATGCTTTTTAGAGTATGCACACTCTTTACAATTCACATAACCACCTTTGGCAATCCTGCTGTTGTCTCCCACCTAATAATACACCTCTGGGACTGCTGTAACCCAGTAATCTCCATAGCATGTGCTGTAACTCCATAATGCTGTTGTGTGATATCACTAGGTAGGTAGGGGTTCTATTCCAAAACATGGCAGGTGTGTGTGTTTGATAGTCAGAGCCTGTGTGCTGATGGCTGTGAGTGTCTAACCACTGGACATGTTGGTAAGTGGATTTTGTAGTTTTCCTATATGGTGTCCGTATTATATGTCACAATGTCCACCTCACGAGGAGTACAGATGTCAGTCAGCCAAGGGACTGTGTTGGCAAGCCATACCCCTACATCTGGCAAAAGGTCTGGTGAACAAAGTATGCAACCCTACTATTACCCGGAATACATTCTGCACCCATGTGTCATACACAAACACACTTGCTTAGAATATCCTGCTATGTTGCTAGTACCCTGCACACTGATGACAGATAATAGGCATGGTGTGATTGCAGTGGGCTGCAGAGGGCATGGCACCCTATACAGCAGTACAATAGGCACATAATTATGGACAATATGCCTTCACTATGTTCCCCACTGGATGCCTGCAACATATATGGTGCCATCAAATGTGATCCATAGTGGCTATACAATGCCTTATACATGTGCCCTGTATGGACCAATGCCACTGACACCAGGGAATACCTGTATCATGCTATCAATGCAGGTGCAGGGTCATCCTGCTGTCTATAAGCAGGTCCTGCCACACCAGGCCAGTATTGGCATATCTGAGGATAACAGTCTGTGTACACAACATGTGCCAGCCAAACCAGGTACACTTGTATATGTCACTGTACATTATTGTGGGACATGCACATCCCAGGCAATGTCCATGTCAAGCACTATCAAACACAGACATGACATGCATTGCAAAGCTATGGCCATACACAATGGTAACCAGGATGTCAGGACAGTTCTTACAATACCCATCTGTGTGGGACATTGCAGAGACCACACCCCTGTACCACGCTGCACACCATTGTTGGGTGGGGTGATGAGAAGGATTACCCCTCACCCAGCCTTGTACAGCCATCTTGCACAGCCAAACAATACACACCCATGAAGCAATGCACACATGCATGTCAGTACTGGCACCTTGTGTCTGCGTGTGGGGTATGATGCTCCCAACCACAGTCACACCCAGTATAACTCCCATTGGCATACCGACTGATGTTAAACATGGTCACATGCCCTAGCCCATAGAACCTCCGGATATCACCTGTGGTGCATGTAGTACCTGTGCATTACTGCAGTGTGGCAAACTAAACAGTTAAGAAGTGTATTTGTGGGCCTGGCAAAGTGTGTCAATGTGAGTCCATTAGAGAGTGTGGTTGTGTTGACAATGACATCCGTTCATGTGGACAGCCATGTGTGCTACACCTAATGTATGTCTACTATATCTCTGTTGCAGATGTCGCTCACCAGCACACATATATGTTCTTACAGCACACCAACATGTCAGCTTTGTGGCACATGGAGTAACTGCATGCACTTGTAATAATAATGACTAGTCAGTCAGGGGTATGAATCCTTGTACTGGCAGGTCTGTGACAGACAACGCTTAGGTGTTAGTCTCCAAGCCCTTCTCTGATGTACTTTGCCTCTGTCTGTCCCTCCCACACACTCTCTGGTGAATGTGGAGTTGTACACCTGCTCAGCAGCAGCTTGTGTTTTGTAAGTGATGGTCATGATCAGGCGATGGCCTCTGCACCTATTGCAGTCCTCCTCTAGCTGATTGCATGTGGAACAGCTGTGATGAAGTTCCCATAGCCAATCGCATGGAAACACAGTACAATATCTAGGAACATCATGTTGGTGTTTGCCCATGACAGTCGCTGTGAGTGGTACCTGGATCTGGTGTTTGTTAAACGGCATAACAGATGATATCTGGATATTCCTCAAACAACATACACAGTGAGAAATAGCCTAAAGACAGGAGGGTGATGTGCCAGACATGACTACAGCATGTAAGTGTAGCTATGCTTCATTGAGACTACTGCCTGTTTAACAAGTTGTGTATGGTAATGGCTATTCTGAATGTTTTAAAACTGACAAGACAGTGCTCTGTTTGTGAGAGACCCCCCCATATGTAGGGCCATCTTTGGACTGATCAGTGTGTGGAACCATTTGTTTCCTGTGTTACTCACTGAACACACATCTGTGAACTGCAGGAGCATAGTGTTAGGATTGCAGTCAGTACATGGTGATAGTGATGAGTGACTGCCATCTCATCTCTGATTGGACATATGTCACATGAAACAGTGGTATGACAGACACTGTCTGGGGTTCTCAGTGACATGCCAATAATGGCTCACTGTTCATAGCTGCAGTCACAAGTCTTCTACACTTTGTACAGAAGTCATGCAGTATATATGCATGTGTTGTGCTCCCTCTGCAAATGTATACCATCTGTTGTGTTGAATTGATGGTCATATCTATGCATGCTGTTATAAGTAATCCTGAATGCTATTGACTGTTACTAAGCCATCTATGTGTTTAAACTGCAACACCATAGGCTGTATGGGTTTGGAGGTCCCGGCAGAACCTCCTGTCCCACGTCAACTGGCCATGGCACCGGGCACCAGCACATCTGGGGCCCAGCCTTGGACCTCCACCTCTGTTGGGTCTGCACCACCTTCTGGTGGAACCACCACTGAGGATCGGGCTTGTCCCCCCTGGGAGCAGGTCCAGACAGGAACATGTCTGCTGTCGTACAGTCCCAGACGTGGTGCGTAGGGGGCTCAATAAGGAGTTTTGAGGCCTTATATGCCAGCTCGAGGGCAGAGTGTCACATTTACAGGGTGAGCCTGCCCCTCCTAGATAGCCCCCAGCACTGCCACCTTTGCGGCTGTTTTGGTGCAGTGGTGGCTGCCCATGGCTGTGGACCACCGTCTCACTGTTTCCATCTGGGGGCTTATGGGCTTGTGACTGTCAAATACCCCTCCCCGTCCAAGGTGTATCCCCCCACATGTGTCATATACCGACCCTGTATGCTGTCTTGTCTGTCATCCTACCCAATCTATCCTCCACGAGCATACCTACTCTCCTTCCCCCACATCCCACTCTCACCCTATGGAAACAAAAGGCCAATCGGTTCCTAGAACAACATTTGCCCCATACATAGCTGTCCATTTCACACACATGTCCACTGGACACATGTAACCCTTTTAATATGCATCACAACATACTCCAGTTGTCCTCACCCCTGTCTCTCAGGCACATGATCCTGGTATGCACATGACTTCTAAAGGTTCCAGGTACATGTGATGCAGACGACCCCATTGTACACACAACACTACCGGTCCCTCTATGGTTACCCCATTTACCTTTTTCAAATGATGATGTCGCACACAGCACCTTGCAAGAGGACTGTTCTCACATAATGATTGGATAGGAACTGTTGTGTTAATGTAGATAAAATGCACAGAGTGATGTATTTGGCCAATGTATAAATGTTTGCGTGTATTAATGACACATGTCTGTCTGAGGGAGTCTTGATATTACATAGGACAACACCACTACATAATACAGGTGTTGCTGGTGTTTCCCTTTTCATTCCTTTGTAATACGTTGTTGTCACATGAGATATTCTTGATATATCTATATATATGTATGTATCTATATCTGGACATAAACACACACACATACATCTACATGATGGAATACATTTCCTATACTGTTGAATGACTGCGCAGGATGATATGTTTGTGATAGGATCCGATGTCTGTATATCTGCCACGGCTTAGTGGTAAATCACAATAGCTGTGTGTGCAGGGTCCTGGATACGAGCCTTGCAGAGGCCATTTATTTTGTTGCTGGGCAGAACAAGGCTATTGGATATGGAGTGATTAAGGCACATTAAAGCAGTTGTGAGCGGGTGTGTGTGGGTTTGTATGGAGCTAAGCAATGCTAACCTCTGGTTACAGTTTCTTACACTCAGTTAGCCTCTACATTTCATCACCAGTGTAATACCCTCATACTGGTGGCTAAACAGGCTTACACCCGCTTGCTCCTGCACTTTCAACTGCACTGCATTTGGTGTTTGCATACTTTGCAAAGGTAAGGGAAAACAGCCCTCATACTTTACAAAAAAAGCACCTAAACAGGCATGTCCAAGGGTCAACTTCCGGTGATTTCTCCTGTCCACCTGGTGAATCTGGGCATACTGGGGCAATGTGGCAACTTCCTTATGTACACAGACAACCCTCTCCTCCTACCACCCAACACTACAACCTGCGAGAGATGCACTTACATAGCCAAACTGGAAGCAAAGCTCTCTCCGGCCAAGATTGTGCTAGACAGTCGAGGAGAAGATTAACACCTGCACTACACATCAAGCAACTTATAGCCCTTCAAAACCCACACCATCAACACCCACACATAGCAACACTAAACCCACATATGCGGAGGCCCTTAACATTAACCTGCCCAAGCAACAAAGACCTCCAAAGCTGAAACGCAAACAAACACCAGTCACAGCCAAAGTGACACATAGCTCACAACACCAGTGTGCCACCCAACAACAGCCCCTAAGGCAAGACAATGTACCTAACACTTTAGTCATAGGTGACTCTATAGTCAGGCACACTGATGTCCCACTCACCAGGCTGAACAAGGAGAAAATTACAGTCAGCTGCCTGTCAGGTGCCAGGATCCGCCACATAACGCATGCACTCAAGTTACTCCACAAGTACAAATACAACTCGGTCATTGTCCATGCTGGAGTAAATGACTTGAGAAGTACCTTCCTGGACTACATGAAAAGAGACATGGAAGAGCTCTCGGATCATGTGACCCAGGCAGGTATGACCCTAGCCCTGAGTAGCATGCTGCCTTTGCCCAGAATGATACCACAGTATAAGGACAAAATTATTGATTTCAACAATTAGCTAAGCTTCTGGTGTCATTCAAAGGGGATCCAATATCTCTCGGCCTGGGAAGACATGATCGACAGTCCACGATGCTTTGCTAGAGATGGTCTGCACCTGCCACCCCTGGGATTCAGGTTACTGGCTAAAGCTCTTGCTACCACTATAGTGCCTTTTTTAAGCAAGGTTCAAAGGACAAAACCACCACTGTAACAGATAGAAGCATGCAAAATCTGAAGGTAATCTTACTCAATGCTAGAAGTCTAAACCTCAAAATGCACTCTCTCTCGAGGCACTCCTAAAAATGGAGAACATCGATATCTGTGCAGTAACTGAGACTTGGTTCAAGGCTCCAGAGAGCACCCCTGCAATACCAGGCTACAACTCTTACCACACTTTTTTGGCCACAAAACCAAGACCAAAACACTAAAGGTGGAGGAGTGCCCATATTCACCAAGGATATTCACACCTCCAGGCTAGTTGCCCAACACAATGCATCTGAAATTCTCCAGGTGCAACTAACACTAGGTAAGACTACAATCCAAACTGTAGCTTAAACAAGAAAATACAATTCCAAAAGAACGCTCAAGTGTAGCAATGTAGAGTAGCTGAAATTAGCTATAAGTAAGCACTAATAAGTAGCTTAAAAATAGGTTTATTTGAGCGCACTTTCATCTAAAATAAGACTTCATCAGAAACATTTAAATGACAAAGCCAGTAGTGCTTTTATACCTTACAACAATTGAATAATTACCAATCAATGAAAATACCTCTCTCTCATTATTTAAAGAAACATTCTATTTACAGTTCATCCATTAAAAATACCCTTTTAAACATCTATACTTTACTATTTAAAATACTGCCTAATGTGTTTATTATAAACTTTACCAAACCATTAATTAAAAACTTTTAACAAAAAATTATACATTAATATAACATTGTATGAAAAAACATTATATAAAAAACATAATATAAAAATGTTTTACAACTTGAGTGAGTGGTATTTTAAAACAAGCATAATACTACATGTTTTGTTTATACCTGGGAAGTGGGTGGAGTTCAGTCTTATTTGCCACTTTAAGTTTTCCCTTTCCAACCTGTTTTTCCAATCACCACTCCTATGGTCATTACCAAGGTTCTCCAAAATACCAAAGTGGAAGGTTTTGCAGGAGTTATTGTCCCTGAAATGTTTATAAAGAGCATTGTTGTTGTCCTCACGTCTAATAGCGTAAAGGTGTTCATATATCCGTCTGCGCAGAGCCCTCTCAGTTTTCCCAACGTAAAACTGTTGACAGTTCTGACAAACAGAAAGGTAGACTAGCTGTTTAGAATCACATGAGCCTCTCTTTAAATATACTTTCCTCTCATGTGTCCCAATCTCCACCCAATCAACATTTAAAATATATGAACAGTAAGCACAAGAACCACATCTCCTAGTTCCTCTATATGAATCATTTGTCTCTATGGGATGTTCAAGTAAATATTTATGGTTGTTACTCGTTTTGAACACAAAACAAGTTTTTTTCCCACCACATCCATTAAACTTTCTTCACCCTTGAACATCACCCAATTTCTCCTATTTGTTGAATATCCTTCACCTGGGAACCATAAGTCAGTACCATAGATTGTGTGTAATTTTGTTTATTACTGTCCCCAATTTGTTCAACTTCATTTTTTGAACTCTCAATAGATTTCCCCAGTAGGGGTACATACTTCTTACCCCATTCATTTAAAACTCCTTGACTAATAGAGTATAGCAGAGAAGTTGGGTAGCCTCTTTCCATAAAAAGATTAACTAAATAAGCTATCTCATTCTTACAAGTCTCTTCAGAGGAGCACATTCTTGCTATCCTGACCATTTGGCCCTTTACAATATTTTTCTTGGTGTATCTTGGGTGACAACTGTTATATTCCAAGTAATCATTCGAGAATGTAGGTTTCCTATATATTCTCGACATAAAACATGCCCTAGTAGAATCAACAGAAATAGTTACATCCAAATCATTTATAGATTTATCATCGTAGGTACCAGTAAATTTAAAATAATCAGTAACGGTATTAATATAAGTAAAAAATTAATTTACCGCTTCTTCCCCCCTCCATAAAATAAAAATGTCATCCAAAAACCGGAGGTAGGTCCACCATTTACCTACAAATTTACTATGGAATATATAAAGTTTCCCCCAGGAATGCATAACGAGGTTTGCAAAAAGGGGTGCACAGCTGATACTCATGGCAACCCCTTTTGTCTGTTTATAATATTCCCCCTCGAATATAAATAAATTATTCTTTTAAATTATTTCCATAAGGACCATTACAAAATTGAGTAAAGTGTTACTCAAATTACAAACTTCCAATAAGGCTTCATGGAATAGGTACAAACCCTCACTGTGGGGTATAGAAGTAAATAAATCAACTGCATCAATAGTAGAAAAAACGTTTCCTATGTGGTAATATTCTTCCCTAATTTTACCTAGAAAATCTCATGAATCTTGTAATATGTAGTCTATATTCTTTAGGTTCCCACGGACCATTCTTTCTATGAAAATCCCCATTGGGTAAGTCATGCTGTTCTCTGAACTTATAATCAATCTGTATGGGGGGTCAGTAATATTTTTGTGGGTTTTAGGAATACCAAATATAATAGCTATTCTAGGATGTTCATTGTACAAGAATTGAAAAATGTCTTCATTAATTGCACCCTGGAATAATGAATTTCCTAAAACTAACTGAATCTTCTTTTGAGCTACATTTATTTAATTAATGGAAGAAATTTCATACTTGTCATCATCTTGTAACATGCTCTAAATTCTATTAATGTAATCCATCCTATCCACAATAGCCATCCCACCCCCTTTATCTGGTTTCATGAATCTCAAATTTGTGTTCCCATGAAGTTCCTTTAGGAGTTGATTCTCCTCATAAGTGAGGTTGTAATGTTTATGTTTGGGGTTGTGGTACGTTTCGTAAATCTCCTGTATACATACATTTTCAAAGGTAGAAATTATAGGGTGTAAAGGGGGATTTAAACAACTTTTTTGCTTAAAATTTAAAGGTTTGGGTACTACAGCAGTATCCTTAAACAAAAAGCTGAAGTTTAACTTCCTAGTTTATAATTTAAAGTCTGTAATAATGTTGGAAATGTCACCCTTACAACTAGGAACAAACTTAATACCTTTTTTAAGTAAAGAGAAATGTTTTTTATTAATTTCTATTCTAGCGTAGTTATATATATTAAACCCTTTGTAGCTCAATAGTAACCCATCAAAAGAGTTAATTATCTCTTCGTCTGGAACCGCAAGCTCAACTAGTGATGACTGCCATTTCTCCACTTCTGGTAAGGTGCTCTTTGCCCACCTCCCTTGTTTCCACCTTGTTGTTCTAAAAAATATTTTCCTTTTGTTGCATTTTGTTTATTTTGTAGCCTCTCAGATCTCCTGAGTGCTGGGTATTCCTGGTCATAATTTTCAACACCCTCACTTACATGTGTATTAGAGGCATGAAATACTTCACCATTGTTCACTTTACTACCTTTAAAATATGATTTAAGAAAAGGGTATGCATTCCTATCTTTATATTCACATGCATCCCTATATAACTTCCTACGTTTCCTTTTAACATTGTCATTAACTTGCTGTTCAATTCTAGTAAAAATGTTGTCATACTTGTGACCAATTTCTTCAAACTGCACTTCATTTAAAAGTTTTTCATTTAGATTTTCCACTTCATCAAGCAATGTTTCTATTTTTTTATTATTAATTCTAATTATGAACTCCATGAGTTCTGTACCATGTCTATCAAACATTTGTACTAGTTCAATATATTCAGGGTCATCTTTGAGTAAACCATTTGGAAAATGAAAGACTCTTAACCCCTTAGGTACTCTTTTATTATTTATGCTTTCCTTCAAAAAAACATTGTCACATTGAAGGTTACGTACCTTCCCCAATTTCTTTTCCAAGTCTTTCAAAATGCTGTTAATCTTGCCCTCACGGATTTGTGTTCCTGGTGCTGTAGGGCTAGATGGAAAAAAGTCCGTTTGCAACCATTCACTCAGTGACGACCTCCTTAGATTGCAAGTAGTGTCTTTCTGCACCTGGCCACAAGGAATAGATTCCTGAGTGTTAAATCGGTTAGAGAAGCATTGAGTAAGCTTCTTATGTGCCCCCAAGTCTCGTACTAAAGTGCCATCTTTCCTGGAGCAACATCCGTCCAACGTTGATGTCGGCATAGTCTCCGCCCACCTTGCTGGGCGGCCCGGCCCCTGCAAACTAGGGCATGTTTTATGTCGAGAATATATAGGAAACCTACATTCTCAAATGATTACATGGAATATAACAGTTGTCACCCAAGATACACCAAGAAAAATATTGTAAAGGGCCAGATGGTCAGGATAGCAAGAATGTGCTCCTCTGAAGAGACTTGTAAGAATGAGATAGCTTATTTAGTTAACCTTTTTATGGAAAGAGGCTACCCAACTTCTCTGCTATACTCTATTAGTCAAAGAGTTTTAAATGAATGGGGTAATTAATATGTACCCCCATTGGGGTAATCTATTGAGAGTTCAAAAAATGAAGTCGAACAAATTGGGGACAGTAATAAACAAAATTACACACAATCTATGGTACTGACTTATGGTTCCCAGGTGAAGGATATCCAACAAATAGTTAGGAGAAATTGGGTGATGTTCAAGGGCGAAGAAAGTTTAATGGATGTTGTGGGAAAAAAAAAACTTGTTTTGTGTTCAAAACTAGTAACAACCTTTTAGAACATCCCATAAAGAATTATTTTATATATACAGAGGAACTAGGAGATGTGGTTCTTGTGCTTACTGTTCATACATTTTTAAATGTTGATTGGGTGGAGATTGGGACACCTAAGAGGAAAGTATATTTAAAGAGAGGCTCACGTGGTTCTAAACAGCTAGTGTACCTTTCTGTCTGTCAGAACTGTCAGCAGTTTTATGTTGGGAAAACTGAGAGGGCTCTGCGCAGATGGATATAGGAACACCTTTATGCTATTAGACGTGAGGGCGACAACAATGCTCTTTATAAACATTTCAGGGACAATATCTCCCTTTAAAACCTTCCACTTTGGTATTTTGGAGAACCTTGGTAATGACCATAGGGGTAGTGATTGGAAAAACAGGTTGGAGAGGGAAGACTTAAAGTGGCAAATAAGACTGAACTCCATCCACTTCCCAGGTATAAACGAAACATGTAGTATTATGCCTGTTTTAAAATACCACTCACTCAAGTTGTAAAACATTTTTATATTATGTTTTTTATATAATGTTTTTTCATACAATGTTATATTAATGTATACTTTTTTTGTAAAAAGTTTGTAATTAAAGGTTTGGTAAAGTTTATAATAAACACGTTAGGCAGTATTTTAAATAGTAAAGTATAGATGTTTAAAAGGGTACTTTTAATGGATGAACTGTAAATAGTAGAATGTTTCTTTAAATAATGAGAAAGAGGTATTTTCATTGATTGGTAATTATTCAATTGTTGTAAGGTATAAAAGCACTACTGGCTTTGTCACTTAAATGTTTCTGATCAAGACGTGTTATTTTAGATGAAAGCACGCTCAAATAAACCCATTTTTAAGCTACTTATTAGTGCTTACTTATAGCTAATTTCAGCTACTCTACATTGCTGCACTCGAGCGTTCCTTTGGAACTGTATTTTCTTGTTTAAGCTACAATTTGGATTGCAGTCTTACCTAGTGTTAGTTGCACCTGGAGAATTTCAGATGCATTGTGTTGGGCAACTAGCCTGGAGGTGTGAATATCCTTGGTGAATATGGACACTCCTCCACCTTTAGTGTTTTGGTCTTGGTTTAGTGGCCGAAAAGTGTGGTAAGAGTTGTAGCATGGTATTGCAGGGGTGCTCTCTGGAGCCTTGAACGAAGTCTCAGTTACTGCACAGATATCAATGTTCTCCATTCGTAGGTAAATGGTGGACCTACCTCCAGTTTTTGGACGACATTTTTATTTTATGGTGGGGGGAAGACGCAGTAAATGAATTTTTGACTTATATCAATACCGTTACTGATTATTTTAAATTTACTGGCACCTATGATAATAAATCTATAAATTATTTGGATGTAACTATTTCTGTTGATTTTAATAGGGCATGTTTTATGTAGAGAATATATAGGAAACCTACATTCTCGAATGATTACTTGGAATATAACAGTTGTCACCCAAGATACACCAAGAAAAATATTGTAAAGGGCCAAATGGTCAGAATAGCAATAATGTGCTCCTCTGAAGAGACTTGTAAGAATGAGATAGCTTATTTAGTTAACCTTTTTATGGAAAGAGGCTACCCAACTTCTCTGCTATACTTTATTAGTCAAGGAGTTTTAAATGAATGGGGTAAGAAATATGTACCCCTATTGGGGAAATCTACTGAGAGTTCAAAAAATGAAGTTGAACAAATTGGGGACAGTAATAAACAAAATTACACACAATCTATGGTACTGACTTATGGTTTCCAGGTGAAGAATATCCAACAAATAGTTAGGAGAAATTGAGTGATGTTCAAGGGTGAAGAAAATTTAATGGATGTTGTGGGGAAAAAAACTTGTTTTGTGTTCAAAACTAGTAACAACCTTAAATATTTACTAGAACATCCCATAAAGAATTATTTTATATATACAGAGGAACTAGGAGATGTGGTTCTTGTGCTTACTGTTCATATATTTTAAATGTTGATTGGGTGGAGATTGGGACACCTAAGAGGAAAGTATATTTAAAGAGAGGCTCATGTGGTTCTAAACAGCTAGTCTACCTTTCTGTCTGTCAGAACTGTCTGCAGTTTTACGTTGGGAAAACTGAGAAGGCTCTGTGCAGACGGATATATGAACAACTTTACGCTATTAGACGTGAGGATGACAACAATGCTCTTCATAAACATTTCAGGGACAATAACTCCTGTAAAACCTTCCACTTTGGTATTTTGGAGAACCTTGGTAATGACCATAGGGGTGGTGATTGGAAAAACAGGTTGGAGAGGGAAGACTTAAAGTGGCAAATAAGACTGAACTCCACCCACTTCCCAGGTATAAACGAAACATGTAGTATTATGCTTGTTTTAAAATACTACTCACTCAAGTTGTAAAACATTTTTATATTATGTTTTTTATATAATGTTTTTTTCATACAATGTTATATTAATGTATAATTTTTTGTAAAAAGTTTTTAATTAATGGTTTGGTAAAGTTTATAATAAACACATTAGGCAGTATTTTAAATAGTAAAGTATAGATGTTTTAAAGGGTAATTTTAATGGATGAGCTGTAAATAGTAGAATGTTTCTTTAAATAATGAGAGAGAGGTATTTTCATTGATTGGTAATTATTCAATTGTTGTAAGGTATAAAAGCACTACTGGTTTTGTCATTTAAATGTTTCTGATGAAGTCTTGTTATTTTAGACGAAAGCACACTCAAATAAACCTATTTTTAAGCTACTTATTAGTGCTTACTTATAGCTAATTTCAGCTACTCTACATTGCTACACTTGCGGGTTTCTTTCAAACTGCATTTTCTCATTTGAGTTGTTTGGTAGTAGTTCCTGTGTTTTCTTTTTCCAAATTGTAGCTTGCTACAGATCCCCCACATGCCTCAAGATTCTCACTACACCTTTCTACATGTAATGGAAAATATTAAGATACAACCAGACACCCTAATACTGGGTGAGTTCTACTACCATGCCATTAACTGGGAAAACTACTTGGATACCAACTCCTTTTCCCGACGGTTTTTGGAATTCATAAATTCCAATATCCCTGGATCATCTAATCCATTGTCCCACCAGGGGCTCCAATATCCTAGACCTGGTCATTACCAACATGGGAGATAGATGCTCCACACCAGTAGTCACCCCCTCATTGGGCAGGTCTGAACATAAGCAAATCACACTTGACATCCACATCCCACCTCCACCCCCAGTAAGGAAACCTCCTTAAAAAACTTGTCCAAAGCCAACTTCATGCTACTGAAGTCAGAAGTGACAAACTTCATGACACCCATGCAGACTGGATCTGAAAGTTTGACTGCAGGATCCTACATCAAGGCACTGTACGAGCACATCCACTTGTGCATGAATCGTGCCAACCCAAATAGAACCAAGATGCACTCCTCCAAAAAAAGGAAGCCAATCTGGTGGCCCCCTGCTATAAACAAACTATACAACAGAAGGAATAAACTGTTGCAGAAAAGAGGAAAATCCCAGGATGCAAAAAAACTCCCTCACCAGCCTCAGTAAGAAGCTGAGATCCCTCATAAAATCCTCAAAATTTAGTTATGAAAATAAAATTGCCAAAGATTCCAAAGACAACCACAAGGCATTCTATAGTTACGTCAAGAATCTAAATGGCAATGCTCAGATCTGCTCTGAGCTTCAACAGAATGGCATTAAATATACTGATCCCAAGGATATTGCTAATATCCTGGCAGATCAATTTAGTGCCAACTTCACCCCCCTCTCACTCCCTAAAAGGCCTATCTCAATACCAAAAGACTGCCAAATTCCGGTAATCACAGCCACACAGATAGAAACTGCACTCTCCAAAGCTAAGAATACAGCATCCATGGGACCAGATGACATCCTAGGCTGTGTACTACATGAACTACAAAATGAACTGGCACCTCACCTAAGTGTCATGTTTAATCATAGCCTCACCTCAGGCTTCGTGCCCACAGAGTGGCGTACAGCTACAGTTATCCCACTCCACAAGGGGGGATCCACCTTGGATCCTATGAACTACCGTCCAATCAGCCTGACAAGCCTGATCTGCAAGGACATGGTACACATTATCATGGAACTTATAAGCAAAGACATTGGCAACCTTCAAACACTGGACCCCACCCGGTTTGGGTTTATGAAGGGCCGATCTTGTCTCCTGAACCTTATTGACTTCTTCGAACCAGTCTCCAGAGCTGTGGACAAGGGTAAGGCGGTCCATACAGCCTATCTGGACCTCGCCAAGGCCTTCAACACCATCCCCCACTCTGGAATCATAGATAAACTTACTAAGCTGGGCATAAATCCCTACGTCACTCGATGGGTTGCCAACTGGCTTACTGATAGAACCCTGACTGTAAAGGTAGCCAACTCCAAATCCAGTTCCAGACAAGTGACAAGTGGAGCACCACAGGGTTCAGTCTTGGGACCACTCTTGCTTGGCATCCACTTCTCTGAAGTACAGGCCAACACTAAGGGACTCTGGCTAACAAAATTTGCAGATGACTGCAAACAGGGAGCCATTATTGAATCTCCAAATGATGTGGATATTCTACAAAAGGGCCTTACAGAAACATGCCTGGTGCCAGAGCCATGGGCTCAAGCTTAATGCCAAGACATGTATAGTTATCCCCTTTGGAAAAAAATATGTACTCATGAATTACCACACAGGTGGCAGTACACTAAACATCGGAAGTGTGATGAGAGACTTAGGGACACAGGTGGACAGTGGTCTCACTTTCAATAACCACATTGCCACAACAGTCAAGAAATCCTTCTATGTGGTGCACCTCATCACTAAGGGCTTTTCATCCAGAAAAAAGGAGGTCATTGTCCCACTGTACTCATCCCTCATTAAACCCATTATAGAGTATAATGCCCCATTTGGAATGTACCTCACAAGACATATGCAACAGCTGGAAAGGCAACAGAAATTCCTCACAAAAAGAATCACAGGCCTAAAGCAGATGCCATATGCTGACCGTCTAAAAACACCAGCTATACTCTGTGGCATATCATCTACTCAGTTGCGATCTCTGCTTAACATACAATGCCATGTCAAACCCTGAACTGTTGGACATGCTCCACTTAAAGAAATCCCAATCCCTCAGAGCCACACACTCCAGGGATCTAAACCATGTCATCACAATAAACAAAATATGCTGGAGGGATAGGTTCCTGACCCAGAGACTCCCCATACTCTGGAATAGACTGACCATACATGTCAAGCAGAGTGCCTCCTTGGCCGTCTTCAAAAGGAACCTTGATGATTGGATGGGAGATAGGAAATTCACCCTGGGGATCATGTCAGTTGCCCTGCTAGACAGGGGTCCAGAAAAGTAAATATTGTGGGAAAAAATATCCAGGGAATTGTTATGGCTAGGCTTGTATAGGCCCTAGGGCCGATAGCCTAGTACCAGCCTATGAACCTATGATACTCACACTCCTGGGTGGGATTGAGGACTATGATATTACCTTGTGATGCCTATTACATTGGATTACATGCCTACAGTATCGGGAATGGATGCCCATTAGGCGACAGCATGCCGTTCGACTGTATGGAATCTGCAGCCTGTCCAGAGTTTGATTCATATTATTGGTCTGTTCCTCTTACAATCTGCAACTGTATGGCTAATACATGGGAACTGACACTCTTCAATACAAACAAGTAATTGGGTTTTGGAACCCACATCCTTCAGCCGAGTCATGCTACTGCATACCTAATATTCTATCGCCTTTCTAAGGTTGTCAGTGGATTATGTGCTTTCTGTCCCTATCAGACCTCTCATATGACTGGGGAAAAATACCAAATGAATCAGGGACACATCATAACAACATCAGGGACACATTTAAATTATTAGTGGTATTAACTTGACACACTGACAGACTCAGAGCATATGAATTCATAAGCATTTTCTGAGGTAAATGATGTTTATAATCCTTAATTGTTGTCATTATTCATTACATGTAATTCACCACCTTTCCCCCAAAAGTCACTAGTTTTAGGAGGGATTAAGTAGGACACAGTTAGAAATTGAGTTGAAATCAGGGACAGTTCAGAGGTATGGTCCCTATTTGTTCCCCCAATGGTTTATGTCCTGTCCAGTGGATTTGCTCTTAGGGGTTGAGAGGTATGGACGTCGGCTATGCCCATTTCGGAATATAACTTACATCCCCGGGGCGGTCCTAATATGACTTCACCAGCCAACATTTGCACACCTAGGCCCATTATTGCTTACCCATAGTTTCCCCACCTGCCCCTCCTCTACAGCACTCATCCTTACTGTGGGTGCAGGTGCAGGTGGGGTATAAACACACCCCTACACACCGCCCACTCTCCCTGTGTCGGGACACATGTCGTACGTTGTGTCAACCCATGGGTTATCAGGCTTGTACAACCTACTGGTCCATGTACATCTACAGCCTGGTTTGATGAATCATTACTGGGACTGACTCCGATGATCATTAATTTTTGGGTGTCCCACAAGGAACATCAATGTCTTATTAGACTAGCTTAGATTAGACCTGGCAGGTCTCTCCCACTGGTAGTATCCTGCCAGTGGTCTGGGAAGCAGTGGTGTGTTTACTTTTATTGTGTGTTTGTATGTCTCACCGGCCTAGTTGGGGGGGTGGGGGGGTTGATGCTACGTGTTACACATTTGTTTATTGGACCTCTCACCTCCATATGTATATTTACAGTTACATATATGTATTTATATATATATATATATATATATATATATATATATATACATATATATATATATATATATATATATATATATATATATATATATGCCGCGGTGGTGGAGAGCCTTCTGTGTGCAGTCTGTATGTCCTCCTCATCGAGTGGCATTCAAAAGACATGCGTGAATGGGCGTGCCGTCATTGAAGGTTGGGCATCGGGCTGGCACCTCAGCACCATGAAAATCAACTGCCAGTCATTAGTGGACCAGAGTTTTGCTGTGGCACCCCCTAACTGGGGAAAGCCGAAAGAAAAAAAAAAAAAAAAATATATATATATATATATATATATATATATATATATATATATATATATATATCTCCAAAAACATATGGGTCTATGGGTGTCTGCATATGTATATATCTATATGTGGGTATGTATATGTATTATGTCTCTGTATGTATACATTTGTACTACGGAGATGGAGTGGCTTATATGTCACTATGGGCAGATATACACACACATACCTCTACATATGTACATCTACATCTGGTTATTCCATTCCTTGCCATATAAATTACACTTTGCTGCAATGGGACTCTTAGTGGGTGTGGCTGCTCATTGGGCGACGCCTCTGCCCAATGAACAAATTTGCTTACATTCCTGGGGCTGTCCATATAGGCCCACATCAGCCAACACCTGCACACCTAGACCCATAAGTAGATACCCATAGTTCCCCCACCCGCACCTCCTCTACAGCACCAATCCTTATTCTGGGTCCTAGTCGGTTCTGAACACAACATTACACGCTGCCCACTCTACACTTCACGTATCCCATGTCATACGATTGTCTCAACCCATGGGTCATTAGGCTTTCCCACGCTTGTATTCTGGGTATGTATATACCCCAGCCAAAATGGTCAGTGTATCACCTTCTTTTGGTCTTGGCAATTTTTGTGTTCCAAGATTAGATTTCATGGGTGCACTGTGTACCCCCCCCCCAAACCTGGTTGTATCCTGCCTGTGGTCTGGGGAGCATTGCACTATTTACATTGTTTGCAGATTTGTATGTATGTTTCCCGTGTCCGGCTGGGGGAGGGGGGTGGAAGGTCATGCTACGTGTTTCATGTTTCTTGCTTGGCCCCTCACCTCCATTGTCATAGCCTGTGAATATATGTCATTCTTGTGTGCTGTTTACTATCATAGCTGTATATCTGTGTATATCTACGCACACACACACACACACACACACACACACACACACACACACACACACACACACACATATATATATATATATATATATATATATATATATAGATATATATATATAAGTATATGTACATGTCTGCAACTATATATATATATATATATATATATATATATATATATATATATATATATATATATATATACATATATATATATATATATGTGTGTGTGTGTGTGTGTGTGTG
This sequence comes from Protopterus annectens, assembly GCF_019279795.1. Classification (NCBI taxonomy): domain Eukaryota; kingdom Metazoa; phylum Chordata; order Ceratodontiformes; family Protopteridae; genus Protopterus; species Protopterus annectens. The sequence goes on from NC_056729.1 coordinate 709,018,745, forward strand.
TCTGTAAAGCAATGCATGCCCCAAGCAAATGCATTTACGCTTACTGGTGTTTATATATGCTTAAACCTGCTTACTAGTGCCTTATTCATTATGACACTGACACTTCCTCCAGTTAACTTTTAATTGTTATTTTGCAGGTTATCCAGCAGACAGATGTTGCAATATGTTCATGTACAGGTTACCAATGGTAAATGGTATGTGATGCAGTGGGATTCGGTACGGGAATGTCTGTTCATTAAGTGGTTGCTCTAACCAATACACTATTGCTGTGCTGCTTCATTTGCATATATACCCATATACCCATGGCTCTTGGTTCCACAAACACACACCCCAATGCCTCCTTTGCGGTGTATCCACACCACTACACATTGGCAACTCCCTGTTCCTATAGACTTATCCCATCGGTTGACTCATTCCACGTATCCTCAGAACTCCCAAACTTTTAGTCCACAAACATTGGTGACATGAGCGACCAAAAGGACACTATTTGCAATTTTTGGGTTGTCCCGCATGGGACACGCATGTGTTTATGTCAAGATTAGACTCTATACTTCATTACATCCTTACTCATGTTAACATGACACTACAATAAATTAATTAGTATGACTATGTGGTAATGCACACGTTGCACATGAGAGCCTAATTATGTGCGTGTTCGGCGTATTTCTTTTACAAATAGACTGGTTTAGTAATTGGCGTTGCCATAACAGGCAGATCACACGAATGATTCCATGTGTGGGAAAGTCCTCACATTTGATTTTTTTCAGCACAACACTGACTTCGGGCATTGTACACACTTCTGCGTTTTAGCAGTTTCGTCCCTTCCCTCTTATGCACAACCTATTATTCTATCTACTGTCAAGGTTTGTAAGGGCACATTCATGTTATTTATGTCTGCAAATGGAATGAATGTGTTACAGAGAATGTACTTCTACATATTGATGTCTGCATGTGTGTATGCGTATATACTTATAACAACCTCGGTGACCTTCCATGGGGCGGTCCAATTAGAACCAGCCCATCCAACCCTGGCATGCCTGGCTCCATAATTTCATACCCATAGTTCCTCCACCCCATCTGAGTTCAACACACACACATACCATCCATTGTTCAGTTGTTATCGCAGCCATGACACACCTCCACACATTGCCCTCTCCATAGTGTTAGGGGCCCTACACGTATGTTGTCCCAACCTATGTATTCTCAGGCTCTCCCACCATTTAGTCCTTGACCATACCTGCCCTTGCTTGTGTAATGGTCGGATGGCCAAATAGCCTATCAATTTTTGGGTAGTCCCACCAGGCACTACCCTCTGTGTGTAAAGTAGACTTAGCAGATCAACAATATTACTCCAACTGGTAATATCCTGCCTGTGGTGTGAGTAGCAGTGCTTTGCTCACTCCTGCCCAGCTTGAAATGACATACGCTGACAGCGCTATATAATACTGGGGTTGCTGTTGATTCCCTTCTCATTCCTTTTGTATGCTTTATTGTTACGTCGTTCTTTCTTCATATATGTATATATATATATATATATATATATTTATATGTATGTGTGTGTGTATATATATCTACATATCTATATCTATATATATATATATATATATATATATATATATATATATATATATATATATGTGTATATATATATATATATATATATATATATATATATATATATATATATATGTGTGTGTGTGTTTGTGTGTGTATGTGTGTATATCTATTATATATCTGTACATACTTATATACATTTCCTATGCTGGGCACTGCTTAGACCCGCACAAGTGCACTCAGTCTTCCTTACTGGTACTTATATGTGTTTACTGCTGTTTATTTATGCTTACACCTGCTTACTAGTACCTTATTTATTATGACAGTGCCACTTTGCTTGAATGATATTTAAATTAAATATCTCATGCGATACTCTTATTTTGGTTTTACAGCAAAACGACATGCATTCTACATGGAAAATGATATGTGCTATTGTTAGGCTCGAACAGTGAATGCCTTTTCATTAGGCATATGTTCTAAACACTACACTATTGACATTTACATTGATTCCGCATGTTTTTCTCTATTTGACTGAATTTGATGTGTAAGCTACGCTCGGTGGAGGCAGCGACGCGCAAACACGCTGCACTTTGCTTACACCTTCAATATTGCAGCAATTCAAATGTATAATAGGGACACGGGGAATCTAATTTTGAAATTTCTAGGGACAAGGCTCAACATTCCACTATATGCTTGTGTGTTTACTACTTCGAATTTATTTCACTGTTCATGGACACTCTTGTATGCTTAGCATACATTTCGGTATCCACGGACAATGAATTACTGACTTACTATTAGAGGCGGCTTTACTAGTAGGCATAGAAGGTTTTGCAACTGTCAGGGCATGTTTACGCCTCCGTAGAGCACTTGTACACACCCTCTGCACTCGCACACGTTTCCTGTGCACGTCAAGGGTGTGGCGGCGCACCCTCATACATATTCATATGGCACTGCTGCACCATCTGTAGTGAGAATTTTCATTGGGGTTTGACAATATACCGGATTATTAAATAAACCTTCCCCAGGATTCAAGAAGCTCGGCACACCTTGTGCCGAGCTTCTTGAATCCCGGGGAAGGTTTATTTAATAGTCCGGTATATTGTCAAACCCCATATTTAATAATCCGGTATATTGTCAAACCCCAATGAACGAATGTCTGTGATCATAGAAAGCACCCTTAGTGCATGTTCATTTGAGATAATAGGGGTTGAAGGAATCCAAGGACATGCAGACTTTGAAAATAAGCCTCTGGGATATATTTGCAGTGAACGTGTTTGCTAATTTATTGACTATGTCTATTGGATCCAAATAAGTGGTACCATAAAAAGAACAGGACATTTCTGGGTATTATGCCCTGGTTTCCTAGTGCAACTAAAGGAGGATTTGTAATTATCATTAGCTTCAGATGCTAACCTACATTTATGAGCTGCTTTAGTATACTTTATATTATATTTCAAGTTTTTTAGTACTATTTCTGATACTATCCTTGATATGAGGAGTTTTGGATCCATTGTATAATTTAAGGTGTTATTTTTTTTACTTTTGTTATACAGGTTATTTATGTTGGAGGATCACCAAAGAAGACAGTTTTTTGAATTTCCCATTATGTTTTATTCCGGCTGAGACTGCCAGCACTATACATTCAGCTAAATGGGTGTAGAACTCCTTTGTGAAGCAACTTGATGTGTCACTGCTGCTATGACTGAATTTTGAAACATCTTCATGGAACTTGATGAGGTTAGTGTGTTTAATATCTTTGAATTCTGAGATATGAGATAGATGGGGGGTGGAGATTTTAAAGATGAATGTCACTAGTTTATGGTCTACCTTAATAGAGAAAAATGCTATCTGGATATTGCAGAAACAATTTATTATTTGTAAGGGCCAGATCAAGAATATTCTGTCCTCTAATGATTTTTTTATCTATCTAGTGTGTTTTTGTTTCTTAAATAAAAATATTCTGGACAGACCCTACAATGAGGTGTAGGTCACCCAGTTTATTGAGAGGTAGTTGAAGTCTCCAAAACAATGGGATTCTTGTTTATGGTGTGTTCATTGTATACATTTAGGAATGGTTATCATGGGTCATGAAGAATATCCTTTAACAGGTTATAAGCTGAATGTTTCACCTGTGTTGGGTGACGAGTCTCATTTCTGCATCTCTGGGAATCTTCTAGGAGGATATATCATCACTAACATGTACACCACCATAGTTGCCAACAGCAGCTGAAGTTTTAATTTACCTGTGAAATGAAGGATTTAGTGTAAAAACTCAAGTAACAATAATATGTGCTAGGCTTCTAAACGTCCCAGGCCCATTAACCTAGTACACACCTATGAATCTATGAACACAGTGGAACAACGAGTCCCCAAATTAAGGAGAAACAGGTGGAACAGGAAGCATCTGATCACTTGCTACCTGAAGATGCTCTGCAGCCTTCAGTAGGAAACCATTACAAAAGTTCAGTTGGAGTTGCACAATAAGGGAAGCAGCAGGAAACAGTTGCAACTCTGATGCAGTTAATGTTGTGGAGTGATAGGCCAATGAGTTCTCATATGAAAGAGCAATGGATGACACAGGATGCAGCTGAAGAAAATATGTTGCAGGAAGATTTTCTGGAACTTTCTGTAGACTACACGCAGAAAACAGAGAGCAAAGAATCTACCCTCAGTTTAGAAGAAAATGCTCTAAGGGAAGACTTGCTTGATTTAATAGAGATGGAGAGACATATTAAATCGATGCAAGAAATAGATTACAGAAAGTAAATAAGACCCAAAATGTTAGAAGTCTGATAAAACAGATGAACACAGTAATCAAGACTATTAACAGAAATTCATGTGATGTAACATAAGTAAATAGTATTTATTACTGTGCAGCTAAATTAATAACAGAGCAATTATGAAAAGGAAGGGAAGAAATAACACGCCATCATAGAAGCATCGAACAGAGAAAATATAAAGCAACAATAGAAAAGTATAGAAGAGGGAATACAGCAACAAAAATATTTGGAAAGATAGATGTGATAAAGCAAAATGCAGTATCAGAACAGACCAGGATCTGTCATACGTTATTGCAAATAATAAACTAAAGATATCAACACATGCAGAAAAAAACTTAGAAGATATGCAGATAAATATAAAGGAAAAGTATAGAATAAGCAATTCTTTGATGATCCAAAAATGTTGTATAGAGAATTGGCAAACAAAGCAAAAAGAATAGAAACACCACCAAAAATAGAAGAAATAGACACATTTTGGAGAAATATTTATGAAGACCCTGTGGAAAATAACAAAGATGCAGAATAGATTGAAGAAGTAAAAAAAAAGTGAGAAGTTCAAATGTACAAGATGTGAAATCAGATGAAGTAATGGCCAGAGAGACTGTAACAAAATTAAGAAAAGCTTCTAAATAGAGAAACCCAGGCCCAGATGCAGTACTAACTTCTGGCTAAAAGTATTAACATCTTTACGTGAACTACTTATATGTACATCCTAAATAGACACAGTCTGGTTAACAACAGGAAATGTGATACACATTAAGCAAGAACCTGTAAGCCATTTTTAGAGCTATAGAGCAATAACTTGCTTTCCAACAATGTGCAAGCTATATACTGGAATTGATGCAGACCGAGTTTATAGTAATTTAGTAGAGAACTTAATCATGGCAGTAGAATAAGTGTAACAAAATAAGTCATATGGAATAAAGAATCAGTTGTTGCTAAGTAAAGTCATAATGAAGAATTGTAAAAAGGGGAATAATCTATGTATGGCATGGGAAGATTACAAAAGAGCATTTGACAGCATTCCAGTTTCATGGATAATGAGAGCTTACAGATGTTTAAGGTATACCCTACACCGATCAGTTACATTACAGTGACCAAGAAACAGTGCAAACCTCTTTGCAATTAAGTTATGACAAAGTGCAAATTATTATGCCAGGGATAAAAATTCATAGGAGGATATTCCAGGGTGATTCTTTGTCACCGCTGTTGTTTAATGTTACATTTTCCCTTAACTCATTCTCTCCAGTGGAGCTCAGGAAGCTTGCACTGTAACTTCCAATGGGCGGAACCTCAGCCTTTTGACAGAATCAAATGATGTCCTCACATTTCAAATGTTCATATCTCCAGAACCATAGGGGTTATGAAAGAAGTATAAATATCAAACTATTCAGTGCAAGCTGTTTTTATGGTGGTACAATTCTTTAGGTTCTAGGTCTTAAATTGAATTTTATAAGTCACAGTAAACACATTCCCCCGGATTCTCAAAAGCTTGCATGGAGTGCAAGATGAGTGCAGGAGCTCACACAGGCAATATGTCTGCTGTGCGATCCAGGAACAGCCGGCAAGGGCGTGCACAAGAGCTCCAGCCCTGGTATGCAAATCACCTCATTTGCAGGAGACATCCATGCAAATGAGGTGATTTTGCAATCCAGGAAGCTTGCAATAGTTCGTGCAAGACTAGTGCAATCTGCAGAAATGTACTAACCGAGTACATTTCTGCAATTCCAAAACGGAGCTATGACAGCTCCAAATAAAGGCTGCATATCTTTGAGGAAGCATGCCAATGGCCAAGTATAAGGCCATTGGCATTGCAAACTGTATAAAAAATAAAAAAATCAACTTTTAATTTTTTTTTTCACTGATCTCGGCTGTTTACGCATAGGGCAGCAGCACACAAATGGGATCGGGGGGGTAAGAAAATAAACTTAAAATGAGCATTCTAACTAAAATCAATATTCTGCCATGCAAATCAATGGCATTGCAAACTGTGTAAAAAATAAAAAAATCAACTTTTAATTTTTTTTTTTTGCCAATCTCGGCTGTTTAAGCATAGGGCAGCGGCGCGCAAATGGGATAGGGGGGATAAGAAAATAAACTTAAAATGAGCATTCTAACTAAAATCAATATTCTGCAATCAATGGCAGGCAGAAGACAGCCTGGCCAGTGTGAAGCGGACACTAAGGGGGGAGTCTCAGTGTGAAACATGTAACTATGCATTAGCAGGCAATCCTATGCAAATGAGGGGAAGGATAGTGAATCCAGATATTCCCAGAGTGTAAGGCAGGTCCCAAGAGTGTAAGAGTATAAATAGCTGGGTGCAAGACTAGGATATAGGTGACATCATGTGGGGGGGGGGTATCAGGCATCCTGTAAATGGATTGGAGCCTTGTGGCTCGGGATTGCACAGCTAAGCTAGGGGGTGTGTCTAAACCTGCCTAGCACTCTTTACAAAGTGTAAGCGAGTGTGCATGCCATGCACTGGGTTTTACAGGAAAAAAAAAGTGAAACCAGGAAATAGCAGCTCTGTGTACATTTGAGCACTCTGTTTGCTCGGCGCGCACACAGGCTTAAACAGGGAGGCAATGGAAAGGGAAAACAGCAATAGGAAGGCAATCAAGGAGAACTAGCTTAGCTGACAGGTGAAATGCATTAGAAACAGCCAATTACACAGGCAGCAGCCCAGCCCAGCACACCACTATAAACTATGCAAATGCCTTTCCCCCTTGTTTTTCCCAAAATCTCTGCACCACCGGTGTATACAGACGGGGAAATTTTTACAAAATGAAAGCAAAAGAAAAAGTGTTAGGGGCTGCTTTTGCTATCATAAACCAGCATGTACAAGAGGCTGTGGGTGGTGAGGATATGAATGCTGCTGAGCAACCCACAATGAGGAGATGGAGAAGAGTGTACAGACTCAGGGTAACCTACCAAGGGCTACATGAGCTGGAGATAGTGGAGCGCTATAGGGTGGACAGAGACCTCCTACAGCAAATTGTTGAGCTGTGCCAGCCATGCCTCACACACAGAACTAACAGAGGGGAATCCATCCCAGTGGATACCAAGGTATGTGTAGGCCTAAGAATACTAGCTACAGGTACCTTCCAAAGGCCATCTGGGGATATGATGGGGATTTCACAGGCATCAGCACCCAGGTACTCCACCAGTTCCTGGATGCCATGTCAGCACATGTCGGTGAGCACATATATTTCCCCATCACCCATGAGGCGTTGGTCAGCAATATGCATCTCTTCCATCAAATAGCAGAATACCCTGAGGTAGTGGGTGCAATAGACTGCACACACATATGCATTAAAGCACCACCCGGTGAGCGGGGTAGAGTCTAGATCAACTGCAAGGGCTTCCCCTCCATCAACTGCCAGGTCGTGTGCGATGCCCAGGGCATAATAATGAATGTGTGTGCTGGCTGCCCTGGAAGCTACCACAATTCCCACATCTGGCATCTGATGCAGCTGTACCAGGCACTTGTCAATGGGGACATCCCACATGGGCACCTAGTGGGGGATGCTGGATACGCACTGGAGCCATGGCTGATGACACCCATCAGAAATGCACACTCACCTGAACAAGAACTCCATAATGAGGCACATGCACAAACATGAATCATAATAGAGCATGTGTTTGGGATGATCAAGTCACGGTTCCGGTGCCTGGACACATCTGGTGGGTCCTTGCAGTACTCACTACATGTACCCAAATTGTCCTTGTATGTGCCATGCTACACAATATGATCTTGCGGAAACAGCTGCAGCAGGAACAGCATGGGGCAGGGCCACATAGCCCCCAACCAATGTCAAGGCCTGCACAGGCACAGAGTAACTCAGAGGAGGAACAACCTGTGCCTGCCCCAATAGGTAGAAAGAGGCATGCCTAGTATGCCCTGGCCTTGGCAAAGAGGCAACACATAGCACATGCACTGACACAGTAGGGACCCAGGGAATGACACCTCTCTCCAACTCGCACATACAGTAAAAGGGATCCAAAACATGACACTACCTGTGCTCAACCATTTATAGGGAGTGTACTATGTGCATCTGACATAGGCAGCCCTGCAGCACCACCCTCAATACTGGGACATCCACAAGGTAAGTGACTCACACATGCCAGTTGGAGGGGCCACATACCCAACAACAGTTACAGCCAGCAGTATTGGTGTAGACAAACACAAACAAATGCTGTACTATGGCCTCTGAATGAGCCCTGTGGGTAACCCCTCCCCCAGGCCTACACAGACAGACTACAGCAGGCAAGGCAGTTGGATGTAAGTTGTGATGGCTAGGAAGTCAGAAACTAATATATAGGTAGTTAAAGCTAAGATCTGTAGTACACTGATATGCCTCTAGCCAGCATGATAGGTAAGACTGCAGACTAAACTGGAGTACCTGACATACCAGTACTGTCTTAGCAAATGTGTAAAAGTGTCAGGTTTGCCCCCCCCATCCTATGTACATGTATAGTAACAGTCAGGTGTGCCCCCCCCCACTCCTGTATAGAAATGTAGAAACAGTCAGGTGTCCCTCCCCACTATGCAGAAATGTAGCAACAGTCAATTTCCAAATGACCAATGTATACCCTGCAGACACAGCATGCTACCTGTCGGTGTACAACACAAAGGTCAGCATCGCAGTACAAACTACCTGGACTTGATCCACACATGCAATATAGATGGCCATACTGGGCATGCTCACACACTTACAGAAATTAGAGAAATGAAGGCAATGTCAGTCAACAGCATACTGAAAGGTCATACTGGGCATGTTCACACGGAAACACATTAAGGCCACGTCTGCAAACACCAGTGGACCAGACATATCTGGCAGTCACAGTTCTTAGTGCAGACACATGTCAGTATGCACCACTCCTGCCTTGCACACACAGTGGATAGGAATACAGACATATATGTAAGGACAACACACTATAATAAGCCAAAGGTAGACGGACATAGATGTGTGGAAGAGGGTGACCGTGACAAGGAGCCATCCAGGCTTGTCCCACCCAGATAACAGCCAAAGGGCTCCAAACACATGAGGTGCAGATGTCACTCACTGCAGATACTAGCCACCAGTATCTGTCAGCATAACAGACTATGTGGTGCATGTGCCAGCTGTGCAACATGACTGTACAAGGAAGTCTACCTTTGGCTTATTATAGTGTGGGGTTGGGAGGGTGGCTCAAGGGTTGGGAGGGTGGCTCAATGACTAAGGTATTTGCCTTACAAACACAAGGTGCAGGGTTTGAGTCTCACAAGGGATAATTGGCTAGGCTTAAAATGGCTCGCAAGGGCAGTTAGCTTAGTACTGAACTATCAATACTATCAATATTCTATCAGTAGTTACCTAGTAGCTGTATACATGTACCTGTGACATATGACCCTGTGTGTGCCCGCATGTAGCATGTCAACCCCAACATGAATGAGTTACAGCCCAAGCATACATCGCCCTCCCCATAGCAGTATTATGACAAGCTTTCGGAGGTCATCCAATGTGAAATACACCTTTCGAAGATCTGCAGCTCAGTAATCGCCATGGCATATCCCATAACTGTGTACTGCTGTAGTGATAAACTAGTTAGGTAGTAGTTCTAACCCCAGACTTGACAACTGTGTGAGTGTGTGTTTGTGTGCGTATCTCTCTATCTCTGACTGTGTAGAGAGAAATGCTTTTTAGGCTACTCACACTCTGTACAATTCATATACTCAACTTTGGCAAGGCTGCTGATGTCACTCACCTAGAAATACACCTCTGGGAAAAACATAACCCAGTAATCTCCATAGTGTGTCCTGTAACTGTGTACTGCTGTAGTGTGATAAAGTGGTTAGGTAGGTGTTTTAACCCCAGACCTGGCAACTGTGTGTGTGTGTGTGTGTGTGTGTGTGTGTGTGTGTGTGTGTGTGTCTGACTGAGTAGAGAGCAATACTTTTTAGGCTACTCACACTCTGTACAATTCATATACTCAACACTGGCAAGGCTGCTGATGTCACTCACCTAGAAATACACCTCTGGGAAAATCATAGCCCACTAATCTCTGTAGTGTGTCCAGTAACTGCATACTGCTGATGTGTGGTAAATTAGTTAAGTAGGTGTTCTAACCCCAGACTTGGAAACTGTGTGTGAAGCAGTGGGACTTTGTGTCTCTGACTGAGTAGCGAACAATGCTTTTTAGTTTACTCACACTCCTTAGAATTCATATACTCAACTTTGGCAAGGCTGCTGATGTCACTCACCAAGAAATACACCTCTGGGAAAGTCATAGTCCATTAATCTCTGTAATGCACCCTGTAACTGGGTACTGCTGCAGTGTGATTTAGAACAGTGGTAGTGTTCCATCTCCACCCATGGCAGTTCTGGATGTTTTGTGTGTGTTTCAATGTCTGTGTATGGAGCAATGCATTATAGGCTACTCGCAGTACATTTCTAATGCCCTACTTTGGCAATCCTGCCAGTGTCATTCATTGTGAAATATAACTTTGGGGAGAAGGTTCTTTAGTAATCCCTGTGGTGTGACCTATAACTGCTCCATGTTGTAGTGTGATATAGGCCTCAGTCAGAGGTTCTGTACTCTCATATGTCAGTTGTGGATGTTTTGTGTGTGTCTCACTGTCTGTGTAGGGAACAATGCATACATTTCAAGCACTGCGGTGGTGGTGCTGCGGTAGCATTGTCGCTTCTCAGTAAGATGTTGTCCTGTTCGATTTTCAGCTAGAGTGTCTTCTGTGTGGAGACATGCGTGAATGGGCGTATCTTCGTTGAAGGTTGTGCGTCAGGGCCAGCAACTTGGCACGTAAAAATCTACTGCCAATCATTAGCAGACTGGAGTGCCGCTGTGGTGACCCCTAACTGGGAAAAAGCCAAAAGACACAGCAACAACAACAACAACTCGCAGTACATTTCAAATGCCCTACTTTGGCAATCCTGCTGATGTCATTCATTGTGAAATACAACTTTGGGTAGAAGGTTATTTAGTAATCTCTGTGGTGTGACCTATAACAGCTTCATATTATATAGACCTCAGTTAGGGGTTCTATACCCACACATGTTGGTTGTGGATGTTTTGTGTATGTCTCACTGTCTGTGTAGGGCACAATGAATATTAGGCTAGTCACTCACAGTACAGTTGAAATGTCCTATTTTGGTAATCCTGCTGATGTCATTCAGTGTGAAATATACCTCTGGGGAAGAAATACTCCAGAAATTTCTGGGGTGCATACTATAACTGCGTAGTGCTGTAGTGTAATAAACTAGTTAGCTAGGGGTTCTACTCCCAGACATGACAGGTGTGTGTGTAACTTGTATCTTGTGTAGAGGTGAGGGTGAGTGTGTGACATTTGTGGGGAATGTGGAGTGGGTTTTGCTTATTTCTTTTATGGTGGCCCTACTATATATCACAATGTCAACCATACAGGGATAACAGAAGTAAATTAGCTGAGAGGCTGGGGTGCAAAGCCATATCCATACATGTGACATCAAGGCCAGCCAATCACGGTTAGCAACCCCACTATTACCCAGAGCACACACTCAAGCCATATGTTATACGCACACACATACCTAGGCAACAGCAAATATGTGGGTAGTACACTGCATATTGGCCACTGATAGTAATTATGCAGTGATAGCTGTGGGCTACAGAGGGCATATCACCCTGCCCATCTGTCCAATATGCACGCATGTGCAGAAAGTACACCTCCACCATGTTCCCCAATGGACACCTGCACCACCTGTGGTGTCTTCATATGTGACTCACCGTGAACATACCATGCCTGACAACATGCCCTGTATGGACAGATGACACTGACATCAGGGAATGCTGGTAGCATGCTATCAATGTAGGTGAAGGGTAAACCTGCTGCCCATTACCAGTTCCTGCCACAGGCAGGCAAAACTGGCACATCTGATGATAATCTGCGGTCACAACATGGGCCAGACACCTCAGGTACAGTTTCATATGTCACTGTACATGCATGTGGGAGGTTTGCACATCCCAGACACCATCAATGTCATGGACTGAAGAACACATACATAGCATGTGATGTACAGCTTTGGCCACACACAATAGTCACCCAGGTGACTAGATGAGGGATGCAATACCCACCTGTGTGGGCACATGCAGAAACTACAAGCCTGAGCCACAATGCAGACCATTGTCATGTAGCCTCATGCCAAGGTATATCCATCACCTACCCTTGTACAGCCTGCTGGCACAGTTGGCCACCACACACCCGTGTAGACATGCACCCATGCATGGGTGCCAGTTCTGACATGCACCCATGCATGTCAGAACTGGCACCCTATGTGTTCGTGTGTGTTGTATAGTGCATATGTCCACATCCACACTCGCTACAACCCCCCAGGGCATACTGAAGCATGCTGTCTGATGTCTGACACCTCCTCATACTCTTTGCCCATATGACCTCCATATGACCCATGTGGTGCATGTGATACCTGCACATTGATGCGTTGTGGCAATCCCACTAGTGATGAGTTGCACTCCTGGTCCTGCCAAGTGTGTCAATGTGTGTGCGTCCCTATGTGAGTGTGCCTGTGTTGACGCTGGCACCTGTTCATGCAGACAGACATATGTACGACACCTACCGTATATCTACTGTATCCCTGTTGCAGATGTCACTCACCATCACATATATGTTCGGAGTGGTCCACATCAGGTAACCCATGAGGTGCATCCAATAACTGCATCAAACTGTGATAGCACTACATAGTTGTCAGGGGTTTGATACCCTGTGCTGGTAGGTGTGTGACAAACATGCTTCAGTTTTACTCTCCCACCCCTCCTTGACATGTATTTGCCTCTATCTGCCTCTCTCACTCCACTCTGGTGGATGTGGAGACCCACACCTGCCTTGCTTAGGCAGCAGCATGTGTATTTTAAGTAATGCTCATGATCAGCTGATGGCCAATGCACGAATTGCAGCCCTCCCATAGCTAATTGTATGTAGAACAGCTGTGGTAACATTCCCATAGCCAGTTGCATGGAAACACACTCCAATACCTAGGAGCATCATGGTGGTGTTGGCACTTTTCAGTCACTGTGAGCAGGAACTAGATCTGGTGTAAAACAGCATCTCAGTTGGATTGGGGTTTTACCTCTAACAACATAAACTGTGGAAAGACGGCAACAAACAGGAGGGGGATGTGCCTGACCTGACTACAGACTGTAAGTGCTGCTATACTGCATTTGGAGTAATGCTGGTTTAACAGTGTTTGTCTGGATATGCCTGTCATACATGTAGCAATATCTGCCATGTCAGTTCCATGTATATGAGGAATCCACATCTGCAGGATCATCTGCAGACTGGCCAGTGTTGTGCCTTTGGTTTCATATATTAGCCACAGTGCATCTATCTGTGGAAAGCAAAAGGCAGTGTGAAGATTGCAGTCTGTATATGGTGAAGGCCATGACAGTTACTGACTTCATATCCCTCATAGGACATATGTTGCAACAAACCCCGTTACAATGGAAAATATATGAGGTTACCACAGCAACATGTCTATACAGACCCTGTGTATGTGCTGTCAGTCACACCTCTGTCAACCTTTGTACATATGGCGTGCATGAAGTGATGCATATGTGCTGTACACCATAAATAGTGTCATCATATCTGATAACAAGTAAGTGACATATCAGATTGCTAAACATGTCATGTACAGTAGAGGTTCTATTTCATTATGTAAGCTGGACATTCTGTGGATGTTTGTGCAGTACTGAGGTCTGTGTAGTGATGGTGAATGTCGGCAGTGTGTGTATTGTTAATATGTACTTTAGCCTGCGTACAAACTGTGATAGATGTCATTGTTCTAGCTCCCCTTTTATCAGATGTTACATGCTGCACCACTGTATGGTACCATTTTGCCGTACATGTTTGTAGTGCCATACACACACATGTCCCATACCACAGACAGCCATCAGACCAAACTGTGTAGCAGCCCAGTATATGTAGGGTCATTCTGTGAGTGGCACATATGAGGATGGTGTAGAACAGATAGTCCATATACTGTAATATTATGCTAACTTATCATATGTGGCTGTGGCTGTGTTCACATTGGTTGTGGTTATGCACTGTCACACAGGTGTATCTTACCCTGTGCTATGACATGGCTGTTGAGCCTGCTATATATGCAGGTACATGTGCATTCCCCCATACGAGATGTAGGCCAGTGTTGAGCCAGTCTGTCTGTAGCCTGCACTGCACAGTGCATTATTATATGCCTAGCAGCTTATTGTACTTAACCAGTTGGATGTCTGTGCAGATACTTGCCAGATGTACTGCTGCCAGGCCTCCCTTAAAAGTCATGTATGTCAGACAGTGCAGTGGGATGCTGTACTGATGTATGTCAATATCTAGCAGGTAGTTTGTGTATATGGCACCCCTGTACCAGCAGTCATTATGTGTCAGGTCAGACAGGAGTGTATGAATCCAACACCTATGGTGCCAAATGTATACCAATCGTTATGTGTTATACCCATCTACATGGCTGTCTACATCCATATTGTCAGGCCTGGTACACATGTTGTGCACTAAGGGATTATGTGTATACCTCTGGATTGTACAGAGTGTGTCCGAAGTCCCACAGATAGTGGCCAATATTTCTGCTGCACTTCACAGGGGCATTACATTCTAGCGGCGGTACTTTACAATGATTTCCTTAGGACGTTTGTCAGTAGCCAATAGCACACATGTTATAAGCAGATGTCACCTTCCACATACACCACGTCTGTGAAGACAATCCCAATGACAGTAGCAACAGTCTAGTAATATGCCTGCTATACATACCTGACATCCCCTTGCACTACGACTTTGGGACTATAGGAGCTGGGTTAGGGCTACACTCCATGTCCAGGACATATGGTGAAAATGTATGTACATATACTTATCCAGATAGCCATATATATATATATATATATATATATATATATATATATATATATATATGTATATAAAATTACACATGTGTACTACTTCCAATTACCACTGTCATGGCAACCACCCACTATAAATCCCTACAGCATGTGGGTGTGGTCCCTTTACATTTCCGGTATGATGGACATCCTTCCTATGTGTGGGCATCAGTGTTACAGACAGCAGGTAGCAATACCTCTTATAGGCGAACCTGCACACTCAGAGCAGCCACATATTTGTAGGAGGATCAGGAACTACAGACAGACTATGAGTAGAGTTGTGTTATGCTTTGCATAGTACTGGTGTTACAGTGTGTGTGTGTGTGTGTGTGTGTGTACATACTAGTGTACCTTGGAATGCAGTCTGTCTGCATAGCTCACTACTGTGGGCCTATCCTCTTGCTGGACAGAGGTATGCCTGTCATGTGTTGTCTGTCCACCACACAGGTCCTGTGTCAGATATTGTAATGTGTGTGTTGCATGCTATCAGTACATGGCTACATCCATTTCTATTTCTAACCTCAATTCCCTGACTATGGGTATGTTGCAGACTATCCTGTAACACTAGCACCTTGCTTAGTGTATGGCAACAATGTTACACATATGTGCCTGTGTTCCAGCCTCTGTCCTCCATCTACATACCAAGCTTTGCCATATGTCATGATGTTGGGGGTTGTTCTGTAGTGGGCTGTGAGTATATCATACTGCCATTGCTGCCATTAGTCCACTGCTGTTGTATCCCCCACACATACAGTGGGGCTGGGCCATATATGTGTGGGCGTCACCTACACAACACGTGTGCCCTTATGCACTGCAGAGGCCAGTGTATGTAACAGTGGTACATGGGCCTGTATTATTGAGTCTAGATGGAGAGCACCATAATTGTTGCAAAATGTGGGGGTATCAGGGGTGAGCTGCCACAAGGTATCTGGATGTTACAGTACCATATACTTCACCTATATTGACATTACTTACATGAATTGGGGTACTACAAGCCTACTGCCTCCTGCCATACAGACTGTTCTGTTTGTTATGCCTTGTTATGTACTGATTACAACCTATTTTATCACAAAATGTCTTCATCTCCTACAGAGTTTGTACAAAGTGTAGAGAGAGGCTGCTGGACTACACACCTGCAGTACATACTGTTGATTGTGTGGTATCCTGTGGCCCAGTCTGTCTTCCCTATTGTACATTTTGAAGGGCTTGGGCTGGACAGCAACAGTTGTGAACCTTTCCAGACTACTGTATTAGTGTAACTGTTTCACAGTTGCAGTACTCTGTTTATATGGTTGCCAGTATCTGAACAGCTATATGACATGGCAGATAGAACTGTTATAGTACACAATTAAAGGATTCCCATTTCTGCAAACCTGTGTGTGGTGGCTTTTCTATGACCTTTCTATGGGTATATGTTGCAGGCAACGATTAACATTAGTATGTGTGGCCCATACAGTGTCCAGTTGTTCAGGTGTTAACTGTAGGCATAGTGGCTGTTCCATATTGTGTGCACCTTCTACATATGTATCTTACTGTACATATATCTGCTTGTGTATGTGTAGTCACATGTATATATATATATATATATATATATATATGTGTGTGTGTGTGTGTGTATCTGTATCTGCATATCTGTGTCTGTGTATCTACATCCTGGGATGTTGATGGCTTCCACATATTACATGTCCTATGGGAGGCAGACTGTACTTGGTAGTGTATTGCAGGGTGCATGTGTTTGGCTGTGGGGGGGAATGCCTATTCGTACAAGAGGTATAGTGTGTGGGGCCTCTCAACCCCATTAACGGTGCATGTGTACATATCTGTATTTGTTAATCTGCAATTGCTGTCTACAGATGTGTGGCTAACAGATATATACCTATATCCATATATACCTACACAGATAAATATCTGCGTACACATATGTAATGTGCTGTGTATATGTAGACATATAGGTGTCGACACATATATGTGTCAATTTAGGCATATGCATGTATATATGTGCATATATAGTGATATATATGTATATAGAGTTAGTAAAACAAAATATATATATATATATATATATATATATATATATATATATATATATATATATGCACACACATATATGGATATGTTGTATCTGTTAAGATTTTAATATAGTTACACACACAGACATCTAGATGTTGGTATAAATTCTCTGTACTGTTGCATGACAGGACTGGATGATATGTTTCTGAAACAGTGAATATCTGTGTATCTGTCATGGCTTAGTGGTACATCACCCTGTCTAGGGTGTGCAGGGGCCTTAGTTTGAGCCTTGCAAGAGCTGTTTCTTTTGTTGCTGGGCAGAGCACGGCCCGTTGGATACAGAGTGATTAAGGCACTTTAAAGCAGTTGTAAGCAGGTTTGTGTGGCACTAAGCACTGCCTACACAGGTTAAGCAATTAAGAAGCTAACTGAGTGTATGTAAACATAACTGGAGGTTGGCAGTGCTCACCATCATGCAAACTTGTGCAAACCCACTTACAACTGCTTTAAAGTGCCTTAATCACTCTGTATCCAATGTGCTGTGTTCTGCCCAATAACAAAATAAACAGCTCTTGCAAGGCTTAAAACCAGGACCCTGCACACCATACACAAAGCGATTTACCACTAAGCCATGGCAGATATGCATAATCATGATGTTTTCACATACATATCATCCAGCCCAGGTATACAACACTACAGGGAATGTATTCTGCCATGTAGATGTATTTGTGTGTGTATATATATTCATCTTTAAATGGATATAACATATCTATATATGTAGATATAGCTATAGAAATATATACACACACACACACACACATATATATATATATATATATATATATATATATATATATACATGTATCTATCTATCTATATATATATATATATATATATATATATATATATATATATATATATATATATATATATATATATATATATATATATATATATATATATAGGTTGGTAATGGGCTATCTGACCGAAGGCATATATTAGCCCAGCCACGTTGTGCGGTATTCACCGCCCCTTTAGTAGTTCCCTAGACCCTTGTACTATCAGCTAGTACCCTTGGTCCCTATCTAGTAATGCTGTTGGTGTGATCCCCGGAGTGAACTTTATGTTACCCATCCACTCATCAAGGTTCCTCTTGAAGAGTGATAGTGAGGGGCTCTGTCTTATGTAGATCGGGACCCTGTTCCATAGTAAAGGAAGGAAGTCTCTTGAAGGAATCTATCCCTCCAGCATGTTCTATTCATTGTTGTGTTGAGGTTTATATCCCTAGAGCATGTAGCTCGAGTAGATTTGGTTTTGCTAAGATGGAGCATGTTCAACAATTCTGGGTTGGACATGGCTCTGTACGTTAGACAGCGATTGCCTCTGAGAAAGCGGTATGCAACAGAGAACAGTCTTAGCTTTTTCAATCGTGCTGCATAGGGCAACTGTTTGAGGCCAGTAATCCTCTTGGTTAGGTACCGTTGCGGTCTCTCCAGCTGCTGGAGATGTCTAGCCAGGTACATTGTATATATATATATATATATATATATATATATATATATATATATATATATATATATACATACACACATAGATACGCATACATCTATAGATATAAATGTATACATTCATATGTCCCCATATATACAGCACTAAAATGCATATATGTAAGCATATATATGGTTCACCTTTCAAAGGGAGAAATTCATGTCTCCGAAAGCTGGAAGGCAGAAAGTATGTTCTCAACATTGCACAATCTTGCAATAAATGCATCAAATGTGCAATGAGCAAAACTTATTATGCATTCGCTCATTGCAGATTTGGCAATTTGGGTGCAGATGGCACTATAGTGGGGATGGGGAATATTTGCCTATCCCCACTGTAGTGCAAACTCGGAGTTAGTATATCACAGTAGGGGGGGTGTGGGGGTGCAGGGAGGCATGCCCCCCTGCATTACAATATGTATTCCAACTTGCAGTTCGAGAGTCAGCGAAGCTGCCTTTAGATTTGCTGTGTTTTGAACTGTGGTGCAATTAGAAATGACAGATTGGTCCTTTCAGTTTGCAAAAAGGGCCGTTCAAAGAAATGATCATCTCCCTTTCATAGGTAAACACATATATCTATATAGGTATATATGGACATACATCTGTAGATGAAACTGGGAATGTAACCACAACATATATGTCCACATGCACTATTGATGGGTTTGAGAGACCCAAACGACATACATCTGGCATGGATAGGTATCCCCCCCCACAGCCAAACACGTCTGGTCTGCAATACACTATCAACCTTAGCAGATCCCATAACCTGGACCCTATACAACAAGGGCAGTACATGTTAACAGTACTCCATCCCACCTGTAGGATGTCAGGTTGGCATTACTAACATATCTTGCAGTACAGTCAAGTGGAGTGTCATGCTTGGGGGAACCCCCTGGGCAGGCGCAGTAAGTAGCTGGGATCCCTCATACGATCCAGTAGGCCTACACCTGACAATGGATTCACCAATGTTGGCATGGACAACCACAAATTCACCATGTGAGCTAGGAACTACCACCCAGTAGACTGATGACCCTGGTCTGCAGGGACATGGAACATATCAACAATGAACCCATGGCCAATGTCACTGGTAATTTTAACACATGGGACCCCGCCAATGTTGGACTTGTCAAAGGCAGAGAATACAACCTGAACCTGGTATACCTCCTTGACCCAATCATGACAGGTGTAGATGAGGGTTAGGAGGTGCACAATGCCTATGTAGATGGTAGCAGGCTTTTGTACACCATCCCACATGTAGGAATGTGTGTAGTTGTTAAGGGAACTACCTCCTTTTACAGAATATGTTTCCACCAGGACTGCTTGGTAAATGCCAACATTCCACAGGTGCCATCCCGTGGACATACAGTCCTTAACAGGTCATAGATGTGTTAATGTCCTCCTCCACACTGTAAAGGTGTGCAGCACTACTGGGGTTGCTATAACTCACTGGGTGTGGCTGTTGTGGACACATCTGCCATTATTGCAGTTACTGTTGCATCTATCCCCTCACATAGCTGTCTGTAATACTGTACAGTGTATGTAACCAGGTTGTTAGTTGTTGTTTATACCATTCACAGTAGTTGATCACCTCACACCCTCCTAAGGGTAGGGCTATGCCACCGACATTGACACACACATGTTACTGAGGTGAGGATCGCAGTAGAGTGGGGAAAGGGACACACACCCTGCTGTTAGCATGTTCAATGTCATCCACATTGCAGACTGCATATATAGCAATGTGTGGTTGTGCCTATCCTGTCTTGGTGGGATTACATGTGCAACAGATGTGTTACTTGCATGGGGACATACCTCCATGTGTACAGTCTTGTACCTGTACTGCATCTAAACCAACGGTTCTGTGTGTTGTACCCAGCCATGTCATGTGTACCACCCACTACACTTACTGGTGTCCACTGTAGAAGGCCTGCTGAGACCACTACACCCATCAGCCATGTGGCACATGGACAAGCACAACACAATCAGAATAGATAATGGTGACAACAATACAACATTGTTAATTACAGCTATGATGCATAATGGCTGCACAGCTACACCTTGCAAGATATTAGCAGTTTACTTTACTGCTGATAACATGCTAGATAGCATTCCATTGCTACACTGTTGTACAGTCACCCTGTGCATCAGCACCATGTTAGCCTGTCCCTGCATCGATGTTGCGGATGTCAGGGAGTGGAACCGGTATCATCATATACACAGGGTGTGTTGTTGGTTTGTCAGAGGCCTAGGCTCAGCCATACAATTGACAACATGTGTGTGTGTGTGTGTGTGAGGGGGCTGACTACAGTTATGGGCCAATGGTGATGACGTGTGTGCAGGTATCTGGTTGCCCTAGGTTTGTTGTTTATGTGTGTGTGTGTGTCTGCATGCACAAAGTTCCACCATGTGGTTGCCCTATATGGGGATTTGTGAGACAGCTGCAGACTGTACCTGGCAGGGTTTGCAGTTCACCGTCTCCGGCCATGGACATGGGACCTGTGCCTGGCAGGGATGCTACAGGCAGTATCAGGTACAAAGGCAGATCGAGTACTGTCCCCCAAGGTTGACAGATGTCCGCTGGATCCAGGTCCCTCCTGGGACTGGCCAGGGCCACGTGCACATGATCTGCTATGACAGTCTGTGGATAGCACCCCACACAGTGCTGGGGCTGGTACTGCCACTATAGGAGCTGCTGTGACTGGTGGGATGTCCACGGTGACCTCTAGCTGCTGGTGTTGCTGGCGTACGTCCAAAGTAGCCGTCGCAACCGTCCCACTCTGTCTGATGCATGAACATGACATTGTGGATGAGATCCAATGCACCACTGTCTATCCATGACCTCAGTGTAATTACGGATGGCACCTGCTAGGTCATGGATGCTGTCAGTTACAGAGGTGTGATGAGCCCTCTGTGCCCTTAGACCATGCCTGGTGTACCATTCCATTTGTGCCTGTGCCTCCATGACAGCCTGGAACATGGATGTGGTTGATATAGATGTGGCACATCTGCCAGAGGCATGATGGCCAGCAGTGCTCCGACGAGCACCCCTGAACATCTGCCTATGTGATACCCCACCAGACATCTGGCTATGGCTGCTGTATCCGGCACACATTCCATATATACCACACTGTCCTGGCCAATGTCAGTCATAGACTGTCCCTCAGCTAAAGCCAATGGTAATGAGGTATGTAGAGGCAGTGTGACTGCGTGCGTGGATGGGGTGGATACATGTGGGATGTCAATTGGTGGCCAAGTGGCAGGCCCCGGACGACCCTGCCTGTGCCTCAACACACCTATCCTCATGGTCACTGTCTGTATCAGTGACATCAGATTCCCTGCGGGAGGGACCCACCCCACCTCACCACCTGTGAGGGGAAAACAGGGAACAGACTTTAAGACCTGTACATCACCACTAAACAGTACATACACACACACAGACACACACACACACACACACACACACACACACACACACACACACACTCACACACACACACACACACACACTCACACACACGTATACAGACATGGCCACACACACAGACATATACACATGCAGTCGACATACATGGCAACCCATACACTCCACCAGACAGCACCTACAGACAGCTCCAGCAGCCCTATAACACACATAATAGCAGGTGATGGTGCAGTACAGTATCACACACAAACCTGTAATTACACACATGTCAGCATGCAGGACATGTGGTGCTCAACAGCATGCAGTGCAACTGTAGTCATTCCCCGTTACCAACATTATACATAGCTGTGATGCATGGCTTCTGTTAGTAGGTGATGGCCCTCCCCCTGGAACACACTGCACCCATGTCAACAGCATTGCTGTGCATATGTTCAGCACACTGGCATGTACTGTGCACCATACCTCATAAGTGTACACACCATTGCAGGATGTGTATCTGTGTGTCAGTTGTGCTTCTGCAGCTGCTCACAGCCTCTGTGTGTTACTGGAATACATGTGGACACGTGTTTAGTGAATGCTTGATGTGTATTCATAGATGTCATCATCAGTGGTGCATGTATGAGTGATAGACTACCATCAGACCAACCACAGACACAATGTACTGCACCTATGGTGAGTGTAGAGATCATTATTGACCATTATTGAGCCCTGCTGATGTTGCCTGTGGTACACATAGGTTCATAGGTGAGTACTTGTCTATTGGTCCTGGGGCCTACATAAGCCTAGCCAAAGGTGTTCCCAGCCATGCACCACCCACTAATGTTATTCCCCTGTGCCCCTGTCAGGCTGTGGCACAGACATACTACCCAGGGAGAATTCCCCATTTCCCATCCAGTTGTCAAGTGTTTTTGTAAAGAGGGCGAATGTGTAGCATTGCCTGACATGAATGGGTAGTCCATTCCAGAGTGTGGGAATTCCGCTGGACAGGGTTCTATCCTTCCAGTATGTTCTGTGTAATATGTTGATTAGGTTTAGGACCCTGGAGCATGTGTTTGCAGAGGGAGTGGGATGTCTTTATGTGTAGCATGTTCAATGCTCTGTGTATGACATAGCTGTGTATGTTAGGCAGATGTCAGCTGTGCCTGGGCAATGTGCACTGGAGTGTAGCCATAGTAATCTGAGATGGTCTATGTATTGCATGTGTTTGTGGCTGGTAATCCCATTAGTGAGGTGTGTGCTCTGTCAGTGAACATGTACAGCATGCATTATGGGCAGGTGTGTTAGATGTTTACATGGCCTACACCTCAGCTATGACATGCACAGTGAATTGCCAAGCATAACCTTAAACCATACTCACTGTCATCTGGCCACTACCTTGCTGGTATCTAAGAGGTATCTACACTGAGATGGGATAGAGTTGATGTCAGTGGCCACAGCTGTGATATTGCTACAGGGTGGCTGCAATATTACAGTAAAACAACAGTTGAAGTCCAAAGTACTACAGATTATGCATTACTGCTTATCAGTACTACACAGCAGCAGACTCCACATCTCACATATGCATGATCTACCTGTACAGATGCATATACACCAGTAGTCTACTGATATGCCCTGGAACCTTCCCTGCATGGTCCATGTCTGGTGTGTCTGTAGCCCCCACCTCCATGAATGTAAATGTATGTGGGCAGGCAGGTGCTACCAGGCTCATGAGCAGCTCCTCCACTCTGGTGAGGGGGATGGATGTTATGGCCCCCCCCTGTAGCAAGGTGGTCACCCCGCACAGCAGCGGCACGGTGACGTACATGGCAGAACAGGTCACTACAATGATGGCGGACCTGTTCATACATATGACAGTACATCCTCTCCTCATTCACCCTGCGGACCACATCGTTCCACATGGCTGTTCACTCATGCTGGTCCTGGCTTGCCTGTGAGAACAGCAGCTGGTAGTTCTGGATGATGCTCGTGAGTATTATGTCATCCTCAGTGGTAATGCAGGCGGGATTCCTTGGGTGTGCCATACTCCCTGAAAGGCATAATGATGGAAATATGTCTGAGCAACTCATATGGCATGTTTACCATAATACAATACACATATCAGTCTCCTGCCACCATATCAGCTCCAACTTAATGTTCACACAATGCAAGTGGTATGTCTCCGGTGTATGTACCATTGGGTCATATATTGTATTGTACAACACTTTCTGCTATGTGTTTATAGACATGCTCCCTGTGGGGACACTAGAGATGCTGGGCTGTTACAGAGTATTTCACCTGCATGCCATTGTCGCTGCCACTATGATTCCACATATGCATAAGGTATGCTTGCTATGTGATTGCTACACATCTGCCATTCTGTGTTAATGGGGATATCTATGCATGCTGTTGGAGATGTTCTGGGATTGTGTGGACTATTACAACCCACATATGTTCCATGACAGTTACACACCAGTATGTGTAGGGGTTATTTGCCAGCAGGAACACCACTACCACCTAATGTGCACATGTTAGCAGTCCACATCACATCCGAGACCCACCATGGAACCTCATTATCTACTGTTCTGGCACTACCTTTATGTGGAACCACCTCAGTGAATGGTGCCACCCATGGAGCACACACAGACATATGTCTGTCACCCAGTTAGGTCCAGGGTCTTGTGCATAGGGAGTTCCACAGAGACATGGGGTATGTGCTACATCAGCTGGAGGCATGCAGAACACATACAGAAGGTGCGACATGCATGTTCGTCCTGCTCAGCCCACAGCCCAGGCACCTTTATGACTACATAGATGCTGTCATGACCGTCCATGGGTGGGCACCATGTTCCCTTTGTTCCCATATGGGGGCTCAATGGCCTCCACATTCCAAATGTAACTACCCATCCACAGTGTTTAAACACCACATGTGTCATATACCAGCCCTGTATGCTGTCTTGTTTGTCACCCAACCAGACCTACATACCATTATGTGCCTAATACCATTCACCAACATTTATATCCCACCTTCTCAAACAATTACGATGTGTTCCCAACATGGGTTACTCACCGCACTCCACACTACATTTTGCAGCCATGTACTGGTGTGTAGGTCTGTTGTGTATTGATGTGTGATGTTCTCTCACACATGTCATTGCAGGGGACATGTATTGACATAAATATATATATATATATATATATATATATATATATATATATATATCTGTATGTGTGTATATATATATATATATATATATATATATATATAATATGCACATATATGTGTAGATATCATTATGTGTTGTTTATATATATATATATATATATATATATATATATATATATATATATATATATATATATATATATATTTATTTATTTATATATATACATACACAGCTATGAATATGTATCACACATATAGGTATCTGTATGTGGGGTACATGCGAACATCTGGTCCACATTCTTGTAACTCTCTTTACTTCACAGCTGAACTGTTCTGCCCTGCTGCAACACAGACAGGTGTCACATGTGAACACAGACTAACATTAGGGGGGTATATATGATGACAGAATTTAGATAAGCATATTATACTGCTATGGCAGTTGGGCATGCTATGCTACACTTTAACATGACTGTCCTGCAGGTGGTATGGTCTCACACCCATGTGTCTATCATGGCAGTATTAATACCCCCACCAGCCATTAGCAACAGTAATTTACAGAACACAGATATCATGGGTCACATATTTGCCATTCAGTGCTGATCTGCACAGTTGACAAGTATGTCCCACTGCCCACAGTAACTGGCATTACTGTCCAGTGCAGTTGTTGAGCAGAACATCATTACAGGAACAGGTACTGATGGCACATATACATCCTTTCACATTATTCATCCTATTATTCTATGCAATATACTACATGCAAGTAAATGCATATCTGTTTCACATACCTGTTAATTTTTTTCCGCTGTAACACAACCCTGAGCTTTGTGACTTTTATTAAAGTTTTTTTTTCTTTTTTTCTCTTTCTCTCTCTCAGTCTCTCCAGTAGAGTGATTGAGCTGGTTTGAATAGATTGCAGCATGCTTTTGTTGGCATTGCGATATACAGACCAGCATACAGCAACGTAAAAAGCACACAATGATACTTGCTGGAGCAAAAGTAACAAAATGTAACAGTTCCAATGGTAAAGCCAATGTACGGACTAGGGTGGTATAATAAATTGTAATGTATTAAATCAAAATAGTGCAAAGCCAGCCTCGTTTAGTGCTTTCATCCACTAAATTGTGGACTTCATCAGAACACTTTCATATACAACTATCAAAATTCCATGTGCTTTTTACATTGGTATTGCACATGATCAGGTGGAGGCCTCTGCACCAGTCAGTGTCCACCAGTTGCTAACTGCATGCAGCCTGCTGTATAGTACTTCAGATAACCACTCTCATGACAACACTGTACATTAAATTGCTGACTTGTGTGGGCGTTGTCCCTTCACCTTTCCAGTATGGATGACATCCTTCCTGTGTGTGGACATCAGTGTTACAGGCAGCAGGCAGCAATACTTCTTAGAGCAGAAGCTGCAGACATAGGCCAAATTCAAATTTGGGTAAGGTTCCAGACCTACAGACAGTCTGAGTAGTGGTGTTGTGTGCATTGTATCTTGCTGTTCTTACAGGGTTTCTGTGTACATGGTACTTTTTCATGGAATGTTGTTTGTCTGCATAGCTGTCAACTGTGGGCCTATCCATATGATACCAGGGGGATTGGCTGTTAGGTTTTGTCTGTGCACCAACATGTATTGTCCCAAATATATCTGTGGCATTCTGTCTGTTGAGTGCTATCAGTACATGGCTACATCCATTTGTATTTGAAAGTTGTATTCCTGCATAAGGGTATGCTGCAATGAATCCTGTAACACCAGCAATTTCCAGGGGGTGTAACACCAATAATGCAAATATGGCCCTATGTTCCTGCCTCTGTCCTCCACATATATGCCAGTCTTTGTCCTGCTGTGATACAGAAAGAGGTTGTTAGGTAATGGCCTATCATTATTTACCACTAGCATTACTGCTATCATCCCAGTCATGTCATGGACTCCCACACCAACTGTTGGGCCAAGTCCATATATATGGGGGCAACAGCTGGAGAACACATATGTGTCCTTGTACATTCCAGAGGTACGTGTGTGGTACACAGTGTTTCTTGCCCTTGCACAGCCCTTTATGGGGGTGGGTCAATGCCATTAACCTAGGCTATGACACCTTTTCAGGGCTATAACTGTTAAGACGAGGGTCATTCAGAGTGATAGTGAGATGTTAGGTTAAGCAATGTTATGTACAAAATACTGTGACATTAACACAAGTGCTACATTTCCCCCTAAGGCTTGACTACAGGGTGTAATTGGAGGTTGCTGAACTACATCTGTAATTGTTGATTGTTACGTATCTTGAAGGCAAATCCTGTTACTACTGTTGTACTAATTGAAGGCCGTGGCCTGGACAGCATAGTATGGTATATATACACATTGATTGCATCTACTGTTTTGTGTGGGCCTTGCATTCATCACTGATTACATATTTCAAATTTTATGTGGTGTAATTACTGGCATACATTATTGTATAGTTATCTGTGCATGCATACCTGTGTGTCGTGTCATGTCCTTTGAATTGTGGGTGGGTATATGTTTAATGTCAGTATTCACATTTGTGGGAATGGTTGCCACACTAAACATTTCACAGGTGGCAGTTAAAGGGCTTGTGGCTGAGGGATATACTTTGCACCCAGTACTTCCACACTACTTCTACATATGTATGGCTACTGATACCTTTTGTGTGTGTATATGTGTATGAACCTATATATATCTCATATGACTATCTCTCTCTCTCTCTCTCTCTATATATATATATATATATATATATATATATATATATATATATATATATATATATATATATATATATATACATCTGCATATATATATATATATATATATATATATATATATATATATATATACATACATATGAATATATGTATGTATCTATATACAATTGATGTTATATGATTATTTGTGAGTCATACATAAATATATATATCTACATATAGCTGTCTATCTGTCTACATTTACAGATATATATCTGTCCATATGTCCATGCATGTTCGGCTCATATTTTGGCCTGTTCCTCATTCACTTAGCAATTGTCATGGATGATTGCAGCATTGAAGTCAGTAACTAGTGCCAACCCTTTTGTGTTTCAGACTTCATCTCCTTCTACATATGTGTTCTAATACATATAACTCTGTAACTAGCAACAGTTTAAGTGTATTAGAGCATTAGTTGACATATATTCCTATTTGTACCCACAGTGTGGCATACTTTGCCCAGACTTCTTGCATTAACAGGTTGTGTGGTATGATATTAATACATTTCCTGTACTGTTGACTGATTGTGCTGGATGACATTTTTGTGAAAACATCATGTTATGTATATTTGTCATGGTTTAGTGGTAAATCACTTTATATATACAGTGTAGGGTCCTGGGTTTGAAACTTGGAGAGGCAGTTTCTTTTGTTGCTGGGCAGAACAAGGGACATTGGCTACAGAGTGATTAAGGCACTTTTAAGCAGTTGTAAGTGGGTTTGCACGAGTTTGCATGATGGTAAGCACTGACAACCTCTGCTTATGTTTTCTTACAGTCAGTTAGCTTCGAATTTCTCAACCTGTGTAGGTATAGCTGACTCCCATGCAAACCACTGCAAACCTGCTTACCGCTGCTTAAAAGTGCTTACTGCCACTTAACCCTCCGCTAATTTCTTTAAAATAACAGAAAAAGGGGTTGATAGGAAAGTGGTGAAAAATGGGGCAGAAAGAGGGAAAGACAGTAGAGAAAATAGCTAGGCATGTGCAGGTAGGCTATAGGAAAGGTCCATTGCTGCCCATTTCTTCTACAGCAACAGCAGTATATATATACATATATATATATATATATATATATATATATATATATATATATATATATACATACACTAAATTTGCAGGTACATTTGGACCCTCAAACCCCTGGGAGAGGGGTGAGGACAACATATATTCATTGCGATGCCAATTAAACCAGATTACATGTGTCCAGTGGACATGTGTGCAAAATGGACAACTATGTATGGGGCGAGATTTTTTTGTGGGAACAGGTTGACCTTTTTTCTTTTTTTCAGGTGAGAGTAGGATATTGGGGAGGGGTAGTAGGTATATTTGGGGAGGTAGGTTGGGTAGGTTAACAGACAAGACACACAAGATGCATACAGTGCCAGTATATGACACATGTGGGGAGTAAACACCTTAGACAGGGAGGTGTGTTTGGAAGTCACAAGCCCATGAGCCCCCAACTGGAAAGAGTGGGACTGAGGTCCCCACCCATGGGCAGTCACCATTGCACCTTCACGGCCCCAAAGGTGGCTGTGCTGGGGGCTGTGCAGGAGGGGCAGGCTCACCCTCTAGTAGCACCACTCAGCCCTCAAGCTGGTGTAGCTGCTCTCGATACTCCAGATCAAGCTCCCTATGCACCATGGCCTGGACCTGTTGATGGGTGACAGGTTCCCCTTGTGCCCGCTCCGAGGGGGGGTGAGCCTCATCCCCTTCAGGTTTCCACATGAAGGTGGCGCAGGGCCCACATAGCAGGAGGTCCCAGGCTGGGCCCCAGATGTGCTTGTGCCCGGTGCCATGGCCAGCTGAGGTGGGACAGGTGGGTCCGCTAGGACCAGCCTTCCCGTATGAGCTATGTTGCCACAGGTTTATGACAGATATGGGTTAGTAACAGTCAACAGCATTCAGGATTAGTTATAACAGCATGCATAAGTATTCCCATTAACCCAAAACACCAGATTTAACACAGTTGCAGAGCAAGCAGAACACATGCATATATGGAACAACAGTGGCCATTACAGGAGCATGCAGGTTTCATTGATGGCAACAGGCCACCAATATGGGTGTATTTTAACATGGCACATACATAGAAACAAATGTGAATATTTATAAACCATTAGGATATATGTCCCAACAAAAGTTTGGAGTGTACACATACCAGTTGAGGAGTGTCATTGGATTATTATGCATATATGGTAGGGGTGAGAGAGAGAGATCAATTAACAACTAATATATCCTTGTAGTTTTCACAACATTCTTAGTCACTGCAGTGATCTTACCCTTACATGTATTATTACACTACACAATGGCCTTATATTGTACACTGGTATGTTTATAGATTATTATATACGTGACCTGTGTCTTACATACAGGCATGACAGGCTGCAGGTGTTAATGCAACATATGTTGAGAATTGCTGTCATACACTTTGGGTGAGGTGCTAGAATGACAGGTTTGTTTTCATATACATTCTCTGACTATGTATATATTTGACTATCGGTTAAATGTCATTGACAGCTGCCTACATTTCTTGGATCATCACACAGAATTTTCAGGGGAACAGGGTACCAAGCTGGTGATATGGGCCATTTATCTGGACATGCTGGACAGATTGGAACAGTTGTGAGGTATGAATATGCCTACAACTTACAATTTGAACATTCTAGAAAATTTTGTATAGTTGTTGGGTCTGGTTATGCATACAGCTTTCTATCTGAACATTGTAACAAAATATGTACAGTTGTGGGGTATGATTATGCATACAACTTGGTAGCACTCCCAGGATTCATACCCCTGCTGTGTGTGACAATAAATTATAGCTAACATCACAGTATAATGTGCTATCAAGGAATTGATGTAAAGCTTTTGACTGTTTTCTAAGTCTCCCTAACTTGTATGATATGACTAATCTATTGGCACTTCCAACATTGTTATGCAGGACTTCATACCCATTTTATCTGCATACCACGGTGTGGGTGACACTGCCTAAGATACAACAGTACTATTTATAGTATGCAACAGATTGCCAACATATGAGAGAATAAGACATAGAACGTTGACAGTCCCAGTGTCTTGAGACGAAACTCACCAAGAAACCGGCAATTCAGCAGCTGAAAAGTATATACGAGAGCCGGTGGAACAAATGAAACAAATGCCTTCCAAAAAGCAGCGATATCCACAGCCAAACTCTCAACATATGAGAGAAGAGTAAACAGAAACACTCCAGGGGTTATACCTTTATTCACAGACTATTACACATTTATTACTACTGGTACAACACTTTCTAAGGCTCTTATATTTATTTGTTATGACAGTACATGCAGGCTGATTACTAATCTGCCTCGCGACACAGCCTTTGCAGCCTAGCATCATGGGGTTGCTGGTTTGCAGCCCACTCATCTGCAGCTGTCAGAAAAATGCAGTGATATTTAGCCATACCTATCCATAGTATACACAAGCTAGGCAATTATTTACTACTTAGTAGAATGAGTACTTACTCAGTACTGGGGCATTGGGCATCTGCCAAGACTCCTGGATCCACTGTTCTAGCGCATCCCTCCTCTACTGCTTCAGGTCAGCATGGTGATGCCTGACCTGCTCACCAGTCCAGGGGATACCTGTGGCATTGGTGAGGTCACGGGCAAGACTGTACAGGCCTCCGTTTTATACTGCGAGCCCTGGTACTGGCCCTGCAGTAGTCTCTGATCATGGTGTTTTTTCAGGAGCCATACCATGATTTTTGACTCCTGGATGCCCCAGCGCTCTGCTCTAAATCAAGTGCCTTCACCCACACCAGCCATTCTGCCTGCAGTAGGAAGCTACAACCAGGTATGAGAAGTATTCCCGCCTGTGGGGTATAAATACAACCAATTTCCCACACTTTCCCATGATTGGCCAGTTTTAAAAAGGCTAAGCTATGGACACACCTGCTTACATAAGGTTGGCACTGCTTAAAGAGGTATACCACTAGGGAGATTGAATTGGCTCTCCTACACATTGCTTACACTTACTAACTTGAGCTGTGCTGCGGTTAGCATTGCTTAATAGTTAATTATCACTATATTTGCCATTTGGCAATGACTTATTCTTCATCACAGGTTATATATGTGTCTGGTATCTGTGATTCATGTGTACATACACTGTATGGGGACCTGGAGACTTCTACACTCTATTACAATCACACCTCAAATCTATGTTTACTGCAGTACTCCAGTTCACATATTTATGTTATGTAGAAGGTTATACCACATCACACTGTACACAGATTTAGTTCACATGTTTGGTTTGATTTTCTTGTGGTGAGGATTAGTTTGATGATACCTCATTCATATCTATTGCTATGATGGCTTAGTGGTTAACTATTGTGACTATAGTGTATAGGATCCTGAGTTTGAGCCTTGTAGAGGCAGTTTATTTTGTTGCTGGGCAGAACATAGGCCGTTGGATACAGAGTGATTAAGGCACTTTAAAGCAGTTGTAAGTGAGTTTGCACAGGTTTGCGTGATGATAAGCACTGCTAATCTCTGGTTACAGTTTCTTACACTCAGTTAACTTCTACTTTGCTTAATCTGTGTAGGCAATGCTTACTCCAATGCAAACACACTTAAAAATGCTTACTACTGCTTATTTTTGCTTAAACCTGCTTACTACTGCCTTATTCATTATAACACTGACACTTCACATGTGCATTTCATGCAGTACTCCAATTCACATTTAAATGTTATTATGTAGGTTATATGGCAAAAATATGTAAAAATATGTTCATATATAGATTTCACATGGAAAATGATATGTGCTGCAGTGGGACTTGAACAGGGAATGCCTGCTCGTTAGGCAGATGTTCTAACCACTATACTATTGCTATGCTGCTTCATTTGCATATATATTCCTTGTTATCCTCTTCAGCCTTTTCAGCTGCTTTAACCATAGCTAAGCGATGGGCAAACCCGTGCACCTACAGTTAGCTGTACACAGGGTTTTAAAAAATAAATACAAGTGTTTTTCATTTTATTTCAATGTACTGTTGCTGTTGAACGCATGGGGACTGTTGGTGGGGATATGAGGACACCTATGAGCGGTCTTGCTCATTTATTTACACTTTCTTCTGTTCTACTTTGCAGGGGCATATTTATTCTGAGAGCTCTGCCCTCAGGCACACCCCCTGCACTTGTCCGTGCTCAGTGTAGGATTTGGAGTTTAGGCAGTGGCCTTCATTAATATGCATGGTGTGATGCCGTCCTCCTCTTAAACTGCCGCTTCTGTGCAGAACTAGATTAGTAAATCCGGGGGATTAACTATTGCATTTGTAATATTTTGTAAACAACTTACAATATTTCAGCAACCACTCAAATTAGACACATAATGTCAGCAGCATATTATTCATCTAGTTGAGAGCTTTCATGTGAGGCTAAAGAGTTCTGTCTGTGTTACTTGGCTGTTGAGATATTTAGAAAAATGTGAAAATGATATCTGTATAAATTAATATCTATTTTGCTGCACTTAATATCAATGGTCAAATATTAATGCAGTTGAGTTTGCTATTGTGTAAGATTTAAGATGAAATCTTTTAAAACCTTATACATAGCATGGTTTTGGAATTATTGATGCAAATATGAACAAGCAATATTTGATGCCTACAGGTGTCAGTAGGAGTTAACTGCAGATGAACCTGGAGGCATCACTTGGATATAATGAGTTAACACATTGAGCTGTTTATTTAAATGATTAGGGGCCGGATTTACAAAAGCTTGCACGGAGTGTAAGAAAAGTGTAGGAGCTCACGGAGGCAATATGTCTGCCATGCGATCCAGGTACAGCCAGCAGGGGCGTGCACGAGAGCTGTTAAAGCTACTCTTGCATGGACAGCGTCATGGTATGCAAATTACCTCATTTGCTGCTGAAAGCTATGCAAATGAGGTAAATTTGCAATCCAGGAAACACTAACCTGTCCGTGGAAGATTAGTGTTATCTGCAGAAATGTACTCCGCTGGTAACGGAGTACCGTTCTGCAAATAGCTAAACAGAGCTATGACAGCTCCAAATAAAGGAATCATACAGTTGAGTAAGCATGTCAATGGCCAAATATAAGGCCATTGGCATTTATAAATACTTAAAATTATTAAAATCTAATTCTTTACCCCGATCTCCGATGTTTAAGCGTAGCACCGCGCAAACGTGCGGTGCTTTAAAAAACAAGAACATAATTTAAAAATAGCCAAAAATAGGCATTTTCACTAAAAAGCTTATCCTGCTATGCAGGTGAATGGCAGGCTGAAGACAACATGGCCACTGAGTAGTGGTTGCTAAGGGGGGAAAGCTCAGTGTGACAGATGTAACAATGCATTAGTAGGCAATCCTATGCAAATGAGGATAAGGATAGTGAATCTCAATTTTCCCCAGCATGTGAGCCATGTCCCAAGATTGTAAGTGTAGGAGTAGATGAGTAGTAGAGTAGAATATAGGTAACATCATGAGGGGGTGTGTCAGAAAGGCTGTAAGCTTATTGGAGCACAGTGTCTTGTGTTTGCCCTGAGTTGCTTAGGATTGCAAGAGGCGTGTCTACAGTTGTCCTTTTTGAAAACCAGAAACCAAAGGTGCACGCCGTGAAAATATCTGAAATTTCTTGCCAACATGCACACAGCATGTGCGCTTGTGTGTGCTCATTTTTGCGGCTCTGTCCTGTGCGGAAACAGAAAGGGAAAAGGAAGGAAAAGAAGTAGTAGGAAGTTAACCAAGAAGAACTAGCAGAGCTGCCAGGTGAAATATATCAGAATCATCCAATTACACAAACAGCAGACTAGCCCAGCCCAGCCCAGCACTTTAAACTCTGCAAACAGCATTCTTCCCTGCATTTCCCAAGAAATCTGCAACACTGCAGTATACAAAGAGGGAAAGCTTAAAAACTTTAACGTCAGACAAAATGTTAGGGGCTGCTCTTGCTATCATAAACCAACATGTGCAAGGTGCTCAGGGTGGTGATGTTGTGAATGCTGCTGAGCAACCCACAGTGATGAGATGGAGAAGAGTGTACAGAACCAGGGTAACCTATCAGGGGCTACATGAGCTGGAGATAGTGGAGCGCTATAGGGTGGACAGAGACCTCCTGCAGCAAATTGTTGAACTGTGCCGGCCACGCCTCACACACAGAACCAACAGAGGGGAACCCTTTCCAGTGGATACCAAGGTGTGTGTTGGCCTAAGAATACTAGCTACTGGTACCTTCCAGAGGCCAAATGGTGATATGATGGGGATTTTACAGGCATCAGCATCCAGGGTACTGCACCAGTTCCTGGATGCCATGCCAGCACATGTCAGTGAGCACGTATATTTCCCTAATTCCCGTGAGGCATTGGCCAGCAATATGCGTCTTTTCCACCAAATAGCAGAATACACTGAGGTAGTAGGTGCAATAGACTGTACGCGCATACACATCAAAGCACCACCTGGTGAACGGGGTAGGGTCTACATCAACCACAAGGGCTTCTCCTCCATCAACTGCCAGGTCATGTGCGATGCCCAGGGCATAATAATGAATGTGTGTGCTGGCTGCCCTGGAAGCTATCACAATTCCCACATCTGGCATCTGACACAGCTGTACCAGAGATTTGCCAATGGCGACATCCCTGATGGTCACCTAGTGGGGGATGCTGGATACGCACTGGAGCTGTGGCTGATGACACCCATCAGAAATGCACACACACACAAACAAGAACTCCATAATGAGGCACACGCATAAACAAGAAACATAATTGAGCATGTGTTTTGGATGCTCAAGTCATGGTTCTGGTGCCTGGACACATCTGGTGGAGCCTTGCAGTACTCACCAACTACATGTACCCAAATTGTCATGGTATGTGCCATGCTACACAATATGATCCTGCGGAAACAGCTGCAGCAGGAACAACATGGGGCAGGGCCAAACAGCCCCCCACCATTGCCAAGGCCTGCATAGACACAGCGTGACTCGGAGGAGGAACAACCTGAGCCTGCCCCAGTAGGCAGAAGGAGGCGTGCCCATTATGCCCTGGCCTTGGCAAAGAGGCAATGCATAGCACATACACTGACTCAGTAGGAACCCTGGAAATGACACCTCTATCTGACTCACACATACAGTAAAAGGGATGCCTAACTTGACACTACCTGCTTTCGAACATGTATAGGGAGTGTAATATGTGCATCTGACATAGGCAGCCCTGCAGCACCACCTGAGGCATGAGTCCCTATTTTAAGCAATATAAAGCACTGCTAAGCAAATTTTACCAGTATTGAGCATATTTAAATACAATTTCATGTAGCTGCGCACCGCGCTAACCAACGCAACGTCGGGCAATGTCGGGCAACGTCAGGCAACATCGGGCAAAGTTGGGCAATGTTGGGCAAAGTTGAGCAAAGTTGGGTAAACACGCTCACATCTGCTTTACTGTTCCTTAACCAGTCAGGTCTGCCCAGCAGGAAAATAAAAAGCAGTGACAGGGCTCAAACTCAGGATACTGTGCACTATAGTCACATTACTGAACCACTAAGCCATGACAGCATTTCACTGGCACAGACACAACTTAAGTCACTCACACATAGCAGTTGAGGGGGTCACATAACTAACAGTCACAGCCAGCAGGACAATTGTAGACAAACGCAAACACAAACAAATGCTGTATCATGCCCTCTGAAGAGGCATATATGTAACCTTCCCCCAGGCCTATGCAGACAGATAACAGCAGGCCAGGCAGTGTGATGTGGGTTGGGTAGGCTATGAAGTCACAAACTAATATGTGTGTAATTGGAAGCTAAGGTCTGTAGTACAGTGGTATGCCTCAAGCCAGTATGATAGGCAACAGTACAGACTGAAATGGAGTACCTGACATAGCAGTGCAGGCCTAGCAAATGTGTATAAGTGTCAGGTGTACCCCTCATCCTATGTACACCTACAGTAACAATCAGGTGTGCCCCCCTGGGTAGAAATGTACAAATAATAGCTGACCCCCCTGTATGTAGAAATGTTGATAAGTCTATGCAAATTGACTCATGGAAGCCCTGCAGGCACAGCGTGCTTCCTGTCGATGTACAACACAAAGGTAAGCCCTGAAGTAAAAACAACTTTATTTTTCACACATATATAGTATATATGCCCATAGTGGGCATGCTCACATACACAAACAAATTTAGACAATTTCAGTCAGCAACATGCTGAAAGGTCATACTGGGCATGCTCACACACTTAAACAAACAAAGCAAATGTCAGTCAACAACATACTGAAAGGTCATACTGGGCATACTCACACACATAGGCCATGTCTGAGTACAGCAGTGGGCCACACATATCTGGCAGTTGCAGTTCTTACTCCAGACACTTGTCACTATTCACCAATCCTGCCTTGCACACACAGTGATATGAAAACAGACCCATATAATATATTGGACCCCTGTCATAATCAAACTATGTACTACAAGTACTTAAGTTGTTCAAAGAAAGTGAAAATCCAAAGAAGATCAATAAATTTCCGATCAGTATCATCAAGAAACAATGAGCACTCCTAACATTATCCAAGCCATGTTCTGGCAAAAATATTGCCAAGGGGTCCATAGAGAACTATGAAGCTTTATTTCGCTATGTCATAAATATCAGTGTAAACTCATATATGTTCTGAATCAGTGCAAAGTGTAAATGAATACATGTACATGGCTGACATTGCCAACATCTTGTCAGACAGGTTCATACATATTCACCCCCCCCTCTCACTGACAAAAGGGCCCATTACCATACCTGGAGATTGTGAAAACCCAGAAATCACATATACAATGGTTAAACAGCTCTATCCAAACTTAAAAACACGGAGTCTATGGGATGACATGGTTTCCCAGGTTGTGTCATATGTAAACTCCAAAACAAACAGACCCTGCACCTGAACAGTCTGTTGAGACTCACCCGCTGTACAGGATATGAAACTGTTGAATGGTTTACAGCAGCATTTGGCACACTCCACAAGTGTTGGTGCACAACAGGCCATGGGAACTCTAGTCTTATAAGCCTAATAAGCCTGATCTGCAAGGCCATGGAGTCCATCATTATGGAACTCACAAACAAAGCTATTGGGAGCCTACAAACACCCAACCCTACCCATTTTGGTTTGGTCAGGGTCAGATCATGGTTCCTAAACCTGCTAGACAGTCTTCAAGGCAGACATCCAGGACATACATCAATGAAATGAGCTCCACATGGCCTACATAGACCTTGAAAAGCCCTTTTTCAACATCCCACACACGTCGTATCCACAAAATCAACAATCTGTGCATAAACACGTATGTCATCTGATGGATTGCCAACTGGGGCACAGATTGATCCCACAAGGTAAGAATTGTGGTCTCCTGTTCAAGCTGGTAACAACTGCTGTCCCCCATGGCTCAGTCCTGGGACCCCTCCTGTCTGGTGTATACTTTTCAGAAATACAGTCAAACACACGAGGGCTATGTTTAGCAAAGTTTGTGGATGACTGCAAAAAGGTTGTCATAATCGATGTTTGGGACAACAGAGACATCCTTAAAAAGGGTCTCAGTCAGACAGATGTGGTGTCAAAATTATGGCCTCGAGCTACAGTCATACAAATACCACGTAGGTGCCAACACCCTAAATATGGAGGTAATAATAAGGGATCTATGGACACATTTGGATAGTCATCTCTACTTCCAGAAACACATTCACAAAGTGGTTAGAAATTCATGCTGTGTTTTCACAAATTGCCAAGGTCTTTGCATGTAGGTCAAAGGAGGTTCCCTCTACTCATCAGTCATCAGACCCATCAGAGATTATCACGGCACACTTGCGATGAATCTGACTAGGCACCTTCAGCAGCTGGAAAGACCACTGAAGTACTTCAACAAGAGGATTACTGGCCTCAAACAATTGCCCCATGCAACAAGACTGAATTTAACTCAATCTGTACTCTGTTGCATACTGTCTACTCAGGCGATCTCTGCCTAACAGACAGGTCCATGTCCAATGCAGAACTGATGTACATGCACTATCTGAAGTAAACCCAAGCTCACTGTGCCACATGTTCTGGGGATATCATCATCACAACTATAAATAGAACATGTTGGAGGGATACATTACTAACTCACAGGCTTCCCTTGCTTTGGAACAGGCTACCAACCTACATTAAGCTGAGTCCCTAACTGACACTCATCCAGAGGAGCCTTGATGAGTGTATGTGAAACTGAACTGTCACACCATGGATCACTTCATCAGCTCTACTACACAGAGGCCTAGGGAACTAACCCCATGTGTGGTGATAGCTGCACACTCTTGCCATACTAATATATGCCTTCAGGCAGATAGCCTATTACCTACCTATCTATATATATATATATATATATATATATATATATATATATATATATATATATGTGTGTGTGTGTGTGTGTGTGTGTGTGTGTAGGGGGAACACAGTATAATAAGCCAAAGATGGATGGGCAGAGATGTGTGTAAGAGGGTGACCATGACAGGGAGCCATCCAGGACTGTCCCACCCAGCACACCTCCCAATGGCACAAAAGACATGAGGTGCACATCTCACCCACTGTACCTAACAGCCACCAGTATCTGTAAGCATTACAGTGTATGTGGTCCATGTTCCTGCTGTACAACATGACAGTACAATGAAGTACACATCTACTATCTGTAGACATGTACCTGTCACATAGGTTCATAGGAATGTAGTAGACTATCTTCACGACGGCATTTATTAGCCTAGGCAATTTGTGCAGCTTTCACCACCCCAGTGGGTAGTCTCCCAAGTCCTAGTTCTAATAGTTAGTACCCTAAGCCCCTTCCTAGTGGGGCTGCTGATGTGATGCCTGGCGTGAATTGTCTGTTTCCCATCCACTCATCAAGGTTCCTATTGAAGAGTGTCAGTGAGGGGCTCTGTCTGATGTACATTGGGACTCTGTTCCACAGTAAGGCAGGTGTCTGGGATGGTACTCTATCCCACCAGCATGTTGTATTCATTGTTCTGATGAGGTTCATATCCCTGGAGTGTGTAGTGTGACTCAAATTTGTTATCTGTAGATGGAGCATGTTCAACAGTTATGTGTTGGACATGGCTCTGTATGTTAGGCAGAGTGTGCCTCTGAGTAGGTGGTATGCAACGGAGAACAGATTTAGTTTTACCAGTTGTGTTGCATAACACAACTGTTTGAGGCCAGTAATCCCCTTGGTGAGGTACCTCTGTGATCTCTGCAGCTGCTGGGTATGCTTAGTTGAGTACATCCAAAATGGTGTATTGTACTCAATGATGGGTCTGATGACTTAAGAGTAGAGGGCCACCACTACCTCTTTTGATCCTGATGCAAACCCTTTGTTGATTGGGTGGGCCACATAGGATTTCCCAATCACTTTGGCAACATGGTTGTCAAAGGAAAGATGACTATCTACTTGTGTCCCCAGATCCCTTATTACCGTGTCAGTTTTAAGGGGTAGTTTGTGGGTACTTTGTTTTCACCAAAGGGGATTACTACGCATTCTTCCACATTGAGCTTGAGGCCATAATTCTGACACCACACATCTGTCTCATAGAGTCCCTTCTGGAGAATATTTGTGTCATCCGGGGAATCTGTTATGGCAAACACTTTACAGTTCCCAGCAAACTTAGTCAACCACAACCCTCCTGTGTTGGCATGTACTTTTGAGAAGTCTATACCAAACAGGAGGGACCCCAGGACTGAACCCTGGGGGACACCAGTTGTTACGGGTGTAGAGTCTGACATGTAGCCAGCAACTCTTAATTTGTGAGATCTATCTGTGAGCCAGTTTGCAATCCATCTTGTGATGTATGGATTCATGCCCAGGTTGGTGAGTTCATCTATGATACCTGACTGGGGAATGGTGTCAAAGGCCTTAGCGAGGTATAGGTAGGCTGTGTGGAGCTCATTTCAATCATCTGTAGCCTGGGTAACTGTCTCAGAAAAATCCACCCAGTTCAGGAGGCGTGATCTGCATTTGACAAAGCTGAACTGGGTGTGCTCAACTGTGTGAAGGTTCCCAAAGTCTTTATTGTTGACTTCCATTATGAGTGGCTCCATTGCCTTGCAGATCAGACTCGTCAGGTTCATAGAGCATGAATGCCAAGGGTCTTTTGTGTCCCCACCCCTGTGCAACATTCTATGGGTACATATCCTATAGAGAGCATGTAGAGAGAGGTGTAGGTATCCTTGATGAATATGGATACATCCCCACCCTATGTGCTATGATCCAAGTTCTGATGCTGGAAGGTATGGAATGAATAGTATCCTGGTAGTGCTGGTGTGCTCTCTGGAGCCTTG
This sequence comes from Protopterus annectens, assembly GCF_019279795.1. Lineage (NCBI taxonomy): Eukaryota > Metazoa > Chordata > Ceratodontiformes > Protopteridae > Protopterus > Protopterus annectens. The sequence continues at coordinate 709,060,193 of NC_056729.1, forward strand.
AACTAGGTTTCTGTTACTGCACAGATATCAATATTCTCCATACTGAGAAGTGCCTCGAGTGTGTGCATCTGGAGGCTGAGACTTCTGGCAATGAGTAGCATTTATCTCACTATGTGGTTATTTGTGTTGGCTACGGGGTTTGGTTTGTCCTGAGTGACTGGTGTTCTACACCTGAAGTCAATGCCTCATTGGTCCGATCTGACCATAAGCTAATTACCCTACATATCCACATTCTGACCCCACCTCCCATTAACGAAACCATGTTAAAAAATATCTCCAAAGACAACTTCATGATTCTTAAGACAGAAGTGGTGAACTTCAGGACACCCATGCAGATGGACAATACAGTTATGACTACTGAATCCTACACAATTGCACTTTATAAGCACTTAAATGAGTGCATGGATCATGCTATCCCAAACAGAACCAAGATGCTATCCTTCAAATAAAGGAAGCCAATATGGTGGTCCCCTTCCATAAACAAACTGTACAACAGAAGGAAGAAACTCTTGCAAAAGAGAGTAAAATCCCACGAGTGGAGGAGCTCCCTGGTCAGCCTCAGTAAGAAGCTGTGATCTCTGATAAAATCGTCCAAAGCTAGTTACGAAAACAAAATCACCACTGATTCTAAAGACAATCACAAAGCATTCTATAGCTATGTCAAGAATCACAATGGCAACACTCAGATCTGCTCTGAGTTACAGCACAATGACACTAAATATACAGACCCAACTGATATTGCCAACATCCTGGCAGATAGGATCAGTGCTAATTTTACCCCCCTCTCACCCATGACAGAGCCCATCTCTATACCGTAAGAATGCAAAGTTGCTGTCATCACGGCTGCACAGGTAAAAAACACTCTCCAAAGCCAGGAACACAGCATCCATGGGACCAGATAACATCCCAGGCTGCGATCTACATGAACTAAAGAATGAACTGGCACCACACCTAAGTACCATGTTCAATCATAGCCTCACCTCAGGCTTTGTGCCTGCTGAATGGTGCACAGCGATGGTTATCCCACTACACAAGGGGGGAGCCACCACGGACCCCGGGAACTAGTGCCCCATTAGCCTAATGAGCCTGGTCTACAAGGCCATGGAACGTATCATCATGGAACTTATAAACAAAGACATTGGTAATCTCCCAACTCTGGACCACAACCATTTCAGGTTTGCAAAAGGCAGATCATGTCTCCTAAACCTGATAGACTTCTTCGAAGCAGTCACCAAAGCTGTAGACAAGGGTAAGGTGGTTCACACAACCTATCTAGATCTTGCCAAGGCTTTCAACACCATCCCCCACTTTGGAGTTATAGGTAAACTCACTAAACTAGGTATAAATCCCTATGTCACAAGATGGGTTGCCAACTGGCTCACTGACAGAACCCACCCTGTGAAAGTAGCAGACTCCAAGTTCAACTTCAGACCAGTGACAAGTGGAGTACCACAGGGTTCAGTCCTGTGTCCTATCCTGTCTGGTATCTACTTCCCTGAAGTACAGGCTAACACAGAATGTCTTTGGCTAATGAAGTTCCCAGATGACTGCAAACTTGGAGCCATAATTGAAACTACTAATGATGTGGACATCCTATAAAAGGGCCTTACTGAGACAGATGCCTGGTGTCAAAGCCATGGCCTCAAGCGCAATGCCAAAAAGTGCATTGTCATCCCCTTTGGTAAAAACTCTGTACCCATGAACTACAACATAGGCGGTAGTATACTTAACACTGAAAGTGTGATAAGAGACCTTGGGACACAGGTGGTCAGTAGACTCTCCTTTGATAATCACATCACCACAATAGTCAGGAAATCCTTCTACATGGCACACCTCATCACAAAAGGTTTCTCTTGCAGAAAAAAAGAGGTCATTGTTCCCCTCTACTCATCACTCATTAGATCCATTATAGAGTACAACGCCTCTTTTGGTATGTACCTCACAAGACATCTACAACAACTGGAACGCCCGCAGAAATACCTCACAAAGAGGATTAGTGGCCTCAAATACATGCCTTACACAGACCATCTCAAAACACTCCAGCTTTACTCTGTCTCATATCACCTACTCAGAGGTGATCTCTGCCTAACATACAAAGCTATGTCAAACACAGAGCTGTTGGACATGCTCCACTTAAAGAAATCCCAATCTCTCCAAGATTCAGCCCCAAAACCTGGAACAAAATACAAAAGGAGGGGGTGTATCCATTTTCATAAAGGATACCCACACCTTCAGGTTAGTGGCACAGCACGAGGCCTCAGAGACCATCCAAGTGCAACTAACAGTGGGCAAAGCTGCTTATCAGATCATAGCCTGCTACAGATCACCTACCTTGTCTCAGGACCCTCACTCAGCATTCCTGAGAACACTAGAAAACATAAAGGTCCTACCAAACACCATGATATTAGGAGATTTCAACTACCCAAACATTGACTGGGAAAAATACTCAAGTACAAACTCCTTTGCCCAATACTTCCTAGAGTTTATAAACTCAAACACCCTGGAACAGCTGGTCACCATGCTCACTAGAGGTGACAACATACTGGACCTGATCATCACCAACATGGGGGATCAGTGTTCCACACCAGAGGTAAACCCCTCGCTGGTAAGATCAGATCATAAAGTAATCACACTGGACATCCACATCCCAACCCCACCCCCAGTCAAGGAAACCACTGTGAAAAACTTTTCAAAAGCAAACTTCACACTTCTCAAGACCAAAGTGGAAAGTTTCAAAGGCCCCTTGCTACAGGATAATGCTATCCAATCCACAGAATCCTTTACAAGTGCATTATATGAGCATCTACAGGGATGCATGGATTGAGCCATCCCGAATAAAATCAAGACTCACACCTCCAAAAAGAGGAAACCAGTGTGGTGGTCCTTAGCCATAAATAAGCTATACAACAGAAGGAGGAAACTACTACATGATAGAGCAAAATTCCAAAAAGGAAAGGCATCACTGATCATTATTAGCAAGAAACTATGATCGCTCATAAAATCATCCAAGGTCAGTTTCTAAAGAAAAATTGCCAAGGAATCTAAAGATAACCAGAAAGCCTTCTTTAGCTATATCAAGCATTTAGATGGCAACTCTCAGATATGCTTTGCGCTACTGCAAAATGGCAAAAAATACACTGAACCAACTGACATCGCCAACATCCTGGCAGACAAGTTTAGTACAAACTTCACCCCCCCTCACCCCCAAAACGTCCTGTGTCCTTCCCAGAAGAATGTAGAGCCCCAGACATCATGGACATGCAGGTAAAAACAGTCTTCTCCAAAGCTAAGAACACAGCATCAATGGGACTGGATGGTGTCCCAGGCTGCATCTTACACGAGCTCCAAAAGGAACTAAACCCTCACCTAAATTCACTGTTCAGACTCAGCCTTACCACAGGCTATGTACCCAAAGAATGGCGTACAGCAACAGTCATCCCGCTCCACAAAGGTGGTGCCACAACAGAACCTGGGAACTATCATCCTATAAGCCTGACCAGCCTGGTCTGCAAAGCTATCGAGCGAATTATCATGGAACAAATAAACAGAGACATTGGGAACCTCCAGACACTGGACCCTACCCAATTCAGCTTTGTTAAAGGCGGATCCTGCCTCCTAAACCTAGTTGACTTCTTTGAAACAGTTACTAAGGCCATAGATGAAGGGAAGGTAGTCCACACAGCCTACCTGGACCTCACTAAGGCCTTCGACACTATTCCCCACTCTGGCATCATAGACAAGCTTACCAGCTTGAACATTAACCCCTATGTCATGAGATGGGTGGCCAGCTGGCTCACGGATAGAACACACATGGTCAGAGTTGCAGGTGCCATGTCCGACTCTAAACCAGTCACAAGTGGCATCCCACAGGTCTCGGTCCTGGGACCCCTCGTGTTCAGTATATACTTCTCTGAGGTACAGGCAAGCACGGGAGGACTATGGCTGACCAAGTTCACAGATGACTGCAAACTGGGGGCTATAATCGACTCTCCGGCTGACACAGACATCCTCCAGAAGGGTCTTACAGAGACAGATACCTGGTGTCAAAACCATGGCCTCAAGCTGAATGCCAACAAAATGCACAGTCATCCCCTTTGGAAAAAACAAAGTGCTCACGAATTACCACATAGGTGGTAATTCACTAGGTACGGAAAATGTAATTAGGGACCTGGGGACCCAGGTAGATAGTAACCTCTCCTTTGATAATCACATTGCCAAAGTGGTTAGATATTCCTTCTATGTAGCCAACCTAATCACGAAAGGGTTCACCACTAGATCAAGAGAAGTCATTGTGCCCCTCTACCCATCACTCATTAGGCCCATAATAGAGTATAATGCCCCATTTGGTATGTACCTTAATTGGCACATGCAACAGCTGGTAAGACCACAGAGGTACCTCACCAAGAAGATCACGGGCCTCAAAGAGATGCCCTATGCAGTAAAAAAATCAAGAACAAAACTAATAAAACCCAAACCAAGGCAGAAACAGCTGAAATGAAACACCAAAGAAATAGCGTATACTGCTTTATTATCTGCTTTCGTCCACAGACTTCATCAGAATATTTAATACAAAACAATCAAGGTTTAAATAGGTAAAACATCACCATAGAAATTAATTGGAATGCAAATCTAATTAATTAAAAACTAAATGACTACACAACTAAAAGAGACAAAAACATTTTTAAGTAATGTGAAGGCAAACCAATTCATTACTTTTATTTACTTTCAGTTTTCTGTGCTTTAAAAAGCACTTGACATTAATGGCCTCATTGAGGCCAGGAGGGCAATCAGATTTCAGTTTAATTTGCCAATAAGTCTCCCTTTGGAGTAAATAATTCTTAAAGTCTCCATCCCTCATGTCTTTGTGACAGACTTCTAGCACCGAAAACAAAAACTTCTTAAAAGAATGACAATCTAAACTATGTTTAAAAAGAGCATTAGAGTCGTCCCTGGTTTTGATGCAGTATAAATGTTCCCTGATGCGTGTTCTTAACTGCCTGGTCATCATACCAACATAAAATGCGGTGCAAGATGAACACAAAGCGATATAAACAACACCCGAAGAACGACAGTTCACAAAACCAGGGACAGGAAAAGTTCTATTGAAAGGGGCCACTGAAATGTATGGTCCGGATGAAATGTACCTACACATATTACAATCATGACAACAATTCATTCCCCTCTTACTAGTTAAAACACCACATGATACATTATCATGCCTTTCTAGAATCTTTTTTAGATTAAAATGGTTCCTTTGAACAAACAAAGGTTTGTCTCCTAAAACATCATGCATTTCAGCGTTCCCCTTAATAACTCTCCAATTCTTTGAAATAATTCTCTGAATACGCTGACAATCTGAATTCATCTCTAATGAACAAATAATGTTAGAATTCAATGTTTCACTGTGGTTAGTGTTCTTTAAAATAAAATTATCCAAATTTAAACTTAATAACGGTGGATAATGACTGGCCCGCTTGTTGTAAATGTCGGTAGCTGTTTGAATTAAATCTATTTTGGGATAACCCCTATCAAGAAACAAAGAAATAATGAAACAAAACTCTTGAAAAACGTCAGAATCTTTAGATGTCATGCGGCTTGCCCTGATGAACTGTCCTTTTGGGATAATGGAGATGACATGCTTTGGGTGCCCACTTCTATAATGCAGATATCCATTGTTAAAAGTCTTTTTTCGGTAAATGCGACTGTGCATTCTCTTTTCCTCAAAATCCCACCTAAGATCAACATCTAAAAGACTGACATTTATTCCATGACTACCAATAACAAACTTTAAATATGAAGAAAAAGAATTAATGTCAATAAGGAAGGCTTCAATGGTTGACTGCCAATCGTCAAAAATAAAAAAACAAATCATCAATGAAACAACAATAAAACAAAATGTGATATTTTTGAACTAAAAATGGTATAAATTGACGCTCCCACAGTGCCATGACAACATTGGCATAAGCAGGGGCAGCTGAAGACCCCATAGCTACACCTCTTTTCTGCCAGTAATAAACCTGTTCAAAAAGAAAAAAATTGTTCTCTAAAATGATCTCCAAAAATCTACAAATCAAAGAAATAGTATTATGAGAAAAACCTGAATAATGATTTGACAAAAAACTCCGCACATCTTCTATACCTTCCTCTTGGGGAATGCAAGTGTATAGTGACACCACATCAACAGTTACCATAATATGCCTATGGGGATCAAAACCATGTGTTGAAATAAAATGATTAACTTTGGTCAAAAAGTGCCAAGAATCACGAATGAATGATGATTG